>NW_028301046.1:366250-732500 GCF_049000335.1 Polistes dominula
TACTCATTAAATACCACACCCCTTCGACATTTTATTTGCCAGTATCCAATTCCTAAAACTCATTCCAAAAATAACTCGACAAATATCCTATCTACCTGTCAATTTATTCAAATGCAAATATAATAGATATTTGTTCGATCTTAAGCCAGGCATTAAAAAATAAAATGAACTAAAAGTAAAAATATAAAAAAACATTTCGTTTAAAAATAGGAACGAAAGTACATTATACGATATACAGAATTCAATATGAAGAATTTTTATAGATCCAAAATATTTCTATATAGTAGATAAAAAAAGAAAAAGAAGAAAAAAACATGTTTATCAGCGTCTGGTCGAATGGACAGTTTTCGGATTAAAAATAGATGATCGTCTACCATAAATGTTTCGTCTAAAAAAAGTGAACTCGTTTAATCCTTGTATGATCGAGGTCACCAAAATGCGCTTTTATTTATACGTATTCAATCATTCAGATAGATCAGATGTTTATTACACATTTTATATTATCTCGTTGGAATATTTATAAATAAATACTTGCATATATAATTGTTAATCGAAATGGACAATTTGGATTGGAGCTTTATAAGGATTATCAAATGATAACTGTAAACTGATGAGAAATAAGTCCCCAAAGCGTTTGCCTATTTTAGTTTACTCAGCTTAGGAAGGACGACATCGTTGCTTAAAACTAAATGGACTCGTTCTCTAGGTGAGGCGAGGCGAGACGAAGCAAGGCAACGAAGCGAATCAGCGAGCACGTCGACAACGAACAATGTCGTTACTTCCTTCCTAAAAATCTCTCTCTTACTGTTGGAGGACTTTGAAAATTTGCCAAAATCAATGTAAGGACTTGGAGTTGGGGGTTGGTTGGTTGGTTGTCGCGACAACTTGTGGAATTTGGCGCGAGTCCTCGACTCTCTTGAGTCATCTTCTTCAATTTCATTTTATTTTAAATAGATAAGCTCGATCTCGGTCAAGGTAAAAGTATACATAGAATAAGGAAGATAAAAAAGAGGGTTCTTTTTCCTGTTTGCAAAGGAAATCGCTGACACGAGGTCGAGGGTCGAAAGCGACTCACGTCCTTCCAACATATTCGCTTTTATCGTAGTACCCTCGACGCTGATAACTGCCATATAAACCGCTTTATGCGAGCCGCATATATCCTCGATCGTCCTAGATACATGCATGCATAGATGATGGTATAAAGTACCCCCCCCCCCCTCGCCCTTGCCCTAAACATCTCTACGCAACCCAATTTTATCCTGACGCCAAATCAACCCCCTAACCCCTTACGATTTTTATTTTTCCTTTTTCTTTCCTTTCTTTTTCTTTTATTTTGCTGTTTTTTGGTTAAATCTTTTTTTGTTTCGGTTTATCTTCGGTCCTCGCGGAGTGAATAAAAGCAAAATCTGTAATCCATCTCTCTCTCTCTCTCTCTCTCTCTGCGAATCCTTCCCATCGTGATTTTGTTCCCTTTTTGTTTTTCATTCAAAGGCAATATTTACCTACGTATATTTTATATTTACATTCGTATTTATATTTATATGTATATCTATGCGTTTGTTACTCCGATATGTGATTTTCTTTCTATTTCATGACGTCAAATAAAAATAACCCAAATAAAACTAAATATTACAAAACAGATACCACGAGCGCGAATATTCGTGCATTTTTATTAGTTTATTTTAAATTGCACTTACATGCCTATCATGTAGAATATCCTATGATGAGTGGATTGTAATCAAATTAGGCAGGTGTAACTTTAGAGTCTTGTCAATAAATGCAGAGTCAATTAAGGAAGTAAAATGCAATTAAACGATTATCGAGTTAGAAACGAATAGGAAATTATCGGAGGATCGTAGGAGAAACGATGAAGTTTAAATGAAATTCAATGGTAAATGATATTACCGAATCATTTGAAAAGAAAATCCTTATTAAAGTGAATCCTTCTTGTTTGCTTAGTTACCTATCAAAGGAAGAATTCTTGCGCATCAATTTTGATACTTTATGAAAAATAATTTGCATCTCTTTTGGTGGCAGCAGCAGCAGCAGCAGCAGCAGCAGCAGCAGCAGCAGCAGTAGAAGTAACAACGTTGGTTGCTACTTCTTTATCGAGAGGATAAGGTTTAAAAGGAACTTCTTAACTCGCATAATTGGAGAAAATTAATCGTTTTTATCCTTCGTCTACTAATGAGCACCGCCCAAGTATTCGGTACCGTTAAGTTAACTCGAACTCTCAACTCTTTCTACTTTCTTTCAAAATGATTGAAGATCTGAGAATCCTTTAATATATATATTTCTTTTTTTCATTAATTTTACTCTCTTTGAGGTGACATGGAAAGTTTACATTGATAACAGATTTTTGTAAAATTAATAATAAAAGAAAACCAATTCTTACAAGATAGTATTGACATCATTTGAAAATATTCCTGTTAAAATTTAATGATAATGAAATTATTACTGATCGGTTATTTAGTATATTCTAGTAACTACAAGTTCACTTTCGTTATTTCTAGAGAAAGGACACTTAGCTATTCTCGAAAATGTCGATACGAATAACGTTTCCTTCGAAGTTTAGTACCGATTAATTCTATCAACACGGTTGGTTAACTTCTTTAAGTTACTTAGTACATTCAAAATTTATATTAGAAACTTAAATAATTTCAGACTTACAAAACTTATTGTCTTATTAGACTTAACGTACTATTAATTAAAACATTATATTATTTATAGTTCAATGATACCTTATGATCGTTTTTTTTTTTTTGGTAATGTTCCTTAAACGAAAATAGTTTGTACTTTTTTGAACCAAAGTTGTATAAGGTACCATTTTACATTAACGAACTTGTCGAACGTTAAAATAGAATATATAAAAAAACGAAAGAGAGAGAGTAGAGAATTAAAAAGGTGAAAGAAATAAGGTAAGTATCAAAAGAATGATAGGTAGGAAGTTGGTAGGTCGACGTAAACTAATTGGTTTCTCTCTTAACTGGCTAAAATCCAGCTTGTTACGTGGTTTCCCTCGTCTAAAGTTCTTCGAAAGAAGAATATTTTCATGAAAATACCACGAGAAGTACGAGCTTCTTTAAGTAAAATACAGAACAAGAAGTGAGAAAAAATATCGAAATATAATAAAGAAAATAAATTCATAAAATAATAATAGTAATAGTGGTAATATAAGAAAATTGAAAAAAAAAAAAACTTTGGCTAGCTAGATATTTCGAGGATTCATAAATGTTAGGATACAGCGTTATCATAAATAAATTGTAAAGGGTACGAAAATATTGATAGGTAAAAATTGGTAGGAAAAATGTTCAGATGAATGGGTGGAAGAGATCTAAAGTATAAAAATAAAACTATAAGTCTAAATAATCGAAATACTCGATTCTTTCTATCCTCTTTCGGTCGTCTTCCAATAATACAAAAGCAAAAAGAAGGCAAAAATAAGGCAAAAAGAAGGCAAAAAGAAAGAATGGAGGAAAGAAGGTTTAAAGAGGTTAGAAGCATCGACTTCCGACTGATCGATTCTCGTGGCCGGATGCTATTTCATCCCTCTGACCCCGGTGTCCCCTGGCAAACTCTTTACCAAAAGACCCTCGTAAACTGCTTACGATCTTGTCGCCGTTATTAAGAGGAAAAAACAGGTACGAGGACACTCGTTCGTTCGCTTGTAAGCGCTAGATTCAGGTTAAACGATGGATCCTCCAGAGTACAAGTAGAAAAGAAAGACTCGAGAATGAGAATACCAATATAAACTTCTTCGAATTCGTTAGATTTTGATTATCTTGAAAAATAATTCTTCTCACCGCGAAAATCAGTTAAGATTATCGTTTGCTTCGATTATCTTTTGATTATCTATCGATGATCAATTTAATCTGTATATCTCTTTCCTTCTTTAAAAACGTATATATATATATATATATTCTTCTTATCGAAAGAAATTTAATCTCTTTAGGAAAGCTTATTGTTATATAATAATAATCGAGCTATCGATTTACTATCGGAAAAATACTTCATAGTTTTCTTATTTACTTTTGAAACTTATATCAATTTCAACGTTTATAGTATAATAAAACTTGAACAATATGTATCCACTTATATGTTAATATAATATATTATAAAAAAGAAAAAAACAAAAAAGATAGTTTAGAATTGCGAATAATTACATTCTGCGTCGTCGTTACTATGTAAAAATCGACAGAGTTATACTTCGAGTAGAATTTCGACAAGTTTTTCCCAACTTGGAAAATAGATAAAGAGAGAGAGAGAGAGAGAGAGAGAGAGAGAGAGAGAAAGAAAGAGAAAGTCTAACTAGTTTTAACTTCTTTAAGCTCGTTATCTACGTAGTCGGAGAAGTTCAAGTAATTAGGCAAAAATAAAAGCAAAGCTTTTCGTAAGACATTTTAAGATTTGATACGTCGCGTTAAGAAATTGTCAAAACCTTTCGTCGAATAGTCCAAGATAATATTTTACGTGTACTCTCACATATATATGTAATCATGTTTAATTTTTAATAAATAATTTTTGAGCAATGTATAAACGAAATAAGAGAGAGAGAGAGAGAGAGAGAGAGATTGCTAATGAAATTATTCGATCTTCTCTGTGACAACGTGTGGTTTCAGTCATAGATTACTTTAAAATATTTATAAAGTGAAAGTTATAATATAATCCGTTTAGCTTCGTCAACGTTAACGTATTTATACTAAGTAAATTATCTCTTTTTTATCCATAGAAAAGCCGAGGGACTCATGCGACCAAAATATTATCAGGATATTTAATTATCTCAAGCACTTTTCAAACTTTTCACTTTGAAAAATGTTGATTTGATTTACTACGTATTCCGCTAAGTAGGTTAATTATTCTTTTCAAATGAAAAATAAAGAAGATGAAAAAAAGAGGTAAAAAGTTGTAAATGTTGTAAAATCATTAAAAACTTTCCTAGGATTCTCTTCTCATCAGGGTCGATTACGTAACACAAACTATGAAAAGTCGTTTGCTTAAAAGACAATGCAAAAGGGGAAATACATGCAACGCAAACTTCAAATATACACGGCCCGTTTGGCAGCTGTCGAATACATTTTACACAGAGTGTATCTACCAACTACCATTTGGCAAAACTACCGAATGTACAAAATATACTCATAAATTCGAAATTTCATTTTAAATGGAGAAAATAAATACGTTGCTGAGATCTCGAGCACGTATTAAATAACGAGCTGATTATATTTTATCGATTATTCTTCGTTTAAATAAAATAGGTTGCAATGCTGCATGCGTTAATAAAAAAAAAAAAAAAAAGAAGAAATTACAAAAGATAAACCATAAAGTATTATAATTTATTTTCTATATAAAATGTTATTGTTCAATTTTCGCGATACAATAAAATAAAGTAGAAATTTCAACAAGCTGTATTAATATTCAAACAAGGTCTTGCATTATCATATTGTGTTACAGACTACTACAACGAAACATTTATATTATAATATAATACGTTTATATTTTGTATTTAATTATTCAAATAAAATAATAACTAAAATACTTATAAGATAATTATTGGCAAAATAATAGTCATTCAATGTTAGTAAGACTTCTTTCTACTTGGCTATCAAGTAGAATATATCAACCATAATTCGGAAAAATAAAAAAGATTCTATTTTGAAAAGTAAAGACTACTACTACACCTTCAATATCGGCAAGTTATCGGTAATATGAATATTTTAAGGTTGTTCTTAAAGTTTGTTAATTGAAGAAGAAAGAAAGAAAGAAAATTTTCTTATAGTTAGCTTTTAGCTTTCGTGTAGACTTTCGTAAAAAGCTCATCCTAAGTTGTTATAATTAAAGCCACCTTGTTCGTTCTTTGAGATAGTACGAAATTGTAGTTTGCAATATATTAGCGAAGGAAGTTTTTTCTTGAACAATTAACTCGTCGTAAAGAAAAAGAAAAATATAATTGGAAACATTAATACTCGAAACTGAAATACGTTAGTTCAAATGAAGATATTACCTGAGGTAAGTTTTTTCTTTCTCTCTTTATCTTTTCTTCATTTTTTTTTCTCCTCTTATTTTCGTAGAAATTAAGAGAAAGAGAGGAAAGTAACGACATCAAATGAATATAATGAAATACAAATAAAACTAACTGATGGAAGGAGGTGGAGAAAATTACGTTAAATTCTCGTAAAACGAGCTTCTGGATCGCAAAGGCAAACTTTGACTTCCGGATGAATCGAAAATTACGACGATCTAGGTTCATCTTTATCCGAGACAACGACCATTCGTATCGTTAGTATTATATAAATTGTGTTTGCTTTTTTAACTTAATATACATAGATATGTCTATAGATGTAAAATCAAGTACTTACTTTTAATCGCTATATCTAAATATGTTTTTTTATCTTTTATCAATAAACGAGACAAATTTTTATTACATATTTATTATTAAATGAACAATCTATCCTAAATATAAAGTGCATAACTGAAATAATTAACCTAATTAATAGAATTTAAGATTATAACGTTCTAATTTTAGCATTTTTTTTTGTTTATTTTTAATATTCTTTTTCGAAATCAACGAATTGACAAAATTCATTTTGGACCAAAAAGAGTATAACATCGTAACGTTAAATTTATCTTTATTCTTTATTACAAAATTAAACTAAGATAAAAAGGAAAAAAATATTAAAAGGATAAAGGAAAAAGGAAAAAGGAAATGGCAAGCTAGTCAAACAATACAGAACTAATTGAAACTTGCGTATTATATATGCAACGTCGACGTGTTCTCGTTCATTTGGAATTTCGTTGGTACCAAAACACGATTAAACATTTTTAATACGCGTTATGATAATATGCACGTATGTTATTTTCTTTTTGAATTATCAATCCAACCGCGAATTGTACTAACGATTGTTTACCTCTATGGAAAACAGGAACCCGTCGAAAAAGCGAAACATAATGAAAATAACATGAACGATTGAAAGGCAGTTCAAAGGGGATAAATATAGAGAAAGATAGAGAAAGATAGAGAAAGGATAAAGAGAATAAAAAGATTCAAAAGAGGATGAGAGAGGACAAAATCAAAAGACCAGGAAATGTATTTCACTTAACAGAAATGTTTAAACGAACGCGAACGAATTGAATTTCGTGCGTGGAATCTCGTTTCTATATGTAGCTTTCACCGTATATGTATAATATATATATATATATATATACATGTACATCTTTGTACACGAGGCGTCAAAATAATTGAAACACGTGTAAAAAGGTAAATGTAAAGTCAATCGTGGGTCATTAATTTACTTCAAATTCGTTTGAATCGACCGATAAACTAAAAAGGATACGTGGATAAAACTATAAAGAACACGCATGCATTCACGCACGCACGCACGCATGCACGCAGGCATGCACGAAAATAGGGGGAAAAAATAAAAGAAGGCGATGACGGAAAGGAGGTAAAATATAGGACTGGTGGTGACAGTTCGGTGTTCCGAAAAATCTCTTCTATCGGTTGTCCCTTTTGGCCCCTTTTGTCCTAGCTTCCTTTTACCCAACCGAATCTATTTTTCTCTTTAGGAAGACGCGATAGGTGATCGACGTTTTCGCTCCCTGTCAAGCTCGTTGTCGTCGTCGGTTCGGTTCGTAGCCAGTGTTTGGCAATCGTTTACGCGCGTCACTTCGAACGCCTCATTTCAATTAAATCGTTCACCGTTCTCTAGCGCGATATTAATCGACCGAATAGAATTTACATTCGTTTACTTGTCAACTCGACCTATTTCCTTATTCAAAAATTCTATCGAGAAAAATCTTACATGGAACTTTGTCATTTCTCTACTATATATCAAATAATCTAGATAAATAAACGGAGAAATGAAAAATACAAAAATACGAAAAACAAAGTATGAAAAAAGTCTCGATTAATTGAAACAGCGTTTCCCTTTGATCTACTTCAAAAAATTGTCAAAGATAAGTCAACAATTCTCGGTGCGATACGAATTCGAACGAAATTGAACGATGCGCTCAAACAAAACATCGATGGGCTTTCCAATGGAATGATCGAATGAAATAACGAAGAATCAGAGATAAAAATGTACGACGTTTCTATACTATATTTCTTTTCATCGTTTAATCAATGCTATGAGATACTAAATAGTAGAAATTTTCTTTCCATCCATTCGAAAAGCAAATACCAGGAAGACAAAATTGGAAATCGAGAGGAAGAGAAAGAGAGAGAGAGAGAGAGAGAGAGAGAGAGAATAAAAAAACTATCAAACATAAGCTTTTCAATAGCAGTCAAATTTTACACACCACCGAAGCGTCGTTTATTGAATTATTTCTTCATTTCGTAAACGTAATTTTCTGTTCATTTTCTGTGTTCCATCTACAACGCGAGAAATAATAATCCTTCTCAGCAAGCAAACTCATTATCGATTACTTTATTACAACGTTGTTGAATGTCATGTAAGAATATAATTTGACTTTTTACGGTACACCTGTTTAAATTCATATATTCCTTAATAATTGGTATAAGAAAATATCTGACTTATTTGGAGCTCAATTAAATTTAATTATATGACTTTACTGTGTGTGTGTGTGTGTGTGTGGAAATAGATATTATTACCCTAATAATAATTGTCATAAGAAAAGCAGGTTAATTTAAATAAAACTTATTATGTTTTCGTATCACACTGCTAAGAATAATCGACAAAAGTAATCATCTTTTCTCCTAATATTTTCGATTATTATTGCTTTCGTATTAATTTTAGATTTACTTTATTTATTTGCAAAGTGACGCAAACGAAAAGTTCATTAATCTCGTATTTTCAAAAGAACGAATAACCAAAGGGAACAATCCTATGGCATTGTTTACAGGAATGCGAGCTAGCAACGAGGAGACAGGTAGACAGCTCGCACAAACGATCTATCTATATCCATGGGCTTTTGAATAAAAGAGAGAGAGAGAGAGAGAGAGAAAGAAAGACAAACTATTAATTTTTTATATTTCGAAAAAAGGGCTCATCAATTCATTCTGTTTTGTCGATTCGCAGTGATGTTGGCCGCGCCTCGATCTATCATAAATATCGTTTTTCGCAAACATATCTATCATCGTTAATTATCGGTATATGCTTGTTGTTTCTCACACTAAATATACGTAGGGTATAGAAAGTTCGCATAAAATGGGGATGCGCGTGGAACTATTCTGCCATAAATTGGCTAGCAACAAGACCGCGGAGATGAGGGGACCGATGGAAAATTCACGATCGGTTATGCTTTGAAATCGCATGAATTCGCTTTTGCCTTTCTCTACCATGGAATCATATTCCGCGTTTTGTGGGTACATTTACCTACATATAAATGAGAATGCGCATTGGGGGTGTATTGCAAACGTTCTCCCATTCTAATCGACCCTAACAAATATCACGAACGTTAATAGCAATATCCACACACAGTTGAGCTAGGGATGTTTTAAATGATATAAATAAAGTCGTGTGAAGCTTCAAATGAAAAGGAAGAAATACACATTATTTCTACTGGGCTTATGCTGTTACGGATAATCATGGTATAAATTGTATTTCATATAATAATAAATTGTATTTTATAAAAAGAGCATAAATGAGATGGTTGCTATGTGTGTGCAGGTGTGTATAGGTATACTGCTGACGCGTCGACAGAACCCCTCGTAAATCCTAAATTAGCCGGTGTGCTACCGTGGGATTCATTTATCTTCATTCATAGTTATCGCAACTACATACTTTTAGAGATAGGATAAAACGTAGCTATAGACTATATAGTATAAGACCTCGCTCGCGTCTTTCTAACGACGTTCTTTCGAGCCACGTTCATATCGGAATATCTTTCATATTTTCTAACAAAATTTCAGAGCTGACGGTGATTTTTAATAGTGTCCTATCGGTAAGTTATCTTATTATAATATTATTATTATTACGTATTATTACGATCGATTCAAACGATATACGTGTTTTATTGTTGAAGGAATTTTAAAATTGATTAGTTCTTTATTTTGAAGAATAAGTCAATAAATTTGTAATAAAAATGTTCAACAGAGTAACGTGTGGTGCTTTTCGTATAAAAGTATCGTAATGTTCGTAACGAGAAGAAAGAAGTGATCTACCTAACGCGTCCCCCCCCCCCACCCAAAAAGAAAGCAGTTTACGTAGCTCACGTGAAAAGCTTCGTAGCTCGTATTTCGTATCTAATCTATAAATCGATATACGAGGTACACACGAGAAAAAGAACGAAAGAATCGCGTGCAGTTCGTATAACGAAACACGTAAAAATAGTAGTACGTACCTATAATACTACGAAATGACTGCCATTCGTTTCTTTCGAAAAAAGAATTTCATTCCTTTGCGAAAAGAAAAGAAAAGAAAAAAAGAAAAAAAATGAAGAAATTACTAAAAATATGTCATTTAGATTAAATCCATCGATTATTCGCACAACGATATTCGTTCATTTCCTTGAAAAACTATGAAGCAGTGAGGTAAAATGTTCAATCTATCGCTCGAAAATTATTTCTGAAAAAGCGTTCGCGTACATTTAAATCATTTGAAATATTTTCTGACGACTATAAAAAAAAAAAAAAAAAAAAAACATACTATAGAAATAAAATTTGCCTATCATACGATGGTGCGCTCTTTTAAAGGATTTCATGGAAAATTTGTGGAAATATTTCGAGAAGAATAATTATGATAAGCGAACAGATTGATGGAAGAAGAAGAACGTAGGAAATAATCTAACGAGAGATTAAAAATTATTTTCAATGTAAAAGAATTATCTTCGTATACCAGTTCGAATAAAATTTAACTCGCGTGCGGTAAGTACTCGAAAAAAAAGTCAAAGAGAGAACGGGGAAAAGAAATAATATTCCATGAGAGTTGTAACATGAGGAAGTGAAATAAAAGCAAACGAGAGAAAAAGAAAATAAAAGAGCTCGGTAAAGTTCTTACGATTCTTCGACTGTCGGCCGACATGCAAATCTACGAGTCGTTACGTCCTTCTAAAATTTCTTAGTTTGACGATACAGTTCGTGAGTTGAAAAGTATAGGGATTTTTCCAGTGACGAATTGACACGCGAATAAAAAAATAGCTGAGGTATTAACGTGGATTGAAAAATATTTTTGTCAAAGTTAAATCCTTTAAAAACTACTGAAATAACGATTATTTTATTTAAGCACATTTCTTTATATATCAGGGAAAATATGTATTTTTGTAAAATAAACTATCTTTCAAATGAGATCAAAATAATTGTGCTACGCATTTTAAAGGGATAAAAATGTCTTTTTTCAAAATTATAAAAATATATTTTCTTTCATATCATTTTGGTTAAATATTACAAATTGTAGAGGTACTCTATTTCTGTATAAATTGTAAGGATAGCATTGCAAAAATCGTAAGGTTTTCGTGGAAACGTAGGAAAGATCTTTAATCCCTAATGAAATGTATCAAGAAGAAAGAGAAATCCTAGGTAAGACGAAGAGCAGTATCCGATTTAAAAGGCAGATCGAGTTTTCGCCGAGTCGGTGCTCGAATGGCTAAAGAAAAAGGGATTTCTTATGTTACGCGAAAGGAAGGAAGGAAGGACATGTAGAGACTACTAGTCTAAGGAAATTCCGTATACGTGTTTACCGCGGTTGGATGCGCGATACGTGCTGTCGATCGTCGTTCAGAGCTAAGAAAAAGAAAAAGAGGAAAAAGATAGGACGTATCGAACCACCACGTACAGGAATTGAACGCCAGGAAAAGAGAAAAATATTGAGTCAGAGAGAGAGAGAGAGAGAGAGAGAGAGAGAGAGAGAGAGGATTCACCAACGTAAGCAACAAACGCACGTCGATTCTTGAAAATTCGCACAAAGATGGAATCCAAATTTAGTTTTCCACTCCGAGTTGGACCGACTCACCGCTCGACCGGCTTTCTTCTCGATCGGTAAACCCTGACGCAACTACCCCAACCTTCTGTTCTTTCTTACAACTCTTCCCTTCTTTCTCTCTTTCACTCTCTCTATGATTTACGAGCGTAGTAGTCGAGGAAATCACCATTTTCTTCCATCGCCGAGAAAACTTGGCTCCTTCTTTCGTTATATCCCCTTTCATTCCCTTTTTTCAACTGCAACGAACAAAGAGAGAGAGAGAGAGAGAGAGAGAGGGAAAAAGACTTTTGGAATCATGGTCGACAAAGCTCTTTTCGTGATGCCCGTATGCGGTTGTCTTCTCAACGAGAATGTTCTAGATGTTATCGTCTTGATTTTAACGAAAAGCTCGCCCGCACACACAAACCTTTACCAACAAATGAGAAGAGCAAGGGAGAATAAGAAACAGGATTGAAGGGCAACTCGAAAGCGGACGAGATTAAACCGTCCACTTCGGAGATGTCAACTTTATGGATGCATCCTAGAATTGCGAGATGAATTCGATGACTATCTATACACCTTTATCTCTTTCTCTCTCTCTCTTTTTCTCTCTCTCTCTCTCTCTCTCTTCCTCTCGCCTCCTATTTCTTTCCATCTTCTGTCCTTCTCTTTTTGAATTACCAACAGAGAACGGTAGATCGAATTTAGCTCTTTATACGAGCGGTCTGTGGTAACAGGATACGAATGTAACGCAATATTTCCTGCATTTCTCTCGTTTCTCGCATTTTTCGCATTCTCGATTCGTCCTCTATGTATATGTGTATCTGTGTATGTATATCCCTTCAACCCCTTGCGTATACGTAGTTCTAGCTATGAGAGAAACTTACTGGTAATAGGTTCAATGTAAAGCATATAAGCATATAATATTTCTAGTCTATATACTAAAGTAACATGTTGTATCAAAAAATGATCTAAATTCTATGTAGTATTCCTTCGTATCACCACACTGTGTCAATGTAAAATAATTAATATTTTCTAAAGCTTACATGCAGAAGCATTTTTCTCTTTTTTTTGTTGGTTTTTAATTGAAATCACACTATTACACGCGATCGTCGTAGCGTCAAACACGTTCATTGATTTTGTACACAAAGATTTTACTAAAGAATCATCGTGGATACAGGTACTAGCGCTCATGCATATGCAATCGTTGGCGTATAGCTAACACGAGATAAAAAGAATACATTGAGCGGACGAATGTTAAACATTTCATTACCTTTTTCTAGAATTTTCGTGAACAATGAAAATTCACGGAACGGTCGTTTTACTTGTCGAAAGCTCAACATATGCAGATATTTCATATTAACTCTGTTACTCACGTTTACTGTTTATTTTTTTCTTTTTTATTTTTAATTAATCCAACAGAAAAAAAAAAAGATCAAATTTTTATCTATTCTTATGCAACGTATCAAAAGAGGCAGAGTGCTCGGATTAAATGAAAATGTGTGTGGAAATTTTGCAAACAATAATTTCTATTGAAATTCAATTTTTCTCCGCGATAAATATGCCGATCTAATCTACACGAAATTCCATTGTAATTAAAAAATATCCTTTTAATGTTTATTTTTTAAATATAAGATTTTTAATTAAAAAAGAAGACCCACCGTTGTCGATGATCGGATAACAAGAGTAGCGTATTTTTTTCCATCGAAAAATGGTTTCTTTTGAATAAACAAAATCGTTAATCGTGTAGCTCTTCTTATCCCTCAAGTATAACATAAACTCTTCCGAAAATATTTCTCTTGGAAAATAAGATTGATAGAATGTAAAGAACTGCTTGGTTTATTCAACACAAGAGTAAACTTCTTTCCCCTTTTCTATTTGGAACAATTGTCTTTGTTTTCAAAAATCCCTTAAAATTCAACTAATAGCAAGGTTTCTTTCTCATTTCTTTTCTGAATAGTTAGCTCAGAGTTCATTAATACAACGAGTAAACGTTTGAAAGCACGCATCTAAAGATCCTAAGAAAACGCTTTTTTCTCTTTGGCCCTTCTGAATAGACGGCGAAAGCAAAATTAGCCCTGTGTTCGGCCTCCGAGCCCGAACTTTATCGAATCCTTACGGGTAACTTGGCATGGTAGTAAAAAAAAAGAAATGGAAAAGGAATAAAAGTAACCATTCGTCCTTTTGAACCACCGAGAAATATCGATTTCATGCTACATCGATGTTCGCTAATTCGATAGCAAGGCGACTTTTTCCAAGAGTACAAGCGAAAAAGTAACTTACGCTCATGAAGGAAAACGAGAAGGAAGATAGAATTCAGGTAAGAGTCCTTGAATTATTATCTCGTCGTAAATTATTGCCACACGTTCGATTGCTTCTCCTACGTTCGTTCACGTCTCTCGACCTTTGGCCCGATTCTCTTCTTCTTTTCTTTATTTTTTATAGTTCTTTTTTATCCTTTTTTTCCTTTTCCGTTCCCGCTACTAAATCCACCCCCCGCCCCAAACGCTTTTCGTTTTCTACTCTATCGTCTCGAGTCCTATTTCGAACTTTCCGAAAAAGAATCTAAACTCGCAAGAACCTTACGACTATTCTTTAAGAGATTTCCTCGATTCATGTAGAAACACACACCTTGTCCAGGACTTTCAATTCATCGTAAATATTGTTACACGGTTTTTTTTTTTTTTTTTGCCAAACTTTCCGATATTAATTTTACCTTTTGGAATTGTTCATGTTAAAAGTTATTAAAATGTATACGAGGAAAATGTAAAATAAGAGACAGCACGTATATTTGAAAATTTTCTCTAAGATTAGGATTGGTGTCATATAAATAGAGAGAAAAAAATAAATAGTGAAAAAGATTTGTTTTAATATCCTCTCCTTTTTATCGTGCATTGATCTTGTAATACATTGACGCGATATGTTGTATCATTTGTCAAAGACAAACCTTCCAAAGACAGACGATCTTACAGGAGAGAGTATCGACATTGTTTGATGCATGCTCCGTTTGATCATAAATCATAGGTATATTCGAGTACAGGACGTTATCGAGTGTAATGCTGTTGGTTATGATCGAGTAAGTATCGAGACAACTCGATAATTACCACTCATTTATATACTTCATCATTTATTAAAAAATTAATTATTGCATAATACAAAAATAAATATACGACACAATGATCGATCTTAAAACTTATTATTAAATATATACACGTATTAAATTGAGATAAATCTTTTTCAGTATACTTTTATCTTATAATAATAGTTTCATTGATTTCTTTACATTTAAGTGAAGTTTTAAATTGTCAGAATAAAATTCTATCTTTTTCCCTATCTTATCTCGTTCCCCTTATTTATCCACTGAGCATAGAAAATCCTGACAAATATAACGAAATAACGACGGTGCAAGAACTTACAACAGGCCGTGAGATATAATAAAATATTCCAAGTACGCTTTCGAGAAATAGAGAGGGAACACGGAGAAGACGGACAAAATGCGTGTATGTGTAGAAAAAAGAGTCGTTGTTCATCGAGAGAGACAGAGAGAGAGAGACAGAGAGAGAAAGAGAGAGAGATTGATGCGCGGTAGAAAACTCAAGCTTTTTATACAAACATTCTGTTGTATAGAAAGCGTTACGAGACAGGTGAATAAGAAAAAGAGATATCTAAATTTAAAAAAACAGAAGGATAAAAGTGGAAAATAGAAATACACTCGTGGGATCTATGTAGATAGGATAAAAGCCCTAAAAGGTTGCAGCCTTATATATGGTATAGGTAAAGAAGGTTTTGGTGAGACGACTGATTTCAAGATTCTCGCTAAATTCACTTTGAAATCTACAAAAGTACTGTAGGAAGTAACCGCAAAAGCTTTTATTGGCCACGTACTACTCTACCGAATAATCCCGTCAAAAGTTGATATTTTATCCGTTGCCACGAGGCTACAATACAAATACAAACGGGGGATGCTTTAAGTTACCTTCGAAATGAAACGATAAGGATTAGTCTTAAACCTTATTGATACTCGAAGATATTAAGCTTTTATCGATTCTATAGAAATATTATTTTATATTATTTTCCTATATAATAGAGTAATGTTAAAAATGATCGAATTTGTTCAGAAATGAAATCAATGAAGTTTCGAGTTCAAGAAAATTTGACAACAAATTATTATACTTCTTCAAGATTAGATTTAAAAAAGTGAAAAACCCTCTTTGGGTCGTTTTAAGAGTCTCCTGGAAAGATCTCGAGTGCTCTTTGTCGTATATTTTTTTTTTTTTTTAATTTTATTTTAACACCGCCGTACCTAAAAATTTAACTTGCTCTGACAATAATTTTATAATGAAAGACATAATGACGTAAGAGTCTTCTTGTTGCGCGATGAGAGAAAAAGAAGGAAACAAAAGACTATTTTACGATTTAAGTAACGAGAAAAGCTAACTCCTTATATATTTTTCTCTCATTAAAAAATGATTCTTTTTTCGTCCTGTAATACTACATGTTTCTTAACGATGTATTCTTTAAACGTGATGTTGCGTTTTTTAAAATGAGGAGAAAAAAAAAGAAGAAGGAGGGAATAAACAAGAAATGGAAGAAAGAAAGAAAGAAAAATAGTGAAACTAAGTTAATAATGAAAGATGACACGTACAGGAATATCGTTCTTTCCGTATCGTTCTATTATGAATAATTAAATATAAAACTATTATGATTTAACAATGTCAAAAGTTAGATCGTGGTAATATAATAAAGAGAAAATAAAAAAAAAAGCAAAAATAATATTTATCGTGGTATATAAAAAAATTGTAACCCCATAATATAAAAGGAAAGGAACGCTTATATACGCTTTTCATCATTAATACTGTGTCCTCCTATTTCGCGTTAGCACGTTCGAGTTAGGCGAGCACGTATAATAACCAGCGATAAATTAAATATAATGATGCGCAAGGATGAGTAGAAGATGGTTATCGAGAAGAGTAAAAGAGGGCTTTTCCCGTACGACCATAAATTCACGAAAGTGCTACCGCGTGAGAACAGAAATGCGACGTTACAGGGACTTCCGGTCGATCTGAGGTAGATTGCCTGTACTCGATCTCTGCTGCGGTCACAAATGAAATATGGCCGCGGCAACTGCAGTCATGGTGACATAGGGTGAGGCCAAAAGCAAGGGAGAGAGAGAGAGAGAAAGTGGAAGAGAAATTTCGTCCAGCAAAATCGCACGGTTCATCTGTCCCGATACAAAAGTAATCACATTTATCGTGTTTTCCATTGTGTCGTGTTTCTACTTCTCGATAAAAGCGTAAAATGTAGTTAAAGTATTTGAAAATTGTCATTGTACGCATTACCAATATTGCTGGACGTTATCTAATGTTTAACCATTATTCCAAGAAAAAAAAAGAAAAAAAACAACAAAAGGTTATTCAAATAAATGTAATATCAATTGAATGTAAATTTTATTCGCAATTTTTCTTACGTTATTTCCAATGGAGATGTCGGTAAATTGATATATCGAAGATATACTTGTATTAAAATAATATGAATTGGTGTGGGAACGAATAGAAACTTCGGAGATACAAATGTAAAGTGAAAGCGAAACGAGAAGGTCGACGTTCCATTGTAGGTTTCACCGTAAATTTCTTGGAAACGCGTTCGCGATAGAACAGAAGGGCGAGGTAACGTCAACTTCCGCTCGATTCAAGACCAGACCACTCATACTCGATCTCTGTTATAGTCGCGTTACGTAAAATACGATCGTCCTGGCGTAGGTTAGGATCCAAATATAGGATGGTATCTTTGAATCTATGTACTATTACTCTCGTCTTCTCTAACTGCAATTTGAGAATCACGTCGCGTAACTAGAAATTCTCACCAAGTTTCTCGGCTTTTCAGTTTTGTTATCGATGCGAATTACACGTGAATTTTGTCGATTAATAATTTGATTGGCAAACTGAATCAATATTCTACTAGTTATTTTTGAAATATCATTTCTAACGAGAGATCTAATTTTTGCTTAAATTCGTCGTCGTCGTCGTCATAGTCGTCGTCGTCGTCGTCGTCGTCATAGTCGTCGTCGTCATAGTCGTCGTCGTCATCGTCGTCGTCTCGTAAATGGGGAAAAAGCTAGAAAAAGTAGAAAGTATTTGACGAGAGGCAAAGCTCATTTGCGTAATGGAAGGTTGCACCGTTCGGTAGGTAGGTACCTATCTATATCACGAAGAAAAGAAAACGCAAATACACTCTGTGGAAAATCGATGAAATTGTAAAGTTAGGTCGATGGGAAATTCTCGTTGAAATGAAAAAGCCAATGCTCGGCCAACGTTTTAAATGCTCCTGCAAATGCTTCGATCACCTTTCAAAATACAACATTCATGAGATATTATATTTTAAATGTTACATTTTAATTCATTTATCTTATGCTAAAAAAAATTATCTATACAATGATAATACAAGTTTTAAGGTTATCGAATAAGTTTGTCCTATGTGTATTTCTATAAATAAATGTATGTAATTCTCATTACTTGGAAAGGCGTCTCTAAGCTGGCTGACTATCCTTAGAAAAGATAAAGAGGATCCAAGAGGCAAAAGTAATCTCACGAGATTACGATTTTACTTGGATTGAAAGTTGTTAGCCACCGCGAAAAACCTAGCACGTACAGTAGTAGAGATTCGTTATAAAGCAGACCGAGGAAAGGAGGACAGAGAATGTTCGTGGGCAAAGCAAACGTTCAGTAGTATTAGTCCTTTACAGATCAGACATATCCACAAACATACGAGAAATTGTACACATTTAGTTACTCTTTGTGTTATCTTTTTACAAATATTCACTACATTTGACAAATATAAATATTTCCAACGAAAAATTTATCCATCTATAGAGTTTATTCTTCTTTTCACGTTATTTTTCAAGATAACGAATTGAAAGACTTGCTTGGGGGAAAAGAAAAAAAGAAAAGGAAAATAGGTTAAACATCACGTTCCACGCTCGATGCGTACTTTTAATATTTGACTCTATTCGAATTTTATTCATTTGTAGCTTACCCTGTCCGATACATGCTTTTCTTCTTCCCTTTCGTACCCTTTGCTCATTAATTATACAAAAATCTCATTAACAAGTCAGCCATATTGCCTGACATCACGAACCAGATAAAAAATGAGGAAGAAGAATAGCATCAAAATGTATCAAAGGCGGTTTTCCAACGAAAGCTTCGATGCAGACGAAGAAACTCGATGTATAAAATAAAATAATGGATGATCGCAAGAATTCTATCGTACAGTCTCCTACCTCCCTAGTTTATACGAATACACAATTCGCTACATATATTTATACATATACATCTTGCTGACTACATCACATTGGTCTCTCGAAAAATAATAATTACGGCTATATTTTCTTTTCTGCTTATCTCTACCTTAATCCCACGTAGTTGTATTATCACGCGCGAGTTTCCTTTCGATGAGCTAAATTAATAACCAAAAAAAAAAATAAAATAAAACAAAAATTTAATCAACTTCCAAATGAAAAAAAGTTGATAAAAATACTGTAATACCCGTGATATTTTACAAAAGTATAATATTGTATCATACATTTTCACAAACAATTTTAATGAATATTATCAAATACTCATATACATTTACAAATGATAATACAGTTCGCATAACAAATGTGAATTTGGTTTTCAATAAATAACGTAATGAATTATAAAAATACGATTGGTACGAGCATATCGACGAAAACGAATGAATAAGTTGAGCGTAGAAAATCGGCTTGAAATAATGAAACCATATCGAATTCGAGCTATTAAATATTCAAATATTTTTAATTAAAAGCAAAACAATTGATCGAGCGTGAAACGAATACATATATATATATATATATAGTGGACTTATAATCGAACGATCAACCCACCGATTTCGAAATTCTATTGATGATGTTAGAAAGAAGAAGTAACGGGAAAAGTATAAGTAGATACTTTTTCCTATTAAAACTTTTCAAAGAGAAAATTGTAAAAATGTCTTGTACATACGAGAGAGAAAAAGAGAAAAAGAGAGAGAGAGAGAGAGGGAGAGAGAGGGAGAAATAGGACGCTCTCTTGAATCGATTTATTGATTGAATGAAACAACTATACCTTGGTTTGATAAATGAACGATTAAACGCGTATTCCAGGCACGAATTTAATACTAATTGTAAGAAATATTAGAATTAATAAACGCACAACTTTAATTTACGAGCGTTACGTAGAACGAAGGCAAATATTTGAAAACAGAAGGACGCTAACGATGTGATCGTATAGCCATTGTTTCGGCCACCATTTCAAGCATTTCTCGTCTATCTTTCTCTCTTTCTCTCTCTCTCTCTCTCTCAGCACTTCGTTGACAACAAGGGAAACCAGCAAGCGAGTCTTCGAATCGTTGCAAGAGTGAACTAGCTCGCAGTGAAATGTCGTAATTAAATCGACATTAATTGAATCGACGCGGCCGTTCTCGTTGAAGAAGAAGCCTGAACGATAGAATGAAAAAAGGAACAAAAAGAGAGAGAGAGAGAGAGAGAGACGGCACAGAACCGATACGATTGTTACTTTTATTTGTTCCGAAATCCTTTTTTGTTTTAGTCGTTTTAAATCTATCAGGCCTTCGCGTCACTCTCTTTTCCATTACCATCTTTTTCCCCCTTCACCTTTTTATATCACGAAAATACTTCAGTCCCAATATAACTCGTTCTTTTTTTCTTCTAACACATGATAAATAAAACATAATACAACTCAACAATGGTATAACTATTTTCATCTCTTCAGTGTCAAGACTCCTTTAATATTTTGACGGATGCACATTTTGGTGAAAACATTTTCCCAACCACGCAAATGGTCTCTTGCATAATCGCAATCGTTTTTTTTCTTTCTATCTCTTTCCTAATCTCTTAGAAACGTATGCATTTTTCAATTAAATATTACACGCGAAAGTGCTATCACGTGTAATATTTAATACTTGATGAAAAAACCTATGAAAAAAAAAACTTCAGTAAGATCATTTTTGCATTGAAATAAAAAGAAACTTTTTCCTCGAACGAATACTTGCATACAATGCATACATATATTTATAGTTAGGTTGGTAGATCGTTCGAATTTCATTCTGTAGAAGATTTCTCTAGGCTAACACGTGTAGGTAAGTAGAAGAGAAGTAAAGAGCGTATGTACAAAATCCAAAACGGAATGCGATCAGGAAAGCTTACGTCGACGAGCTGGTCGGTCTCAGATATTGGATTCATAGAGCCGTTACAGCAAAGCAAGAGAACACCATAAACGGCATACAGATCGAACAGGAGATGGGATTTCGAAGAAGAGAGGGCAAAGATCAGCCGTTCGGATTTGATATACGACGCTGAAACTCCTTTCTATATTCCTATGTGCCCTTATCGTGCACAATTTCAATCGTAGAAATGCTACCTTACCCAAGGATTCTCTACCCTCACATCTACAAAATCTACCTTCTCTCCTCTTCAAAGTCACAGAAACTTAAAATGACGAGAGAAGTTAACGATCACTTATTGCGTCCTCGAGAATATTTTCCCTTCGATGTTGACTACTCGATTTTATTCAAGAAATATATTCTCACAATCTTCTTTTTTTTTTTCTCAACCTTTGATATATCATTTATTATCGGATGATGAATTATACTGCAAGAAATTTCTCCCACTTTTTTCATAATATAAATTATATTAACAGCAACGACTCATATTCATAATTTTTTTCTACTCATTTTATAAATGCAAATGCACATTATTATTTAAAAAAAAAATGACTGTTCTTTCACTGTCTCGTGACACCTTTGCATTTCATAGCATTTAATCTAGGTAGAAGTTACATGTAAATAACCATTTTTTTTTTTTAATTAAAAATTATTCAAAAGGACTCAAAGAGAGAGAAGTACTTTGAGATACATTTATTTCGTAATATGAGACACAGATAGAGAAGCCTATGGCTTTATGAAAGACATTAAAGATTTTTATGGGAATAGATGAAGTGTATAAAAAAAGAGAGCTTAAAAGAGATATAAGAAAAATAATTTGCGACATAATTAACGCAGAATTTTCTTTTTTTTTTTAAACAGAAACGCCTTTTCATGAACCCATACAGAAAAGAGTATATATAACAAATCGATGAAAAGTTCTGTTACAAGATGGAAAGGAAAAGATAGAGAGAAGGGGAAGAAAAATTTTGTGATAACGATGTCACCAAATTCGAATGGATACGACATAGTGGATCTATCCTTCTGGAAACTTTACAATTTTCCTATTTCTAAGAACTTTTGGAAGGATCACGCAAGACATCTTCTGGTTGGTTCTCGTTGATCTCTCTCTCTCTCTCTCTCTCTCTCTCTCTCTCTCTTTCTTACTCTAAAACGAGATTCGTTCGAATACGAGCAAAGTTCTCGAACAAAGACCAAAAGAATCGATGGAGATTCGTTCGGACGATTTTTCTTTCAATTCAATGTAAGGTAATTGTTAGAAGGATATCTACCACGTTTGTTATATTTCACTTGCTAACAAAAGAATCGTATTCTTCGTTCTTACTTTAGACAGAAAAATCAAATCATAAATTTTTCATTAATTATCAACATTACAAATAAAAAACAATAGAAGAAAAATATGTTAGCATCCAATATTATATTAGAATTGTATCTTAATTTGTTCGATATCGGTTATTTCTTTTGATTAGTTTGTTTTTAAACAAGGTTGTACGTTCGGTCAATCGAATATCACGAGACACCGCAAAATACAATACCTAGAATACTTGCTTAACGTGGAAAAATAGGTAAAACGAAAGAGTTGATGGCGCACGGGAGGTAAAACTGGTGTTAGCCCGAGGCCGGATTTGTCATAGGAAATGCACGAGATAAGGAGGGAGTAGAAAGAGAAAGAGAGAAGGAAAAGAGAGGGAGGCTGAGCACGTAGCTTGTTACCACTTGTTTATCCTCCGCCGTAGCTACCTCGCTCTTGCCAACCTTAGAAAAGCAAGACTGTTCAACCCTATTCCATTTTATGTCTTTACTCCCGGATGCCGACGACATACTAAACGTACGTTCTACGTGCACTCATTAGGCTTTCCCGAAGACTCTTTCTTTTTCTCGTCCTTTTTTCTCTTTTCTTTTCTTCACTAGCAACGCATGTATATATGTATATACATACCTATGTACCTCTTCGATTTTATTTCCTCTTTGGTAACTCTCCTTCCACCATTTTCCCGTATAAAATCACGGTGAAAGAGGTCAGCCTCATTTACTTTTTCAACGAATCGACCGAGTTTCTATGACGTCCGAGAAATAACGCGAAACTTCCTTCCTGATTGCCAACCTATATATGTATGGGCCTGCGAATATGTGACATTGAAGGACGGCAAAGTGCGAATGAAACAGACAAGTAATAAATCAACTACGATCCTAACTAGATTTTCCCTTTAGCAAAATAACGACTGTTCATCTCTAAAGTGTTACTTTTATTTATCTTTATTTTCTTTCCAACAATATAATATGCGATTATTATTATCGTCATTCGTTGATACTAATTTAATGTTAAACAAAAGAAAAAAAGAAAAAAATACTCTTTACAGCGTTTTATGCAATTTTGTATAAATTATGTCATTTTAAAAGCACCGAGTAAAAAGTTACTTTAGCAAGTAATAGTTATTGACTCATTCTGTATATAAGAGGGTGATTCACCGTTATACGTAGATACGCGAAACCCATTATATGTATATACGCTATAAATATATGGGGTGTGTGATTAACGTGACTTGTAACAAGTAAATAATTTGCAACTTGATCAAAATATCTACTAAATAATAATAATTGAAAAAATTAGCAAAATAACATGAAATGTTTCGAAAATAATTTGACAAAACAAATATATGATATTTCATTGAAAATGACAGATATCGAATCGTAAAGGATTATTCGACTCACCCTGTACATATACGCGTCCGCGTTAGAATAACGTAACGTCGGATTGTTGAACGTAACTGGCCAACATTAATTAAGACTTACGACTTTCGGACGACCGTACAGTTTCTCGTTCGTCGTTAAACGACTCGTAAAAGAGTGAACAAGCTTTCCCGCCTTTTGGTTTTACGCCGATAGGACAGGTGGCATAATACATACATATGTATATATTGTAAAACAAATTATTTTTATTTTTCTCCCGATTCGAGTTTAATATTACAATCCAATACTACACGTAAAAGAGATGTGGAAAACGATCGATGCAATATTAAACGTTTCGTTACGAAATGGTTAAGAAGAGTGACGAATACGATCTCGTCATCGTCGTTGTCGTTGTCTTTAATAATTCCAGGTTACCGAGAGAACTCGACTATAAATGTGAAACGTCGTTATCGATCATACGAAGCCATGCTATGAAAAGTTGCACCTATTTTTTTTTTTCACACGAGGACACAGATGTGGACTAGGATGAGCTAGCTCTTCCCTCTCACTCTTTTTCTCTTCAACTTTCTAGAAAGATGTCGTTTTACGTCGACTAAACGACCGATACAAACTGTCGTAACGTTTTAAACCTTTACTCTGTTGCAGTCTGGCTCGGGAAAAAGCAAGGAGGAAGGACAGGTGAATGTGGGAGTGTGTTGAAAAGAAAAAGAGAAAAAGAGAAAAAGAAGAAAAATAAAATATATATATATATCCGAAGAAGTACTCGTAAAGCCAGTCGGGAGCAGCTAAACGATGATCTACGAGCATTTTTTCTCGCCACACCCGTTAAAAGTCACGAATAAAGCCACGCAGCACACACCAACTAGTTGGACAAAAAGCAGAAGCGTACTGGGATGAAAAAGAGAATGAAAGAAAGAGAAAAAGAGAGAGAGAAAGAGAAAGGGTTAACAGGGTGAAAGCACGCCAGTTATTACTGTATTACCGATGGTAACTCGGTTTTGTGACCCATGGGGAGCATTCGAGGTTCCAGAAACGAACGCGTATAGCAGCCAACTAAGTACGAGCTAGCTAACGTGTTCGAGGTAACACGGGAGTGTTCAGCTCGTACCCTCTAAATACACCAGTCGCGACTCGTTTATAAAATTCGCCTTTCCCAACTTGGTCGTTAGCGAGAGACCCCCGATGCACCGATAAATTCCTAAAGATATCGCTTTTACTAACACAACCACCACCACTACGTTTCTACGCAAACCTTTTCGACTGTTAAGGTTTCTACTACCTAGCATACAAAGTTATGCGTTGCTTTACTAGCTACCAAAATATTCGACTCCTTTAAACGTGCAATTTTATTCTAACAAAGTTTTCGATGTCATTTATAATATATATTCATTTAGATAGATTTTATTAATGACATGAATTTTAGTTCAATTATTTTAATGAAATATTTATCTTTCATTTATTTAATCGATCATAAATTTTCAACAAGTTCTTTGATCCTTGTTAATTAGATGTTAAACATTTTACATACGGCTATACGAATGAAAAAATTAATGATACGATACTCTTGTACAATACGTTTGACATGACAAATGTATAGTATTGAAATAAACAAGAAAAATTTATATATTATAACAGATATAGATAATATTTAACGACAAACAAAATTGTTGACCCAATTTTTCAACAGAATGAAAAGCTCGAATCGTATCGAAGAATAATCCGATTCTCCAATTTAATGATACCTATATTTGTTCCGCAACGCTATTATTTCCTGTCTCCCTTTTTCTCTCTCTTTTTCTCTCTCTTTTTCTCTCTCTTTTTCTCTCTCTTTTTCTTCCCATCTCTCTTTCCATCGAGAGCACGTTCTCTGTCGAAAAAAGTGGGAGCGTTTTTATCGTTTGAATAAAACGCTCTGTTCCCGGGGCGACTATGAAATTATGATCGATTCGTTGGATCAATTTTTCAAACGATACCGTTCTTCTCTAAATTATTACATTTTTCTCGGGATTTGAACGATCTCTGTGGACAATTAAAATTAGTCTCTAATAAAAAAAAAAAAAAAAGGAACATACATAAATACATATTAATTATCTTTTTACGTAGTTGCAATGATTTATGCATACAGGTAAATAAAAATGATAAACATTGTGTTACTTTCGTACGTGCATACTTTCGTCGAAATTACTTTTTTCATAAAATAAAGTAAAAATAGAAGAATAAAACCCCTCGGCTGTTATACCATGGCCACTTGTATACTTTACGAGTTACCTTCTGTTGCACAATGCGCCAGCGCAAATATTTATTGTTATATAAATTCACTTAAACGGACGCATACGTATCTCTCGTTCATTTATTTTACTCGGGATACGTGTACGTTGAAAAACATGTTGGCTTTGACCGAATCCAAAAGCAAAAAAAAAATAAAATCTGTATAAATATTTCGTGATATCATATGAATACGTCTATCAAAGCAACAAATTATTTATTCCTACTGCAAAGCGCGTGCATTCGCACGAATGCACTTTTGATACTCTGAGATAGCTTATATTTATAACAACAACCAAAAAAAAAAAAGAAATTAATAGGAGAACAATTTTTATTAGCTTTCTTTTTTTTTATAGTGATAAATGTCAGTAGTTGAATGATAAATTGTAGATTCAATTAAAATGATAGGATAGAATTTTTTGCATAGAATAACAACAGCGAGTGTAAGGCTCAACTCGTTTTCAACGATTATCGTTGACTTGCAAGGCAAGCTTACGCGTTATCAAGAATTTTGTCCTACTAGCAGTCCCTTTCGTATTTTACGCTAGTGCGATTCGTCGGCATACTTATGTCATAAATACGTAGGGATATAATATCCTTAGTGCGGACTAACTCTGCGTGACGTTTATCGCGTGTTAAGCAGAAACATTATACCTTGCCGATTCTTACATACAAATGTACTCTACAAACATTGCTCGAGTCAGAAATCCACTTATTTTATAAGTTGCAAAAAGTTAATAAAAGTCTATTTGCATAAGAGAGTCATTTTGCAGATAAAGGGCACGCCAAAAGAGCATTGAAATGATTAATAAATCATAGATAATAAACATGACTACGATTTATTTCAAACTACGACGTATGTAAGAATCACGATTTGAGAAAGGAGAACAATGTACTTCTTTATTTCTTTGTATTTTTTTCTTTTTTTTCTTTTTTTTTATTACTTACTTTTCCAGTTTCAAATAACGTTATAACAGATGACTGTAAAGAGATATAATAAAAATTTTTAATATCGAACGTTAGAGATGAATGGACCAAGCGAATAGATTACTACATATATTGCAGATATATTAGATCTGTCTATAAAGATGCATCGACAATAAAAGATCCTGGAAAAACGTGGTATCGTCGAATCGAAAAATCAGATAAGACGATATCTCGATATCGTATATTTCCAACGAAAGCTACATTTTTTATTTTCAAAAGTAGCACGGAATAAATCAAAATGATTGGAAAAAATCTATAATCCTTCCCACGACACATTTTACGAAAAAAACCTTTACCTATTACTCTAATCTTGAATTCTTTTTTTCTTCCTAATCGTTTAAACAAAACATCGACTTCTCGTCCTTTTCGTTTTCTTATCTTCCCGTCAAAGCTAAATAAGTTTCGTTTCATCTGATCTTTTTTCTTACTTTTACTACCGTGTAACTTTTCTCTCATTAGCTCGTTCCTCTTTATTTTCTCTCTCTCTCTCTCTCTCTCTCTCTCTCCTTCTCTTTCCGTTCTATTTTTTTCTCCTTTTACTTTTCACCCTTTCGCGGCTAACACTCATTATGTAGACACACACACACACACACATATTATGTACATAAGTATATATATATGTAATGTAAAGCCGAGAGTGAGCTCGGCTCTTCACCTACAAGCACGTACACAGATTTAAGGCGAGAATCGGCGGGCGACCACGTACAAGGAGACGCTAATTTAAAGTTTAACGAGCTCCTTCAAGAGGCATTAATTACCCGTGTAAGGATGCTCTCGACATTTCTATGGAATCTCTCATGTCGGCTACACACCTTCTAGGATCACTACAATGTTCGAGTAAAGAGAAACAACTTTCTGCTTTAACGCTTAAACAATGTCATTATACTTTTTTAAATTTTAACGCTCGGACATATGAAATTAATTTTATTTAACACACGTGTGCATATCTTACACGTCGACATTCATTAATCATATCATGAAAAATGTCTATAAAATTTGTTGAAATAAATATTATAAGAAAAAAAAAATGATTTTCTTTTTCTTTCTTTGAATGAAAATCAAATAAACCTCGTTGAAAGTTATCAGGTTTTAACAAATCCGAGCAGCAGTTTCTTAGAATATCCGATAGTTTCTTCCCGTAGTTAAATACCCGTCAGGACTTAGACCTTTGAAAAATGACGCTTTTCGATGGCTAAAGTTTGCAAAGTTCGATGAAGGAGACTCTCATGAAAAGTTATATCCTCAGAATTCTCAACGTTATTTGTGTACTTTGAATACGTTCGACGAATATTTTGATCGTTCTTTGCTTGCGTTGCACCAGAAAATTCTTCCAGTATCATTTTAGAAATCGAATCTTTCGCTCTTTGTCGAAGAGAGACGAACGTTTCTTCCTCTTTCTTTCGTAATGAAAAAAAAAAGTGAAAGAGAGGGAGTAGAAAATAAAGAGAAAAAATGGGTCATTGCGGTACGTAAAGCAGGCTTTTCGTTTAGAACACATCGTCCCAAAGAGAAGCTTAGAAATGTGTACCTACATTCGATGATTAAACCTTTAGATCGCGAGTTTTCATTCGTTCTATCTTTTTTTTCTCTTTTTTTCTTTTTTTTTTTTACTTCCCCTCTTCTTCACTCTCTCTTTCTCTTCCTCTCTCTCTCTCTCTCTCGTTAGAACGGTAAAGAGGAAACTCACGAATATAACAATAATAATGCTCGGTACTTTGGAAACGTCCAGATTGTGTCCAATGTTGTGTTGGAAGAGGATTACGATGAAGTTCGATAAGAGTATGCGATTTTAGTCTATAATCCCTTACCCATATCGAACGAAGC
The DNA here is from genome assembly GCF_049000335.1 of Polistes dominula. Taxonomy (NCBI): domain Eukaryota; kingdom Metazoa; phylum Arthropoda; class Insecta; order Hymenoptera; family Vespidae; genus Polistes; species Polistes dominula. The sequence continues at coordinate 395,110 of NW_028301046.1, forward strand.
ACGAGAAACTATGGTTAAAATGAATCTGCCCTAGCGACGAAGATAAAAGAAAAATAGAGGTAAAAAGAAGGAAAAGAAAAAGAAAGAAAAAAAAAGAGAAGAAGATAGGAAGAGTGGATGAGAAAGGAGGATTTACAATAGGGGTTCGCGGAAAAAGATAATAATTTATGATCACTTCGTAGCGATGATAACGGAAATCCGGCTGAGATATACTTATACGAAGGACGAAAACGGAAGGGAAAGCAAGAAGAATTTCAATTCCTTCTTCGAGAGGATCGAAGGGACGGATAAACGAGAACTCTTGCGAAAAGAATTACAGAGAGAGAACATTTTCCAACGATAGTAGCTCAGATGCTAGAAATCGTAGTTCCCAATAAAACGAGAGTGCACCGATCGATCGATCGATCGATCGATCCTTCTCTCGCAAATAATTAGTCGTGCCGATAACAATGATATCAACTGAGGAAAGAACAAAAAGAAAGAGATAAAAGTAAAATGAAAAAAAAAAGAAAAAAAAATAGAAAAAAGAAGTTATCGTCGATTCGTTCATTGGACACATCGTTGGACACATCGTTGGACACAAAGCTTTTCGTCGATCCTTTTCGTTTCTTCTTTTCTCTCAAACTTTTTCTATTCACTCTTCTATTTTTTTTTTTTTTACGTATTTTTTTTCTTTTTTACTTTATTGTATTTGCACTCCCCTTTTTCTCATTGAAAAACCAAAAAAAAAAGAAAAAACCAAAAAAAAAAAAAAAAACAAACATAGAGAAAAGAAGATTAACCGTCAATCTTTTTCTACGAATCCAATAATTAATTTGTCAAAATCGAAAAGATAAAAAGCGTTTGGAAACGGCTCGCTCGTATGCTCGTCGGGAAACCAAAGCATTTAATACGCAGCGAGTGGCACAGGATCGAATTAGTTATTCATGGTTGTCGAGCGACTTTCTTGTCGACAAGGGGCTTATGTCAACTAAAGCTTTCGTAGACGTAGAATGGAGGAAGCTCGAATCGTGAATAATCTAGGAACGAGTGAACAAGCTCCTAAGCTTCTTATCGCAGTGGTAGAACCCCTCTTCCTCCTATCCCACCCCCTTTCTCGGACTCGACGAGTCACTTTACGACTTTTCGAACAAACATCTGTATGCGGCTAAAAGAAAGAACACAAGAATAAACATCAAGGAAGAAAAAGCCAGTGCAATTCTTCCGCAATTGATATCTTTCGTATTGAACAAGTACGCTTATTGAACGTGAACAGGAGCTTTTTCATCTATGTAATTTCATCGCTATCTTATGGTGTACCATTAATAAGAGACCTACATAATTTCTTGGAAATAGATCATTGTGACCCACTGACTTAAATAAATTTATCAAAGAATTTGCGTGACCATTAAAAAGTTTTCGTTACTACTACTATGTTTACTACGTTACTATGAACAGGAGTACTACACGAATTATGAATGGCAATATTTCAATCGATGATTATGATGATTAATATGTGAAAGATATCTCTTTTAATAAATTGTGCATTGATCATCTTACTTCATCGAACAATTGTAGAATAATTTCTAAGCGACTATTAACCAGAGATAACAAAACTTGAAGAAAGTATATAACGTTTGCAGGTCTAAAACTGCTTGCAAATTCGTCTGGGATCCGTCGAGAGAAATTTAGCATTCTAACAGTTTGGTATAGCGTTCGCGTTTCAACGAGCTTTACGAGAGAATTAAGTGAGAGAGGAATGAAAGGGAAAGAAGATAAAGAAGAAAAAAGAGAACAAATTAGCGTACATCAGCTTAGTAGCCTAATAAACGTAGGTACAAGAGAGAGGATGAACTGTACGTCACAACTTCTCTCATGTTTCGATTGAAAACTTTTGCTCGTTGAATAAACAAAAGGGAAAGAGAGAGGGAGAAGAATTATTCCGTCCCTCCCCGTCTCCCAACCCTCAAGTTGAAACCTGTAGAAGGAAAAGAGGACCGACGCGATGGCGTTGCATCAAAACGTGCTCGTGTATTGGAAACGAAGAGACGCGAAAGAACAAAAGCGATACGTACATATCAGGAGCTTGCTGTCATCTCTTTTTCTCATCCTCCCTCTTCCTCCCTTCTACACCCTGTTTGACCCCAACATCCTTCCTTTTGGCCACGAATCGATACCGATATTCAACGTCAAAGGCGATAGGATCCCCGAAGCTCTCTCCCGAGAGAGAATGTCATTCAAGCTCGGCACACAAAATCAGTTTTTCCTCTCTTTTTCTACCCATCTACCTACCCACCTATCTATCTTTCTATCTATCTATCTATCTATCTACCTACCTTTATCTCTCTTTCTCCTCCATTCGTTCGTTCGTTCGTTCGTTCGTTCGTTCGTTCGTTCGTTCGTTTTTTTTTCCATCTCCCTCTCTCTTATTATTTTTCACCCTTTATTTTCCTCACTCTCGTTGATAAAGCAAGCAAATCTAGAGCAGAATTTAATGTCTCGTTTTCAGCGTGTTTACATCGTCCAGGGAAATGACGAGCTTCTTCTTACCATGAAAAGGCATAAAAAGACGCGGATGTTCGAGAGAAAGAGATTCTCTTAGCTCGTATACTTCGACGTTGGTAACATTTCGAAATTGCTTCGACTGTATTTTTCCTTCGATATATCACACAATGGAACTTTAATACAATGTATTGTTCAATTTATAGATTAAATAAAAACGAAAAAAAGAAAAGAAAGATAAATCGTAAGCCTGCATGAATTGAATACAATGCATTTAATAATAATATATCGAATTGAATCATCAAAAAAAAAAAAAAAAAAAAAAGCAAAATGAATTTCCATGAAAATATCTTCTTCGGAAACTTGGAAAATTTGTGCAAATGTCACATCAAGCACCATCATTGTTTTACTAAAACGTTAATATGTATACGAAGACACGAAATGAATGAGCACGTTCTGCCAATTTACATTTTACGAGTTCAGGGTGATTCAAGCGTTTACAAACTTCTACTACGATCGTGAAACGTTCAACGAAGTTAGTTAAATGATTCGAAAGTTAAGTTTTAAGTGCAATTTTTGTTACCTCGAGAATACACAAAGAACGATCCTCTTCAATTTTCGAACAGAAAGCATTCTAGAAAATAATATAAATGATCTAATTCTAGTAGCATTATTAAAATAGATGGAAGAAGGATGATTGATCATACTGGAAAGATGGAACAACGAATTGCGTTTGGGTGAACGAGCATGTTCTGATTTGAAAAAAAAAAAAAAAAACCAAAAGAAATTCTCACTAAAAATAAATCTCATTACTGCGATTGGTCAACAACAATGGACAATTTTGATAGAAAAATGATGTCATTTAATAAAAAAGAAATTTCAACGTCAATTTATTTCTTAGGTAAATTCACATCTTTGCCTTTTTTTTTTCTCTCCCGTCATAGTTTTTCCGTTCATCGTCGACATCGTAAAACGTTCGATCATCGTCGAAGTTGACCCCTTAGACTTTATTTTCAACGATCGGTCGTACTCTTTGAAAGGCAGATGCATTCAGCGAGCGATAAAACTCTAGAAAACTGATTAAGTAAACGGAGGTTCGGTGTTAGATCGAAAAGTAGTCGGTATCAACGTAATAGGAAGTTCGTCATTTTATCTCTCGGCAAGTTGGCACGTCCTTTTCCAAAAGGGGAGAAAGTGACAGAGACAGAGATAGCTTCGAAAGGGTCGTTGGCACGTATTCACCCTTTTCACCTATAAGATCTTTACGATTTCATCAACAATTTCCTTTAGTTTCTAATCGTGGCTATGGATCTCTGAGGAATAAAAATATTTCAAGAAGACAAAAAGAAACAAAAATCTACTTGATCGTCTTATTAACATTAAGTATGAATGATCGATGCACTTAAATGATGACAGATTTATATCGATCTTGTATTGAATATAAAGTAATAATACGATGAAAAAATGTGCATAGATGTAAATACAACTAGATCAATCTAGGAAGAAATATTTTCTTCGAACTTAGGTAGAAGTGCATTTGCCGATCGATGAATTCGATGAACGCTATTTCGGATAACCTATATTCGAAAAATGATAAATATTTGCTCTCTTCCTTCTTCTCACGAATTTATAGAATATTTTCGGTTCTCTCTCTCTCTCTCTCTCTCTCTCTCTCTCTTTTTCTCTTTACCGAACTTGAACTATTTCGTGTGTTTTTCTACGACTAATAACAGAATAACAAGTCGAATTAAATGAATTTGATATTAATGAGTTTATCGCGAGGTTATTATTTTACAAACATCCCACGCGATTTCGTTATAATTATGAATACTCGTCCCCAAGTCCAGGTTCGAAGTATAATAGAAAGGGCGTGATATTAAACTTTTCCCATCGTAGCAAGTTCGAGGTTTATCATCAAACTTTCTACGTTTATTAACGTCCTCGAGCTTTTTAACAAATTATTTTCAAAAGAAAATCCAGATGAGATATTAGGTACTTACTTAGTTAACAATAAACACAAAAACAAATAATTCGATTATTTCAATATTATCTATATGATATCGTACTATTAGCTATTTTTCTAAGACGAGAATTCATATATCAGAATTTACTTAGAGTGCAATAACATCGTACGAATCGATATCGAAGTATTGGCAATAATAGAATACTCGAAGCTTCGATTGAACTGCGATTAAATTAGGCAAATAGCGGGAAGATATATATATATATATACCTACTAGCAAAGTTGTACCTACGTAGTAAATCTATTAACGGAGTAACATTCGCTTTGAGTTACGATCTCGTCGATTGCCCAAGTGAAACTTTTACTTAACATTACTTCGCTTTCGTAAGTATTACCTTCGTACTATTACCTTTTACTTCACCACGTTGATCAAAATATAAAAAAGAAGCTTGGTGAATTTAATTAACGTCATACGTATACGTATAATGTAACTCAAGATATGATCACAAAACCACCTTTGCTCTTAGCGATATTAAAATGTAACATTCATTAATAAACCCGCACGCATACATAATTACTAAATAATTAATGGATCAATGAAAAAAAAACTTGAAAGCGATACGATACGTTTGTACGATTGTTTCATTGTGAGATATGAAGGGTTAAATAAAAAGAAGGATGAGCTTTGGGTAAAGTGCATCAGCAAGATACATTTTCGTCGAAACGATACGTACGCAACAGGTACTTGGAGGACGCGGCAGAAGATACTCGTGCAAACGGCCATGGCGTACGAGTACTTTGTCCTGCAAACTGCCTCTTGCTTTTCCTACCCCTGTCTGCATAGAGAAGTTTCGATTGCAGCCATTACTGTGAAAGTTTCTCCAGTACGTTACACAACAAGTAGCAATATTATGTCGAGAAAGTTAAAAAATGTCGAGAGTTGGAGAAGAACAAAGAGAACGATAACTTCAACGAGTATATACTTCCATTTTTTAATTACGAACGTATTAAGCTACGGCTAAAGTAAAGAGTACGATTTAATTAATCTTTGTGAGGTTTCATTGCTCTGTCGACATTTCAAAGGGGAACCATAACTTTTTTTTTCCTCCTCTCTTGCTCCTATTTCTTTTTATTCTTTTTTTTCTTTTTCATCATCGTTCGCATCTCGTTCGAACTATCGCGTAAGTCAGGGTTCTTTTCTTTAGTTATTTCTCAAAGAAAAAAAAACTCAAAGTAGTAGATAATGGTAGTGGTAGAAACGAAATGGCGAGATATAAAACGAGAGAAAAAGTAAGAAGTAGAGAAAACGTGACACCCTTTTCGTGAATCTACGTTTAATTAAAACACGTTAATGAGATTGATGACTTTTTCTATGGCTTCTTTCAGCAGCACGTTTTTAAGTACCATATTCACTGGGCTCGAATAACTTGACTGTTTCACAAGGTTTTCACATTTCTACGTACTCTTCTATTTATCTCACGTAATTTGCATGAGTATCTACCTGTGTCAAATTAATTGCGGTATGTCTTTTGTAAGGTAACAATTAGCTACACCTACAAGTATCTCACTTAAAGGTAAAAAAAGAAAATTTATCGCGAAAATAAAGATTTCATTCAGAATAACCAAATGGTTAGATTCATCAAATAATTGCTAAATAAATTACATTCTACAACATTTGTTGAAACGTTCATTTTTTGTTTCGTGCTTTTTGGTGCTTTTTTTTCAATGTTAAATGTTTAATTTAGCGCGCTTTCATTATTCCTCTCATACGTGCAAAATTAATTATAGTACACATTCTAGTTAAAAAGGACGAAGAGTAGATACGTGACGTGCGTTTATGAAAGCGTCATCATTTTTGACCTATACAAAATAAATAAATAAATATACAATTTTTATACGACAATTATAGACGATTAATGAATATAACGTATGAAAGATTGTAATAGAAAATGAAAATAAAACAAAAGCATGGACGTGAAGCAATTAAATTGCATACATTAATGAATTAATTTAGTTTTCTTCTAATGCATTAATTTCCTCAAGCGGATCCACCTAATCTCATGGGATAGAAATTAATCAACTTTGATGTGAGATAATCATGAGTCGCTTTGTACTCGGGTCGTTGCATGCTACGGAAGTTATGCGAACGATGTAGTACGAAGAGAAAAGCGATCCGCGTTGTAAGGTAATCGATCCTTCCGAAAAGTAATTCAATATACCATCTATTCTCGAAGACCATAAACGAGTTTGGATATAACGCTCATGACCACCATACAATAGACGAATGCTTCTCTGATAGATAATCAAGTTTCTATTGTAAGTAAAGTATAAAGTGTTGATCAACTATTAATCAACAAGAAATTTTTCTTTATTCTTTATAATAAATAATATTTTATATTGTACGCGTAACAAATACTTGAGATAAATAATGATTTTTGTTGTACTCTTTAAAGCCTTCGCATAAATAATGCTAAGGCGACGTATTATTCCAACCCTTGAAGTGTACACCTTGCCTTATTCGTTCAGTACCGGGTGACATATAAATTCAGCAGTTGCTCTCCATTATAATACGTTGGGTGCGTGTTAGTAACAGGCTCGAGATACGACCGACATCGTTGGTTCGCGCTGGTGTAACGTGCTCTACGTGATGATGCATGGCAAGCATTAGGAAGATTTAGCATATATGCATAGACATCCTATGTACCACGAAATGGCATAGTATCCTAACATAAGAGATGAAGGGTTTCGGCCAATTTCTAAGATCAGAGTGTTCCCCTATGAAACTACTTGGCATCTTAACGAGCACGAGACTTCGTCTCTCGTGTACCTACTTTGAAAAGCCGGATCGTTTGTACTTTTACTTCAATTAGTCATGAATTAATTAATACAGTGTCTCTACTCCTTTATATTATCACTTTTTTCCTCATTCTTTTCTTTTACAAATTTCTTTGACCAAATTATACAATAGATACTTATAATCTTTATTTATTTTTTCATTCATTATATATATTTAATCATCAAAGAATTCATTAAATGTAATTCATAAGAAAAGAAATAGAGAGAGAGAGAGAGAGAGAGAGAGAGAAGGAAAAAAATTATAAGAATAATAATCAAGCGTTTCCATTTAAATGCTCCATCTTATATAAACGTGCTACTTCACTGAAAAACGACGAAGAAGTTGGCAGGTGTAATGTCGCAGAAGAACAAACAGTCGGTAGAGAAGAACAAAGGTAAAAAAATAATAAGCGGCAGAAGGATGACACTGGAAAAAAAAAAAAAAAAAACCCAAGTAAAAACGAGAAAAGGTAAAAAAAGAAAACAGAGATGAGATCGAGGAGGAGGAGGAGGAGAAGTTTGAAGAGGATGAAGATGAGGATGAGAAGCATGGTAAGCACGAAAAATGAGATATTTCTCCTTCTCTCTCTCTCTCTCTCTCTCTCTCTCTCTCTCTCTCTTGCTCACAATTCTTTTCATTTTAAGAAAGAAGGAAGAAAATGATATTCTAGGATCAACTAAAGGAGAGAATATCAACGAAGCAATGAAAAAAGAAAAAAACACGTACAATTCTAGAAACATAGAAAGAGACAGAGAGGGAAGGAAGAAATGCAGAAAATGGTGAAAATGAGAGAAATGGTGGTGGAAGGAAAGATAGTATGTAAAGGATGAAAGAGGCAGAGAAAGAGAGACAGTAAAGGTGGATACTAGCGGCTTTGGTAAAGTTATGCCTTGTGGGAATTAGACGGCGACGACTAATCAGAGTCTCGAGGGAATTTGTGCAGGACAAGATAGACTGAATACTCTCTCTCTCTCTCTCTCTCTCTCTCTCTCTCATCCACCATTACACTATCGTAGACATCTCTTCGATGTAAAATATTTCGTTACAACGGTCCTCGTACGTTACTCGAAAGCACAAATGGGACTTACGACGTGAGGACAACCGATTCCGTTGGCAATGGCGGCAGGCAGGCTTCTTCGTCGTTGTAAACCTCGGATCAACTAGCATTGAACATTCACTCTATATATGTATAGACACACTTACACACGAACACAGAATTCTCACATTTCCTCTGAGAGATACACGCACATAATGTGATAATTAGTGACATTCCTTGTTCTCCCATACACATGTCAAATAACACTTACGTCATTTAACTAATCTTCCTTTTTGTTTTCCTTTTTCGAATGATCTATCTCGTAATAATATTTAAATAATTTCATTAAAAAAAAAAACCAATGTTTACACACATGTGCATACATTACATTTATATACTTAAACTTATTCGAAGTTAATTTCGGTTTGAAAATGATGCAGTGTGCGCGATAACAAGCAAGAAAGTTAGAAATTTCTATCCTATCTAGGATCTAAGAGGAAGGTATTTCCGCGTCGATACACGTTCGATATTAAGCTGGCAAATATTCTTGGCAAAGTTACGTGCACACGTACCTAGAAAGATGCATATGCACGTATCGCGATGCACATATCACATCGTTGAACGTGCAGTTTGCACGTGGGGGTATCTACATACTTGTGTTGTTGTTGTTGTTGTTGTTGTTGTTGTTGTTGTTGTCGTCTTTCTCGAATGAAGACGTCGTACACAACGAACGCGATGAGTTAAGAGCCGAAGAGAGGCTCGGCCTCGGCAAGCCATTTCATTGGTCGAAACATATATCGTACGATCGTCACGAATACTTGACACCACTTGACATCGTCAAATGTTAGTGGGAATTAACCCAATGAAAGGAGGACACGGTCGGCCATACTAAACTTCGAAAATTCTCCTCTCTCTCTCTCTCTCTCTCTCTATACATATATATGTATATATGTATAAGTACTAAATATTTAATACATAGGTAAGTCGATTGAAATGAGTCAGAAAATAATATTTTTTGATCCGATTAACATAATCTATGCTTTATCGATTTTAACGTAATTTATTATTCAAAACGAGTTCGGTATGTTCATTATGTTTTTGATTATAGATGTTAATATGTAAAGATAAATTATAATTATCAATTAGCATTATTGAGAGTTGATTTAATACTAATATTACATGATTGGTGGTTTTTTTTTATATGCAAAATATGAAACTTTTTGTGAATATAAAAGATCCGATATGTAAAATGGAATATATATATATATATTAATAATATAATATTAATAGAAAACAATGTCTTTGATTCGTGAAGAGTTGACATTGTTTTTGAATTTCAAATGAACGAAAAACATGGAAAAATCGATTCTCATCTTTCTCTAGTAAACTTGACCGTATGAATAAACTTCAAGGTAAAAATTGCAAAATCGAAGTACTCTCAAAAACGCGATGATATGAAGTGGCTTTATAATCATACAAGCAAACCACTTGTAACTCCTTTGCATCTCTTATTAAAGTGAACTTCAAAAAATAATTGTCAGGTATTTTCTTCCCTCTTCTCTCTTTCTCTTATTCTCTTTCTTTATCGTGAAAAATAGTCACTTTATAGATTCACTAAAACAACTAACCGCTTATCATGATTTTTAATTAATTGTGAAAAATAAATAATGAGGAAAAATGGACTCGATTAGCAAAAGAAGAAAAGTTTTCTTCCTACGTTTGATTGCTCTACTTAAAAATTCGAGCTTTACAATTAGATATTTAATTATAGTTCATTTCAATATGAATTACGAAAGACACGAAGCATTTTTTTGTGAAACACATATAAGATACATTTATACCTGCACACTTCTGTTCTATAGAAGCATAGAAAACAATGCAAAATCACATTTCATATCGATGACATGAAAATGACAAGAAACTTTTTAATTTATCATTGTAAACCATACTCCAATGAATACGTAACAATGAATTTAAATAAACATGTAAAGTTATTCGAGTAAAAAATTATCTCATACTTGACAAAAGTTACTTTTTCCCCTTTGAAAAACAAAGACACCAATTTGCAACAAATTACACGATTCACTCTCCAACTTATTTATCTAGAAACTTTTAAAATAGAATGGAATTCATACCAAAGGAAAATGATATCTAAACTTCACGACACTTGATTCATTAGGAAGAAAAAGAAAGTTATTCAATCTGCAAAAAAGAAAAACAAATATAGAGAAAATAATTTCTGTAGGTTTTGTTCAAAAGAGAGACTGCAAAAGATTGGTCAGAGAAATGAAGAAATGAAGAAATGAAGAAATCACTGAGGAGATGATACTCTTTCGCAAAGTTCGACTTAAGGAAAAGGAAAGTTCGTTTCCTGTAGCACATCTTTTCTTCTAGTAGTCTATTCCAGATGCTATGTAGCTTGCAAGCTTGCAAAGTTGCAAGCGAGCGAGCAAGCAAGCGAACGAGTGAGTGATTATTCGCGCGTGTATATATGCCAAAGCAAAGGATACTAAAAGGCGTCAAGGGGGTGGGCTCAGGCTTTTTCCTCGTTTACCGTTGCCAGTAAAACGAGCTTGAGATGATACTGGAAGGGAGTTGGAATATTTTCGTTGGAGGGGAGATAGTGCTACTGCTGGTGGCGACGGTAAAAGCCAAAAGAGCGAGCTCGATCTCTCTTAGTTGGCTGTTCAAGCTCGTTAGCTGAGCGAGTTCTTTCCTCTTTTGCCGACTGCTAATTATCCCTTCGCCTTACGGAATACTCGCTAAAGCAGAAGAAGAAAAAAAGGAAAAAAAAAGTGACTAAGAGAAAAAGAGATGGAACCATCGATGTTACCGGTTCATCCTCAGCCATTTTTACCCTTCTTCTATCTGTTTTTTTTTTTATTTGAATACTCGTGAAACTCACGTTGATGATCATTTCGTTAAACAACTACTAGAGATTCATCGATCCGAGACACCGAAGACTGTAACTTCTATTTTTTTTTGTCGTAATTTTGTTGAATAATAACAATTAACTTCTTCTTTTTATTTCCTTTTTCCTTTCTTTAATTCTCTAAAGACGTTTTTAAAAAACGCTTTATAAAGGTGGTCTTTAAATGGCCCTGCAATAGCCCGGATTTTGGCCTTTTAATTAAAACTTGCAGACGTCGCACGCAGATTGGATTAGTGAATAGAGGAAAGAATATAACCGGATGGTTAAACGTTTAACCAATGTGATAATACAATAGATCGGAGACATTCGTGATTCACTTTTAAATGGTTACTCGTGTTACTCCTATAATTTACGATAGATTAGATCTATTTCTTTTAATACGTTTAATCTTCAATTATATCATCCTCTAATACTACGTAAAAAAGAAAGGATAAGAAGTTATGAAATAATCGATAAAAATGTTAATGTGATTTAATTAACATTTCGAATTAAATCGAATTAAATAGGAAAGTGTTGAATAATAAGTAAATTCATTTAAAATTCGTATATCCTGAGAAATAATCAACTTAATTTATATATCAAATATCCTGACTCTTTTATAAAAAGTATACTCGTACATATAAGATTAATTATTTCTTTTCCGATAGTATATTTTATTTTTTCCTGTAAAAGCTAATTATTTCATGAATTAACGGTAACATATGCATATGTGTATACATTTACACAAACAATATATTATCATTCGTGATATTGACGTGTATCGAATTCTTGAGCGATGCTCTACATCACACCAGATTTCCATGTTAAACTTCTGATAGAATCCGCGACGAGTGGATGCATAAAGCCGCGGTTACATCGTCGATTTATTTACACACTCTCATCGTATTTGCATCAGCATACGTGGTTGCTTGCTTGCGTGCGTGCATAAGTGCGTGCATACGTGCATAGAACACGTTTGATTCTCGAATTTCGACTCACGCTCGATAACGTGCATAATGCTTCATGTTTAACGCGTTGTCAACTTTTGTGTTATTCGACAATTGGGGTAAATTATAAATTAATTACCGTTTTGTAGCTGTATTTTTCGTTTGATATTTTTTAATAATAATTTTTAATTTTCTAATCACGTTTTTATTGATATATTATTCAATATTAACTTTATTTCTCTAAAGAAAAACATTTCTATTTTGGAATTCGCAACATTATACTATAAGGTGAATATACGATGTGGAAACACTTGCTGACGCTTGATATAAGCCAAAGCAAGACTCCATACAGGCTCATTCTTTGCTGTAACACCTGCTACATGGAACAACACGACATTTCTTGTTCTATCGTGACAGTTGCGAATTTGTACGACACTAAAAGCGATTGTGTTACCTTTTCACTAATTTAAATCTAACTAAAATGTTCTTGCCAAGAGTTTACAATATCTTCTTATTTACAAATATTTTCTGATTTTTCTTTCGATATTAAAATCAACTTAAAATTAGTCTCGTAATAATGAATAATTGTCGGATAGTTAAAATTGGTTTCTATTTGATAATCTAACACGAAAGGACAGTTTTTTGTCTATGCATTTATATTTTATTAACTCGAGCATTGAAATTTGATGCTTGGATTATCTCGAGAAGTAAATCCAATAAATCATTCAAAATTCATCTCATAACACGTTATATCTCCATATTTTTTAGGAAAAGAAAAAGAATATGAATAAAAATAAAAGAAAAATTGAAATGAAAAGAAAGAAAAAGAGAGAAAGAAATTTAAAAAAAAAGTACATTGATAATACTGCTGCATATTTTGAGAAATTGGTGGTAAACAAGAAGAGAGGAAAAGGTGGAGGGTGGAGGAGAAATGAGTAAGAAGAGAATAAATCTAGAAGGGAAGTGGAAATGATAGCACAACGATGAGAGAAAGAGATAAATAAGAGTATTTCAACAATGAGCAATTCAGTGTCGTCTAATTTTCTCTTTCAATGTTGTTCCAGATATCTGTATTTCTTAGAATCTCTCTCTCTCTCTCTTTCTCTCTCTTTCTATATATATATATATATTTCTAGCTCCATTATTCTCAGTAGACGACGCGTATTCTATCAATTTTTATGATTTACCCTTCCACGGAATGAATGTGGCTCATTTGCGTAAAACTCTAACTAGATATCTCTGCTGTCGAGAATTATGTTACATCTGCATCGTGTATATTCACGTTATAGTTCGAATAATTTGAAGAATATTGAAAATTCTTCTTATGTATGTATCGTGCGTTATTATTTCTTATGTATATTGTATTATACTTATATTATAACGAGTAGAAAAAAACCATAAAATAAGAGGAAACCTCAAATAAAATAAAATAAAAAGAAAAAACATGCAACTAAAGAAGATAAATGAATTATCTAATGAAAATTAATTAAAATTGTAATTGAACCTATGAGATCAAAGAAAGAATAAAATACGTTTAATATATTAAATAGAGTAAAGAAAAGTCACAACAGGAAATAACTAATAATGGTGACAAAATAAAACACAAAGACAATAAAGCGAAATTCTAATAAAAGGATAATTAACAATAAAGTCGCTGGTAGACATTAATTAAATTTTAATCAACGGAACAAAACTAAGAAAATGAAAAATACTGATGCACACAAACACACACACAGGTAAACTTATAATTTAAAGATAGAAGTATTAATAATCGTGATTCCAATTTTCCTTGTTAAATTCTACGATATTACGATAATAGTTGAAATTCTCATCTTATTCGTTATTATCATATCGTTCCAACATCGATGTCAATAATTTTGACAACAATAAGAGAACCGAAACGAACTTCTTCATTAGCTTTGGAATCGAAGAAATAATGGAGAAAACGATCTAAAATCGTGGATCGAAAGTTATAGACGCAGGAGTAGTAGAGTTTGTACAATGAGAAACGTCTTCGTATTTCATTCTCTTCGATATTTTTGTCAATCCTGACATCGAGTTCTTACTCGACGGAATAATAATTTGAAGCGTGCAAGAGTAGTCGGTAGGAACGCGATAGGAAACGTCGGCCCCAGAAGGCCGGATTTGCACTTGGCAGGAACCGAGAGACAACTTCCTGAGAAACTTCCTTGAGTGCTCGAGTCTCCATCTATCTTTCGTCCTTTCTTTGTACCCCCTAGTACCCCCACTACTTCAAGTTTCTTCCCAACCCCCAATCCTCCATCTTCTATCTCTCTTTCATTTCTATCTTACCACTTGGTCTCTCACGAAGAACTCAAAGAGTAAAAGCCGTAGGAAACGGACGTGTTCGGAAAAATGTTCTCGAGATGGTGCATTAAAGTAAAGGATTCCATGGAAAACTTTAAGGACTGACTAGGACTCCCTTTGAACCTTCAATTCATTCTTTGGATAAAATACTAATGCCTTTTAACGATTTCTATAATCTTTGCATTCAACGACGATTTCTTTCTTTCACATTTATTTTTTTCTTTTTCTTTTTCTTTTTCTTTTTCTTTTTCTTTTTCTTTCAAACGTAGAGATATCTTTTGATTCAAAGTCAACGGATTATTATGCGTAAAGAAATTTATACAGGGGATATTACTTTGAAACGATATAAATGATCCCTCGAGACGTTTTTCCTTGCTTTTGAAGAGACCTTAATTGACTTGAGAAAAAAAAAATGAAAAAATAAAAGAAAAATAATAAGAAGCAAAAGAATAGGGCTTCCGGTTTTTAATTCACTATGAAATGCTTCCGGTGAATCTTATCTCTCAGACGAAACATTTTACTCTGTTTCCCGGTATCATAATTAGCGGAAGAAACTTGCCCAGACAACGGCCGTAGATGAATTTGCCTACCTTAACGTCTACCTACCATCATCTATATGTACTTATCCTTTAGTTTGAAAACTCGGAAGGAGCCAAATATTCCAGAGAAACTAAATACTCGCTTCGTGTGAATTTCTACGAACTTTGAAATATTTTTCAATAAAAAAAATTAGTCTGTACCTGGCAGAAAAAACAAAAGAGAATTTGTAAATAATTTCTCGTTTAATCAAAGTTTCTTTCGATTTTTCAAATAAACGTAGGAATAAAGTATAATTAAGAACAATTAGAGAATCTATCGACATACGTACGTACCTGAGGCCTCCTCTCAATTCCCACCCAACGTTTTCCAATTTGTTATTTATATTTCATTCAATAACGAACATATTTCAATACGATATTTTTGAAAAGTGTTTCGTCGTTAAATCTCTGGCAAGATTAGCGTAATTTGTTGCTACGAGCATCGTACCGTTAGAGACGATTTAATGATTTCATAAAATGAACGTTGCGAAATAGGTCGACAAAAAGAAACGTGTTGTTTCACTTTTTTTTTCAAAATCAAAATAGATAATGAACGTAATATTAATTTTCGTATAGGTTTATAAACTTACAGTTAATAGATATAATATTTATATGTAACAAAATTAAGAATTATTGAAAAGAACATTTCAGTGAGGGGTATTCTTTTCTTTTTCATTGACGATTCAACTCGATTATGATAGCTATTGATTTCTATAACACGATAATGCGTGGCCTATTTTCGGAATATACTGCGAGCCAATTCTACTTCTCATAACGAGCATCGACGCGTAATTGAGCGCGCTGGTTTAAGTGTCATTACGTTGGTTCGCGATATAAGCCGATAAAATTCATTCGCGTAATATCGGAAACATTGGGGTGTACAGCACGTCGAATATGTTCCCCCTATCCTAACGACAACAAAATGACCAATATAGTTTAACGTGGTCACTTATAGATATAATCGTACTTTCATTATTTTTCTCATATCTACAATTGAACGTCATGAAATATGGTATACATTATAAATAAAAGATTTCATTGTATTTTATTTATATAGATTAATTAATTTAATCGGTGAAATTAATTGGATTCGTTAATCATCGATTCAAATGTATCGATAATCATTGTAATCGAGTAAGAAAAGAAATACCAGATATGACGTATAATTTATTTTCAATAAAAGATGTGATTTATAAGAGGTTTGACTCGTGAGAATTGATGTATATATTTAAATGATATTTAAATCGATAATACATGCATACAGGTATATATATATATATATAAATGTTACGGACGGCATACGTCACGTCGTTGAGGAAAAATACGAAAAGGGAGTTGGAGAAAGATAGCGGATAACCAAGTCAATGAAGTTTCCCGAGAGAGCGGATATAGGAGAAATGTTTGTTGAGAAAGAAACGAAGGTAATCCCGATGGAAGATTTAACTGTCGCTAGAATTTCTCGCCCGAACTACACGGAAACGTAGCCGCGCCAAGTTTCCGGCCGGTTTTCCTCCTACAGGCAACCCCCTAAGGAAATTATAAATTGGACGGCGTACTCGACGCGTTTCTAACAAGTAAACGACAACCAAACGAACGAACGTACGAACGAACGAACGAACGAACGAACGAACGAACGAAAGTCGTACCGCGATATCAAGAATCCTGTAAGAATCAAACACGACGATCGTCGCGTAATCCTTCAACTCCGTTTCAATATCTTTCTCAACTTTAACGCGAATTTCGATATATTCCAATGATATTCCTATATATTTTCATGAAAGAAAAAAAAGTTCCATTGTGTTATTCCAAATATTTAATGAATATTAATATATGATAAAAGATAATTTGAATCATATGGAATTCTTTTGGAAAACTTATTTTATTTCCAATCAGATTTATTTTTGACATGAAAGAGACGATATATAAAATATATGGAATACAATTTAACCAAGTATTTGTAGTAGAGAAAATGATATATTATCAAATCTAGCGAATTTATGATATCAAGTATCGTTCCCAATTTTATAACTAATTTTGAAGCATCGATGAATCTCTTGTCCATCTCCGCATTGGTTAACATCGCCTATATTTCGAACATCGAAAACTCATCCATTATATCGCTTATTATGAGTAGCAATTAATTCTCCAATCGAACGTATTTAACATGACGATAGCGTTTCTTTGACCGATTAACTAGAAATTAAAAAGTGCGGTTTAACTATTATCGAGCATGATTAATCGAGATGGTTGGTGATACATATTCTGTAATACAATGAATGTGTACGATCATTATCGTTACTTCATTATACTCGATCTCCCGTATAGTCAATGACGAATTTCCTTTATTCGGATATGAAAAATTATTTGTAAAAAAGACAACTCTATTTTTCAAATGTATAAATAACAATCATCACAACGAATAATGTCAATTTACGTAATTAAAATGTAATCGATATTTATATTATTGACATTGTAAAACAATTTAATAATAATCTAGTAATTATCATGCGAGATGACTAGACATCGTATTATGTATTACGTTCGTAGCATTATCATCGTCCATTGTCCCATCAGTATATCATGTTAATCATCATTTGCATCGATCGGATCGACGGACTTCTAATCGTTCGGATTTTAACTCTTTAACGAAAAATTCAATTGAAAAGGTATGTTGTATGATATAGCGAATGAATGAATCTAATAACAGGAAGGCTTTGCTGTAGTCTCGATATATCCTTCCAATATTTATACACGTCCAGTATTCATTCAACCGATGAGGAAGGCACGTACAACTCATTTCTAATAGATTCTGGATGAATAATGGTTCACCAAGCGAAAATGAATGCTTTTAAACGAAATTCGTTTCGTCGATCATTAATAGAAAACGGATAAAATACAAAAAAAAAAGAAGAAATGATTGAATATAAATATTAACGCAAATAAAATCATTTTATATTTAAAAAAAAAAATGTATATGAAAGGATAAAACAGTTATAATATGTGAATAGACAAATATACTTGTTATACAATAAAAAATACAACAACAACAAAATTAAAATATAATCCAGGTGTTGTCTTTTATTTTTATGTGGAAAAAAGCATGATTGGTCGATAGATTTTTTGATCGGCAAATGAAAATAAAAAAAAAAAGAAAAGAGAGACACGAGTTTCGAACGAGGATTTAATGGGTGTAGGACGTGTCGAATGCGACGTATTGTTTCAGGTTCCGAAACATTCTGTTGGCCGTGTTCCGTTGGATTGACGACAAGTGGAGGCCCAGCAATTAAATCAACGCTTTACCACTACAACTCTCTTCCATCTCTCTTCCATCTCTCTTTCTCTATCTTACTCATCAATGCCGCGTTGATCTACGAACGTACACTTTTAATTGACGTGCGATTTTTTATCATCGATTAAAAAAAAAAAAAATAACACTCAGCACTTTGTTCGCAACATCGTCACCGTTTTATCCTGCGAATTTGATTTATTTTTTTCTTTCTTTCCTTTCTTCTAGATTCTCTCCTCGTTTTTCTCACTATTCTTCTTCTTTAGCAAATCGTTCCCTAAAACTCGTTCAACGTTGGTATACCTTTCAAAACTTACTCCTTTCCATCCCATAAGAAGTTTTTCTACGAAATCAAACTCCAACTTCTCGTTAACTTACGATAAGTTATCTTCATTTTGAGATAACAGATCCTTGTTTGTACTTGTATTTTTCTTTCTTGAAAAAATCCGATTGATCTATTATTCATATTTGAATTCGATTCTCAAGTCTGTTCTCTTTAAGTTAAAGCTATGTTTTGTATATATATATGTGATTACTTTTTATTTCGTGAATTATTGCTATTTTACGAATAATAAAAAGAAGAATCGTAGATAAAAAAAAGAAAAAACTATAATTTTATTCGTGATTCGTATGCATTCGTAGATATAAAATACATAGAAGAAGTAACGAGAAGGAACATCACGTCTTTGAATACCTGCTCGAGCCTGCCAAGTTATTCGACTTGCGTTTATGACATACGTAAATATATACTTAGTATAATACTACGAGCTTACATGCTTACGTATGATGATACATCTACATATATATACATTACGCATAGATATCTCTTCTATCACGGCTATCGCGTTATATTCTCTTCTCATTGTCTCACACCGATAAGCGCTTGTAAGCTAGAACGTTATTCTCTATTTCTCATCCTAACCCTGAATAAGCGAAACGAAGGAACCAACGGAGCAACGTAGTCAGCGATTTCAATTTTTAAAGTAGCTATGAGATTCTCCATCGAAAATCTCGATAAAAGAATTGATTTTAACTTATATGAGATATGATGGTTAATATATTTTTTTTTATTAACAATAATATATTATTATTATTTCTACGCATAAATCTTTTATATATTTACATACATATGTATATATATATATTACGGGATAATAAAATATTTCTTATAGTTTAAAGAAGAGATTAGCAACGAGCAAAGATTTATTCACTTTTTGATGGTGAAAAATAACTTTGTACTTTGGGACGTTCAAAGGGTGAGAATTAATTACAGTCGACGAAGCGAAATCTTAATTTGCCAGACCGCAGACGCTGCGAGCGGTTTGTCACGGTTGGTTCTGTGCTCTATAACGATACCCAGTGAGAAACTTGTAAGGAAAAGATAGAAGAGAATAGAATAGAAGAAGAAAGAGAGAAAAATGAAACTGACAGAGAAAAGCTGACGAATATTCGTGGCTTTCAAAGAAAGAAATAAAGAAAGAAATAAAGAAAGAAAAGATAGGAAAGAAGAATACCGAATTGCCGCGAAACATTGTGTAGCGGTAGTAGACAAAGCGTTTATTACGGACGTCGAGCGTGTGAGAATAAACGAAAAATAGGCAAAAGATTGTAAACGCTAGAAAAATGGCAAAACGTGTCGCTGCTTGGATTATTTTATGAAAAAAAAAAAAAGAAAAAAAATATAAAACGTATCTAAATCAGTTTAAAAAGTAAAATATATTCTCTCTTTTCACATTCGTCGAAAGAGTTGAGTATTTGATCTTACTGTATATACAATGTATTTTCTTAATGGACACGCGTAAAAAAAGTCGATTTTTGAAAGATCTAACAGGTAGCTTTCTTTGTATACCAGCATCAAGTTTATCAAACTAACGTAACAATATCTAGAAGAAGTTCAAGCTTCAATATGACGCAAACCACAAGCTCCGACCTTTTGAAGACTCTCTTGCGAAAGAGAATAACGACGTTGAGTTGGCTCGTTTGAGAGATGCGTGTGTGTCGAATATTTCATGCATAAATCGTGCAATCTGGTAATGTCGTGCAATTCACATGTCGCTAGATTTTACGTGAAAATTTCTCTCTCTCTCTCTCTCTCTCTCCCTTCAAGTACTTCTATATCTATCTATCTATTTATCTATGTTTCTCCATCCACCTATCTCACTTTCTCTATCGCACACGCGTACCTCATTTCAAAGAAGCCGTTTTCGATGGATGCACACAAACGTTCGGAACGTTAATATCTGTACATTAACGACCCTTCGACGAAGTCGAGTCTGTAAGCACAAGGTAGGAAAGCACACTGTAATAACACAACTACGAACTACGACTTCATCTTGAAATTCACCTCATTACGTTCCCCAATATATTATATTATTACACGAACGTGTCTCGTCAATGCTATCTTAATAATAATGCTCCCCTTTAACATCTTTGAATAGTTAGTTTTCATAATGTTACTAAACTAATTTCCAAAGTTTTTATCGAAATATAAAACCATCTCCAAATGTGTAATAAATTAATTTGTAATTTGTAATTGTATATTCAAATATCCTAATTAGTAAAGGATCATGATTATCTTTATTATGAAAAGCTTCCAATAACGTATCAGATTCATATCTGAATAATTATTAATTAAATTATACGCAGGTTGCATCTGACAGGGATGATATAATCGGATGGAGGATGATTTTACGTGGAAAAAAAAAGATAGGATTAATAAATTTTCCTATTTTGTATTAGATAAATAAATAATCAGATAGATAAAGAAAATTTGTAATAATTTCTTTTTCTAGTGATCATTGACACGTAATATTTTTTTTTGAAAAAACCATGAGAAAGAAAAAGAACTCCATGGTTGTATGTGAAGTGTAAAATTCGAAAGGATGAATCATTGGGGTAGCTGGCGAAGGCTGAAAACAGAAAAGAAAAAGAAGAACAAAAATAGAGAGAAAGAGAGAGAGAAAGAGAGAGAGAAAGAGCGAGAGGGGAAAAAAAGCGGATGGAACGGAAGCGAAGGGTGTCTGAACGCGAACCGAAGTTCCCTTTACGCGAATTCCATTGTGATACGGAATATAATGGGGATTCAACACGGAAATGTAGCTCCGCTGGAAAATAATGGCATGCTATCGAAGAAACCAGCTCTAAAGCCAGATTATTTTCAGAATTGTGCGAAAGATGGCCAAGTTCTCTGCGTGTCTCTGATCGTTTCAGCAAGAACGATTTTTATCATCGATCAAGTAAAGTACACGTTCAACTAAGAAACCGTATCCTTTAAAACTTTTCTTTGTCTTTTCAATTCTATTTTCAGAGATTATGTAGGTCGGTGATCGATCCTCGTCTATTAAAAAAACCGTGATCGTTATTACCGTTAATTAATAGGATCATCAAATTATACAATTTAACAGAAATAACGTTATAATCATTTTTACGATTTCGTCGGTTATCGTATTTCAAAAAGAAAAAAATCAAACATTTATGTTTAATACTGAAAATGATTATCCCAGTAACTCCGATTGTTCGCATTATTTTGTGCGAGAGTGCACACTATTAATTCAGACTAATTTTATTGAAAATTGTACTCCGTTAATTGAAAATTTTCGACTCAAAATAATAATAATAATAATAATGCAAATTATTATTATTCTTATTATTATTATTATTATTACCATTTTCATTTTCAAAACGTGTAACGCTGACAGTTCTGCTACATTTACATATTATATGCGTACACCTACCTATTCATATACTGTATGTATTCTCGACCAAGAAAATTTGTGGATAACTGTAATTTTAAACTATACTTCGAGAGAACAAGATCTTGTTAGTTATGTAAAAGTACGTAAGGGAGCCTAGAACTAAGATAAAGATATATGTATATGCAGCATTCCACGTCAAATCGATCACTTTTAACCCCAACATCTTTCGAATTTGCAAAAACTTTTTTATCATTACCATAGATCGTTATCATTATTTTATTAAAAATATTCAATAGTAAATATAAAGAAATCATTTAATAATCTATGAGAATTGACATAATTAAAAGTTAAAGTTATTAAATATTTGTGAAATTGATCAAAGTATGCAACTATTTGCTTACTAAATTATATACCAAGTATGTAATGCTAGTAAAAATATTAATTACAAATCTTTAAAGTTGTCTATATAAAACAGTAATTGTATCAGCAAACTCAATAAAGAGTAACATAAAATATAAACCAGTTTTTATACCATTCTATGCAATGTGAAATACTTTTTAAATTATTAAAATCAAAACGATAAAGTTAGAAATAAAATTATTAAATAATTTAATACGCCT
The DNA here is from genome assembly GCF_049000335.1 of Polistes dominula. Lineage (NCBI taxonomy): Eukaryota > Metazoa > Arthropoda > Insecta > Hymenoptera > Vespidae > Polistes > Polistes dominula. Next base: position 417,791 of record NW_028301046.1, read on the forward strand.
TATTTTCGGTTATGTTGCCTCGTTGAAAGATAGAAGACGAATACGAGGTATGTTACTACGTAACCTTGGTAGAGGAGATCTTGTGTATTGTTTTCTTATTCTTCCTCCCTCTCTCACACACATTTTTTCTCTCTCACTCTTTCTGCAGTATTTCTATATGCTAAAAATATTCAAAAAATAATGAATAGAATAAAGACAATGTAGACATACACATATGACAATGTAGACATATACATGAGAGTGTATTAGAATATTAAAATAATTGTTAATTAATGGATAGAAGTATCAATTATTATTTAAAAGTATGAAATATATTTCTAGAATACCTTCCTCTTCGAAATTCTTTTATAGACTGAGCCGTTGTTTTCTGTAACAAATTTATCTTTAGAAATATTACATTGAAGTTATTAATTAGGAAGTTAAAAAGAAACCAATTACAATTATAATGTTTATGGTAAGCGGTCTTTAGCTAGATTTCACTTGCCATGGAATGTGTATCATATAAAAATATGATAAACATTACATGGAAAGTAATATCCATTGCCCGGGTCTAACCACGAGGAGGTAACCGCTTCTGAAGACCCAAGAGGGATGTGCATCCTAAAGAAGCCACCATCCGAATATAATTCAAAGGAATGAACCTAACTCTTAGGCCCCACCATAAGAGTACCATCCGAAAAATCGTTAAAATTATTATCGAAAATACCAGAGACAAATTTCAATACTAAAAAATACAGAATTAGATAAACAAGGAGTGTAATCTGAAAAGAAATTCAATAAAATCATTGATGATACTTAAAGCTAACACACCCTAGAATAACTTTAACTTATAGAAATACAATCTATATACATTTATATACATAATTTTAAATCTCCATAAAATAAAGTATAATAATTAAAAAGAGTATACAATTAGGAGTTGTTCCAAGGAATCTATAAATAAAGAAAATACATTAAAAATATTTATCAAACACGTTCGACGCTAAAAGAAGAATTATATAAAGATGCAAATTTTCATTTTATTTATAGAAGTAATTAATTTATACTATCCCATATTACCAAGTCCACTTCTTGTTCCTTTATGGTCCTCCTTTGGTCCACCTGTGGTCGTTTCCTTACCATAGTCCAATCTGCAACAGAAAAACAAAGGGATAAAAAAGAGTTAAAAAATAAAAGGGATAGGAAAAAAGGGAGGATGGGTATAACTTTTAAAGCGGAACTTTTCACGATTTTTTTTTAAGTGGTTTCCCCCCGATTGGACTAGTCCACTGACTCTAAATCTAGGAGAAACCTACACTAAATGTTCAGTCCAACACCGTATACTATTGCGAACTTACAGAAAAGAATCCTTGGGTCCGTCTAACAATTAGCGGAAGATGTTTTCCCTTACAATGAAGCTTCAGTTTCCCATGCTAAATGCATATCTATCTATGCATATCAAAAAAGAAAAAAAAGAAAAAAAAGACGGTAGCTCCAGTTTAAAAGTTAAATGAACATGATTCTATCTTTGGGAGTAAGATAGAATCATGGCTCGCGTGGGCAGGGTCGCATCCCTGAAGTAAATTCTTTATTTGTAAATGGTACCACCCTTTACGAACAAAAAATTTACCCGCTACCCATTAAACCACTTCTGAAACAGAAATTTTTAATGAATATTAATACAATTTTATTTGCAATGTAAGTAATTGGAGTATATTATATTACCTTCCGATCTAGGAACGCAATCAAGTTGAAGACAGTTATCTGATAAATTGAAAAAATAAATTCATATTAAAATTATTTTCTATTTAAAGTACGTTAATAGGTATGTAACGTTGAAACCAATGTATATGCGTTGAAACAATCTATTGTTCTCATATAGTCTCTTAGGCCCCACCATAAGAGTACCATCCGAAAAATCCTTAAAATTATTATGGAAAATACAAAAAAAAAGTATGAATACCCAAAAAAAAAACAAAATAATAAATGAGGAGTACAACCTAAATAAAATTTAAATAACATCGTTTATTCTATTGAAAAGTAAAACACCCTAGAATAATTTCAATATATGCACATATGGAAATTACAAGTTATGGATATTCTATATTTAATAATTTTTAATCTACCTAAAGTATAGTATAATATTAGATGGTACCTGTAAAAATATAATACTTCATTTACCTGTAAAAATAATTATTTTATCCTACCAAATAGTTTACCATAACTCAGTCCTCTTTTGGTCCTTTGTCATCTTCTCTTGAAAAGAATTTTGACATCGTCTCCATAGTTCATCCTGCTAATAAAATATTTAAAATAGGATGGTAGGGGGAAGGAAGGATTTTAGGTAAGGACATGATTTCTCCCAATTATTGGAGGTAGGAGAAAATCATGGCTCGCGTAGGGCAGGGTCGCATCCCTGAAGTAGACCTTTCTTTGTGAAGAAACCAAAGAAAGATCTACCCGCTACCCACTGAAAAAAAAAAAAACCCCTAAACGAACCTGAAAAAGAAAAAGAAAAGATTATTTTGGAGGTCTGAAAAGATGCAATGAATGCATCGAAGGGCAAGTTCCCGATAAAAAACCCGATGCACTTACAAGTGCATTAAAATTAATCATATTCTAAAACAAAATAAAATGAAAATTAAGTTTCTAATACCTAGAAAAAAATATATATTAAAAAATATTAAAAAATATTATAAAATAATTAGTTTCTATGAATAAAATGAAGAATGAAGAAAGGTGTGGGGTAATTGGAAATGAAAAAATGATATAATAATAAAGTGAGGGGGAATTGTAAATGGGATTGTACTCTAGGAAATCAAATTTATCAAATACTCGATTTATTTTTGGCAATAAAAATCTCTGGTAATTGGTGGTGGTAATTCCAACGATGTTCACCTATAACATAAAGAAAACTATATTAATTACTTCCATTCTTAAAAAACCACTATAAATTATTGACGAGCAAAAAAAAAATATAAAATGACCAACGAGCTATTCACAAAGATTCAACCATGCTGTTGAATTTTGCAAATAACTCATTGAGTCCATAGTTGCCCTCTTGAGCCACAATTAAGTGGGGGCCTCTTCGGCATTTTGCCTCTTCTTTCTTGATGCCTACTGTCGGACATTCCCTACGTGCGAGCATGAAAAGAATCATTGACCAAAAACATCAATCATTCCCAAAAAGTATTCTCATAATTTAGCATGTTACAACGATCAATGATATAGAATCAGAATCGTCCCTGATTCTAAATTATAAAATGGAAAAACAAAACCCGACCTAACCAACCCTAACACAACCCTGAAAATAAAAATGTGATTAGTAAAACATCCTGAACTCTTTTTACATTGAAAATAATTATTACCTTTTGATCGAGAGAGATATCTCTTCGTCGAAAGGAATATTATTAACCATGTAAATTATCGATTCTATTCTAATACCATATCGTTGTAACATGCCAAATTATGGTCCTACAATTTAGAAACGACTTCAAGACATTTTCACCCAATTACTCTCAACTGCTTATAACACTAATATAAATGAAATACATTTCATATTACAATACCTATGAAATAATTTCATTTATTTTTCTATCATACATACCATTTTGCAAAATAATTCCGTTCGATGTTCGTTATATAACTCTGTTAAATAATTATTACAAAAATAAATTCGCGTTTTACCGTTAGCTATCCTAGCTCGTGGACAATCAATGAACTTAGAGTTCATCGACTGTGCACATGTTACACGAGCACATTTAATCGAATGTCCGAACAGTTAATTAAGCTAATCCATGACACTTCGCACTTTTTACTATCAAATAATAAAAACGAATTGAAATAAAAAAAATAATACTAAAATTGCAATGCATTTCTTTGCAAGATTTTTATTTAATTTAAATTGAATTATATCAAACATATCAAAGACTAAATCGCGATAGTGCGAAGTGTTAAACCTGTTATACTTAAAACTAAGTATCAAATTCATCAAAGATTTTGCGAATTTAATTTCGATTATATCTCGTTCGAGATAGAATCGAAGTAAAAATGAATCTTTCAAATGGTTGCAAATATCTTTGAATCATGATACATATTAAAAATGATAGAATTGTCACAAAATAAATTTACGAGTTAAGCATGATAGAATAAAAAGATAAAATTTTGTGACAATTCTATATAAAAAAACCCGGAGATGGGACTTGCACTATTAAAGTGCAAGTGTACCCATGTGCCTTTCCGGGGTCCTATCTACTTAAAATTAAAGTTTCACATTCACTCAGTAAAAAACACATGCATACCCACCCATTCACTCCACGGTTCTCACACATACCACCAGGGTGCAAAAGCCTACACTAGAGAGCATGCCCCGGGGCACCTCCGTCACCCTAGTTCAACCACGTTTTCTAAACTTACATGCTAATAGGTTACGTACCAGTTGCTGTAATCGTCTGCCAAGGCTAGTGATTATTGCAAATAAAACTACTGCAAAAATACAAGTATACACTAGTATATATATATGCATACTAGTTATATACGTGTATGTTTCCACAAATAAATGTGGGTGACTCTACTATGCAAAACGATTATTAAAAAAAAAAAAAATTCGTATCGTACGCGTGACTCTACAAGTTATATTTATTTGAATAACTTTTTCAAAAATACGCGGTATTTCACGTAATCGCGAACGATGTACAATGCACCACCTACCACGCACACACAGGTGCAATGTACACCGTGCAATCACTAGCACAATGACAGCCGCCAAAGGAAAACTTACAAACTAATAACCCATGCAAACTTTTTCTCACCCATACGTGTAACACCTGGGTAACACGCATAAATGAGAACGAAGCGTGCATAGGGGGGAGAAAAGGGGGTATTAGTATATTAGTTGCTGAAAATCCTAATCTAAAAACATTGATTAATACATTTAAATATTCTCAAATAAATCTAAGCGGACTATGACTCTACAAGTCTTTAAGACTTTCAAAAAAAAAAAAAAGATATTAGATATTAAAAATTGAAAATTATTCAAAAACCTCGGACGACTCCTTTGATTAAGTTGGCTGTTCTTATTAAAGAACTGGGCTTTTTTAGCCACCACTTAATTGCCAGTGTCTATCCGTTCGCGAAAGGGTTTTGTCTTCTTGCTCATTTATTTATAATATCGAAATTAATCGCGATTAAATAAACTAAATACGAAGCAATGCATGTAAGACATTTATTACATGCTTTATTGGTACGAAATCGAGTAAATTAATACTCGATTTCACCACTACTAAAACGCGAATCAAACACGTAATCAAAAATAAAAGTGCATTTCATTAATTAGCACTGCTAATTAAAATGAATTTAACCGATAAGACAAGAAGACCTATCCTAAACTAATAAAACATACATACAATGAAATATACAGTTTCATGAGCCATTTCAAAAAAAGGAATAAATCCTTTTTTTGGAATAAACTCATGTGCTCGTCAATAATTTTTCTTGTAAAAAATTACAACCAGTAGCTCGTGCCGATTCGGACCTTTCATCCTCGGCATGATTGAGCACTGGAGGGACTTTAAATAAAAACTCAGGGTTTAAGAAGTTCTGCGATGGCTCCAAAACACTCCTACTTCGTAGAAATTAATCCCAGCTGCATCCCTCGTCCATCAGGTCCATCGGAGAATTTCTTGATGCACTTTTCCTTGTACTCACTCACTCACTCGCGTGACTCTAATAACGCGATAAACGAATATAAGAAACTATAGATGAGTTTCTTATCGCGAAACCGAAATTTGTCTGATACGACGAACAACACTGACTCTACATACGCGTATTATTTGAATTTAATTTACGCCCGCCCGGTCACTGACTCTACTTCGCGATCAAAATTGTACTTTTTAATTAATCGAACAAACACTGACTCTACTTTAGAAAACTGCATTGCACGCAGTCAAATGCAAACACACGAAAATTTCACTCCCGGTCTTCACTTCACTGACTCTACTTTCGCGAACAGTCTGTACGACTGTTATAAATAAAAAAAACAACTTTAAACGAACAAATACACTATTGTAATTAACTGCATTGCTCGCAGTTATAGATGATTCTAAATCCGTGATATAAAAATAATATAATATAAAAGAACAAACAATGACTCTATTTCGCGATAAAAATTTGATTTTAATTATTCGAACAAACACTGACTCTACTTTTACAACTGTATACCGGACAGTTGAAACATCAAACACTAACACGTCTTACCTGTGAACAGAAAAAGTAAAACAAAACGATTAGAATCATTGTTATTATTTCAAAAATCATATAAAGTTATTAATGAAATGTTTAATAGAAAAGTTAACTTACCTTTTCATCTTTTTAGATGATGCCCGACAGGTATCCCACCTTTAAAGATGACGATGCTGTAGACGGTTTAAACGACGGAGAAACTTCTACGTGTTTCTTATCGCGAACACGGCACTGACTCTACTTCGCGATTCAATTTTACTTTAATTATTCGAACAAACACTGACTCTAATTTTTATTAACTGCATTGCACGCAGTCAAAAAATTTTGGATGACGATGCGCGCGCGTTTCAATCGAATAAAAGAAACTATCGGAATTTCTTTACCCGAACAAAACCGACATTTTTATATACGGCGAACAAACACTGACTCTAATTCGCGATTTTGTTGAACGATGCAAACAAACGATCCCTTCATTGCCAACACGCACGTTTGCAATGGTAATCTGAAACAGAAAAATGAAAAAGAACTATTAATATCATCGTCATAATATAAAAGACACATTAAAATGATCATCAAAATGTTTGATAGAAAATTTATACTTACTTGTAGTCTTCAGTGATGAATGCCCGATAGGTCTCCTACCCTTAAGATGACGTTGACCAGTAGACGGTAACGAAAATAAAAAACTATAATAAAGTTTTTTATTACAAACGCGAACGCGAACACGAACACGACCGAGACGTGTTTAAACCGACCGCACTACACGTCACAAAAATCGACTGAAAGAATTTACATGATTAAATTTACAACAAAATAAATCGAGTATTATTATGTAAAATATAATATGAAGGGAATATTTAAGGGAAAGTAATGAGAGGAATGTGAATATGATATTAATTAGGAAAATGAAAGAAACCAATTATTATTATAATATTAATGATAAGCGGTCTTTAGCTAGATTTCACTTGCCATGGAATGTAGAGCATATCAAAATATGATAAACATTACATGGAAAGTAATATCCATTGCCCGGGTCTAACCACGAGGAGGTAACCGCTTCTGAAGACCCAAGAGGGATGTGCATCCTAAAGATGCCACAATCCGAATATAATTCAAAGGAATGAACCTAACTCTTAGGCCCCACCATAAGAGTACCATCCCAAAAATCGTTAAAATTATTATCGAAAATACCAGAGACAAATTTCAATACTAAAAAATACAAAATGAGATAAACAAGGAGTGTAATCTGAAAAGAAATTCAATAGAATCATCGATGATACTTAAATTTAACACACCCTAGAATAACTTCAACTTATAGAAATATAATTTATATACATTTAAATACATAATTTTCAATCTCCATAAAATAAAGTATAATAATTAAAAAGAGTATACAAGTATGATTTGTTTCATGGAATCTATAAATAAAGAAAATACATTAAAAATAATTATCAAACACGTTCGATGCTAAAAGGAGAATTATATAAAGATGCAAATTTTCATTTTATTTATACAAATAATTATTTTATACTATCCTACATTACCATGTCCACTTCTTGTTCCTTTATGGTCTTCCTCTGGTCCACCTGTGGTCGTTTCCTTACCATAGTCCAATCTGCAACAGAAAACAAAGGGATAAAAAAGAGTTAAAAAATAAAAGGGATAGGAAAAAAGGGAGGATGGGTATAACTTTTAAAGCGGAACTTTTCACGATTTTTTTTTAAAGTGGTTTCCCCCCGATTGGACTAGTCCCCTGACTCTAAATCTAGGAGAAACCTACACTAAATGTTCAGTCCAACACCGTATACTATTGCGAACTTACAGAAATGAATCCTTGGGTCCGTCTAACAATTAGCGGAAGATGTTTTCCCTTACAATGAAGCTTCAGTTTCCCATACTAAATGCATATCTATCTATGCATATCAAAAAGCAAAAAAAGAAAAAAAAAGACGGTAGTTCCAGCTTCAAAGTTAAATGAACATGATTCTATCCTTGGGAGTAAGAAGTAGAATCATGGCTCGCGTGGGCAGGGTCGCATACCTGAAGTAAATTCTTTATTTGTAAATGGTACCACCCTTTACGAATAAATAATTTACCCGCTACCCATTAAACCGCTTCTGAAACAGAAATTTTAATGATTATTAATACAATTTCATTTGCTATATAAGTAATTGGAGCATTATATATTACCTCCTGATCCAGGAACGCAATCAAGTTAAAGACAGTCATCTGATAAACTGAAAAAATAAATTCATTTTAAAATTATTTTCTATTCAAAGTATGTTAATGTGTATGTAATCGTTTAAACCAATGTATATGCGTTGAAACAAACTGAAAAATAATTAAAGTGTATTAGAATAATGAAATAATTATTAATTAATTGATAGAAGTATCGATTATTATTTAAAAGTACGGAATATATTTTCGGAGTACTTTCCTCTTCGAAATGCACTAATAGACTGAGCTGTTGTTCTCTAAAACAAAACATTGATTAGAAAGTTGTTTATATGACTTTGTTTTATGTCGAGCATGTGTGCAACGGTAATTATATTTCTTATAAAGAAAATTCAGTATTATAACGTACAGATTTTATTATTTTATTTATTCTAAAGTAAGTATTTTATTGTTCATGCGCAGTGATGACTTCGAGTGCTAAATAATGCTGTAATATTAATAGAGTGTATTAGAGTATTAAAATAATTGGTAAATAATTGATAGAAGTATCGATTATTGTTCAAAAGTACGAGATAAATTATTGGAGTACCTTCCTCTTCGAAATTCACCTATAGACTGACCCAATGTTCACTAAAACAAAACTTTGATTAGAAAGTTGTTTATGATTTTTCTTATGTTGATTATTTCTGCAACGGTAATTAAAATTCTAATAAAGAAAATTCAAGATTATAACGTTCAAATTTTATTATTTTATTCATTCTAACGTAATTAATTTATTGTTCATGCGCAGTGATGACTTCGAGTGCTAAATAATGCTGTAATATAAGTAGAGTGTATTAGAGTATTAAAATAATTGTTAATTAATTGATAGAAGTATCGATTATTGTTTAAAAGTACGAGATATATTATTGGAGTACCTTCCTCTTCGAAATGCACTAATAGACTGAGCTGTTGTTCTCTAAACCAAAACATTGATTAGAAAGTTGTTTATGATTTTTCTTATGTTGATTATTTTTGCAACGGTAATTAAAATTCTAATAAAGAAAATTCAATATTATAACGTACAAATTTTATTATTTTATTTATTCTAAAGTAAGTATTTTATTGTTCATGCGCAGTGATGACTTCGAGTGCTAAATAATGCTGTAATACTAATAGAGTGTATTAGAGTATTAAAATAATTGTTAAATAATCGATAGAAGTATCGATTATTGTTCAAAAGTACGAGATAAATTATTGGAGTACCTTCCTCTTCGAAATTCACCTATAGACTGACCCAATGTTCACTAAAACAAAACTTTGATTAGAAAGTTGTTTATGATTTTTCTTATGTTGATTATTTTTGCAACGGTAATTAAAATTCTAATAAAGAAAATTCAAGATTATAACGTTCCGATTTAAACAATCTTTTTATTCTAATGTAATTAATTTATTGTTCATGCGCAGTGATGACTTCGAGTGCTAAATAATGCTGTAATATAAGTAGAGTGTATAAGAATATTAAAATAATTGTTAATTAATCGATAGAAGTATCGATTATTGTTTAAAAGTATGGAATATATTTTCGGAGTACCTTCCTCTTCGAAATGCACTAATAGACTGAGCTGTTGTTCTCTAAAACAAAACATTGATTAGAAAGTTGTTTATGATTTTTCTTATGTTGATTATTTCTGCAACGGTAATTATAATTCTAATAAAGAAAATTCAATATTATAACGTACAGATTTTATTATTTTATTTATTCTAAAGTAAGTATTTTATTGTTCATGAGCAGTGATGACTTCGAGTGTTAAATTATGCTGTAATATAAGAAAGCTGTATTAGAATATAAAAATAATTGTTAATTAATCAATGCAAGTATCGATCATTGTTTAAAAGTATGGAATATATTTTCGGAAAACCTTCCTCTTCGAAATTCACTTATAGACTGAGCCGTTGTGCTCTAAACCAAAACATTGATTAGAAAGTTGTTTATGATTTTTCTTATGTTGATTATTTTTGCAACGGTAATTAAAATTCTAATAAAGAAAATTCAAGATTATAACGTTCCGATTTAAACAATCTTTTTATTCTAATGTAATTAATTTATTGTTCAAGAAGAGTGATGACTTCGGGGGTAAAAATTGAGCTGTAATATAAGTAGAGTGTATAAGAATATTAAAATAATTGTTAATTAATCGATAGAAATATCGATTATTGTTTAAAAGTACGGAATATATTTTCGGAGTACCTTCCTCTTCGAAATGCACTAATAGACTGAGCTGTTGTTCTCTAAAACAAAACATTGATTAGAAAGTTGTTTATGATTTTTCTTATGTTGATTATTTCTGCAACGGTAATTATAATTCTAATAAAGAAAATTCAATATTATAACGTTCAAATCTTATTATTTTATTCATTCTAACGTAATTATTTTATTGCTTCTGCGCAGTGATGACTTCAAAGGTTTAATTTTCCTGTAATATAAGTAGAATGTATTAGAATATTAAAATAATTGTTAATTAATCGATTGAAGTGTCGATTATTGTTTAAAAGTACGGAATATATTTCCGGAGTACCTTCCTCTTCGAAATTCACTTATAGACTGAGCCGTTGTTCTTTAAAACAAAACATTAATTAGAAAGTTGTTTATATGACATGTTTTTATGTTAAACATGTGTCGATTATAACGTTTCGATTTTAACATTCTTTTTATTTTAATGTAATTAATTTATTGTTCATGAGCAGGTATGACTTCGAGTGTTAAATTATACTGTAATATAGGTAGAGTGTATTAGAATATTAAAATAATTGTTAATTAATCGATTGAAGTGTCGATTATTGTTTAAAAGTACGGAATATATTTCCGGAGTACCTTCCTCTTCGAAATTCACTTATAGACTGAGCCGTTGTTCTTTAAAACAAAACATTAATTAGAAAGTTGTTTATATGACATGTTTTTATGTTAAACATGTGTCGATTATAACGTTTCGATTTTAACATTCTTTTTATTTTAATGTAATTAATTTATTGTTCATGAGCAGGTATGACTTCGAGTGTTAAATTATACTGTAATATAGGTAGAGTGTATTAGAATATTAAAATAATTGTTAATTAATCGATTGAAGTGTCGATTATTGTTTAAAAGTACGGAATATATTTTCGGAGTACCTTCCTCTTCGAAATTCACTTATAGACTGAGCCGTTGTTCTTTAAAACAAAACATTAATTAGAAAGTTGTTTATATGACATGTTTTTATGTTAAACATGTGTCGATTATAACGTTTCGATTTTAACATTCTTTTTATTTTAATGTAATTAATTTATTGTTCATGAGCAGTTATGACTTCGAGTGTTAAATTATACTGTACTGTAGGTAGAGTGTATTAGAATATTAAAATAATTGTTAATTAATCGATTGAAGTGTCGATTATTGTTTAAAAGTACGGAATATATTTTCGGAGTACCTTCCTCTTCGAAATTCACTTATAGACTGAGCCGTTGTTCTTTAAAACAAAACATTAATTAGAAAGTTGTTTATATGACATGTTTTTATGTTAAACATGTGTCGATTATAACGTTTCGATTTTAGCATTCTTTTTATTTTAATGTAATTAATTTATTGTTCATGAGCAGTTATGACTTCGAGTGTTAAATTATACTGTACTATAGGTAGAGTGTATTAGAATATTAAAATAATTGTTAATTAATCGATTGAAGTGTCGATTATTGTTTAAAAGTACGGAATATATTTCCGGAGTACCTTCCTCTTCGAAATTCACTTATAGACTGAGCCGTTGTTCTTTAAAACAAAACATTAATTAGAAAGTTGTTTATATGACATGTTTTTATGTTAAACATGTGTCGATTATAACGTTTCGATTTTAACATTCTTTTTATTTTAATGTAATTAATTTATTGTTCATGAGCAGGTATGACTTCGAGTGTTAAATTATACTGTAATATAGGTAGAGTGTATTAGAATATTAAAATAATTGTTAATTAATCGATTGAAGTGTCGATTATTGTTTAAAAGTACAGAATATATTTTCGGAGTACCTTCCTCTTCGAAATTCACTTATAGACTGAGCCGTTGTTCTTTAAAACAAAACATTAATTAGAAAGTTGTTTATATGACATGTTTTTATGTTAAACATGTGTCGATTATAACGTTTCGATTTTAACATTCTTTTTATTTTAATGTAATTAATTTATTGTTCATGAGCAGTTATGACTTCGAGTGTTAAATTATACTGTACTATAGGTAGAGTGTATTAGAATATTAAAATAATTGTTAATTAATCGATTGAAGTGTCGATTATTGTTTAAAAGTACGGAATATATTTTCGGAGTACCTTCCTCTTCGAAATTCACTTATAGACTGAGCCGTTGTTCTTTAAAACAAAACATTAATTAGAAAGTTGTTTATATGACATGTTTTTATGTTAAACATGTGTCGATTATAACGTTTCGATTTTAACATTCTTTTTATTTTAATGTAATTAATTTATTGTTCATGAGCAGTTATGACTTCGAGTGTTAAATTATACTGTACTATAGGTAGAGTGTATTAGAATATTAAAATAATTGTTAATTAATCGATTGAAGTGTCGATTATTGTTTAAAAGTACGGAATATATTTCCGGAGTACCTTCCTCTTCGAAATTCACTTATAGACTGAGCCGTTGTTCTTTAAAACAAAACATTAATTAGAAAGTTGTTTATATGACATGTTTTTATGTTAAACATGTGTCCAACGAGAATTATAATTCTAATAATGAAAATTTAATATTATAACGTTCAGATTTTAACATTTTTTGTATTCTAATGTAATTATTTTATTGTTCATGCGCAGTGATGACTTCCGGGGCAGAAATTCCCTGTAATATAAGTAATGTGTATTAGAATATTTTGAAATTGGCGCGTCGATAATTAATCGATAATGCAGATTATTCCCGCGAATTTTTTATTTATCGATATAATTTACGGTTGCATGCCTGAGAGATATCTTAATTGTTTTATGCATATCTATTTTTTACAGTGTCTACATTATCTTTTTTTTCATTCATTATTGTTAGAATATTTACTAGCGACGAGTACATTTAATAAATAAATAGAATTGATATTTGATTTATTTAATAAATAAATTATCATATGGAGTTTATTTAACGTGATTGTAAGATAAAAACGAGTTACTTACGTGTGCGGGTTAAGATTGTGTGCGTGATGAATCTTTTGATTGGTCATTTCAAATTCGAAATAATGAATCAGCTAATTAGCCAATGAAACGACAGCGCTCATCATTTCGCCAACGTACCTCGAAAAAGAAGTGGCCATTTTGAATTGCCATCTATAGTAGTTGCAGCAGATTTGATCGTTCCGTTATTATCAGGTAATTAAAAGATATTTTCTAACGTTTAAACCTTCAAATTATATATGAAACGATAATTAAAAGCAAGATTTTTATACGTGAGTGTTTTCAAAACTGAAAAACCAAAATTTCGATAAATATCCAAGAAAATATAATCGTCGACATTTCTTGGTTTCCCGCCATATCTCAACAAAGCCAATTTATAATATTTCTTCTAATTTTTATCTTTTTTTCATGGTATCAATACTTTTTATCATCTCTAATGATGCTCTCCAATTAATTATTTTTCATAATTCGTATTCAAAATCGCATATCGTATTAAATTTGATTTCTGTCACATACGCATACATATAGGCATATATACATAAGTATAGGTAACTCGTATACGTACACTCATATATTTGATTTTCTTTATGTTGTACTAACGTAATTTTAATTTTTACTTTTTTTAGTTTTCCGAGCGTTGGGAGAATCCAATACGAATACATATACTCAATCTAAAAATCGTGTTTCCTTTTATATAGGGGTAATGACTAAATTATCGAGGTAAGTCTATCTCTTTATTTTAAAGCAATAAGAAGTGTAGTAGAAAAAGTGTGAGATAGAAAGAGAAAACGAGAAAGAAAGAAAAAGAATACAAACATTCGACTTCTAGGTAGTTAAATGTGTTTATATATTTCTAGGAAATTCTCGAGATGAAAATATAAAAGAAACAGCTGAAAACAAAAGAAAAACAGCCGAGCACCGAGCACTAAGCATCGAGAACCCGAGTACCCCCGAACACCGAGTATCCGAGTACCCCCGAGTACCGAGCACCGAACGTTCGACACTTTCAAGGATAAATAGGAACGATGTATCTCTTTCCCCTTCCGTCCTTCGATAAGTAAAGACTGGCAACAGTAACTAGACATTAAATTATTTAATAATTTTATTTCTAACCTTATCTTTTTGATTTTAATAGTTTAACAAGTTTTTCATTGCATAGACTGGTATAAAAACTGGTTTATTTTTTATGTTACTCTTTATTGAGTTTGCTGATGCAATTATTGTTTTATTTAGACAACTTTGAAGATTTTTAATGAATATTTTTATTATAATAACATTACATACTTGATACGTCATTTAATCCAAGCAAAAATAGTTGCATTCTTTGATAAATTCTATAAATATTTAATAACTTTAACTTTTAATTATGTCAATTCTCATAGATAATTAAATTATTTCTTTTTATTTACCATTGAATATTTTTGATAAAATATTCAATGGTTTTAACGTGTGTCCTACCTTCAGAAATGATTTACAGGAAATATTGTAATATAATCTTTAGTATATTTCAGCTTTTCAGACTTTTTATTTAATTTTATTTGATACATCGTCATCCTAAGGGTAGGATACCCATCCTGCAATCATCAACGAAGACTAAAAGTAAGTATATTTTACTATCAAACATTTCTATGATAATTTCAATTGATTTTTATTACAACAATGATCTTAATTGTTTTTTTTTTATTTTCTGTTTCAGAAAATCATTGCAATCGAGCGCGTAGGCAATGAGGTTCTCGTGTGTTGCATCGTGTTAAAATAAAATATAAAAAAGTCGACAAAAGAGTAGATTCAGTGTTGATCGTCGCATGTTAAAGTTTCGTTTGCTCGGTTAAGAAACTCGCAAGTTTCTTTTATTAAGTTTAAACGTGTGCTCATCGTCATCCTAAGGGTAGGAGACCCATCGTGCATTCATCAATGAAGAAAAAACGTAAGTCAATTTTTATATGAAACATTTTTTCAATAATTATAGTAATTTTTATATAACAAAGATTTATATAATCTTTTTTTTATTTGTGTTTTAGATCATCGTTGGAATGGTATTCACATTTTATTAATTAAATTCATTTAGAAATTTGTTTAACACTAGATTTTTTCACTATTGTTTTGTTCAATATTTTTTTTTAAATTTACAAACATTGTTTGAATGAAAAAGTGCATAGAGGAGGGGAATTAATATTAATATATATTTCCTTACAGTATTAAAAATTAACATATATTTTTAAAAATATTCTACTTTAAAATTTTAATTAAATTTAAATTTTATTAAATTACAATTAATTAAAATATTTCTATTTAATATATATGTAACAAAAAAGTTTGAAATGAATCACATTTGCTCAGTCCATAAATCTAGTGTTAAATGAATTAACTGCATGTAATGCAGTTTTATAGTCATTCTTTGTGCATTGTCATCGTCCTCCTAAGGATAGGAGATCTATTGTGCATTCATCAATAAAGATTTACAGTAAGTATATTTTTGTATTAAATAATTCTTCAAAATTTTTAATGATTTTCTGTAGTAGTAATGATATTAATAGTATTGTTTTTTATTTCTGTTTCAGATTGCAATCGGGCGTGTTGGCAATGTACGGGAGTGTTTTTCGTTTATATTATATAATTTTAAAATCATGGATTTATAATCACGTTCTTTCGTTCGTTAATTTAAATTTCGTCGCGTTGTGCGTACGCTTTATTTTTGAAATATACACAGTAAATTAACTGCGAGCAATGCAGTTAATTACAGTATTGTATTTCTTTGTATAAAATTGTTTTTTATTATTTATAACAGTCGTACAGACTATTCGTGAAAGTAGAGTCAATGAGGTGACCGAGGAGTGAAATTTTTGTTCTTGCATTTGACTGCGTGCAATGCAGTTTTTAAACTAGCCATAGAATCAGTGTTTGTTCGAATAATTAAAGTCAAATTTTGAATCGTGAAGTAGAATCAGTGCCACGGTCGCGATAAGAAACTCATAAGTTTTTTATTTTCGTTCGAAAAGTGTGCTCATCGTCATCCTAAGGGTAGGAGACCCATCGGGCATTCATCATCGAGGATTGCAAGTAAGTCTAATTTTTCTATCAATCATTTCTAGAATAATTTCAATGGTTTTTTTTATTACGACTATGATTATTAATTGTTCTTTTTCATTGTTCTGTTTCAGAATGTCATTGCAATCGTGTGTGTTTGCATTTGACTGCGTGCAATGCAGTTTATAAATTAGCTGTAAAGTCAGTGGTTATTGTTCGAGTATTAAAAAGTACAATTTTGATCGCGAAGTAGAGTCAGTGACCGGACGAGAGTAAATTAAATTCAAATCATACGCGTATGTAGAATCAGTGTTGTTCGCCGTATAAGAAAAATTTCGGTATCGCGATTTATAATCGTTTACCGCGTTATTAAAGTCATGCAAATGAGTGAGTGAGGGAGTGCAAGGAAAAGTGCATCAAGGATTCTCCGATGAACCTGGTGGACGAGGGATACAGCTGGACCATTTACTACGAAGTAGGAGTGTTTTGGAGCCACCGCAGAACTTCTAATGCCAATTGTTCATATATCATACATGTGACATTTTATTCTAATAAAATGTCACATCTATGTTATATAACATTGGTAACGAGTGAGTGAAAAAATTTAAAGTCCCTCCGGTGCTAAATCATGCTGAGGATGAAATGTCCAAATCGCCACGGCACCAATTACTGGTTGTAATTTTTACCAAATAATTATTGACGAGCACATGAGTTTATTCCAATAAAAGATTATTCCTTTTTTGAAATGGCTGTACATTTCATGGTATGTATGTTTTATTAGTTCAGGATAGGTAACTCATTTATTGTAAAC
The DNA here is from genome assembly GCF_049000335.1 of Polistes dominula. Taxonomy (NCBI): domain Eukaryota; kingdom Metazoa; phylum Arthropoda; class Insecta; order Hymenoptera; family Vespidae; genus Polistes; species Polistes dominula. The sequence goes on from NW_028301046.1 coordinate 435,199, forward strand.
ATTTATCGAATGTTCTTAATGTATAATATTTTTCTTGTTGATGAAATTATTCAATAACGATTTTCTATAATTAATTTTTGTAACTTTATGAAAGTAGTGTGTAAGTCTCTTATGTAATCGAAATATTATTATATTTTCTTTTTTATTTTTTACCGTAACCGTAAGGATTTTTTATAAGACACAAAGAAAATAGACTTAACAGACCTACAGATAAGAACAAAGAAAGAGAGAGAGAGAGAGAGAGAGAGAGAAAGGGGAAAATGAAAAAGAGAAAGGTAAAGATGAAGGGAATAAGAATAAGGAAAAGAAAAAGATAGAAAAGTCGAAGACGGAGATACTTGGGGATGTAATCATGGGCTCTTATCCATCCGGCTTCACCGACGAAGCTTAAAATTTCACTAAAGCTGAAATCCCGCAACTATCGTAGACGCCGTGGCGGAACTTATACCCGGCTTAACTGCCAGGCTTCGATGGAGGAACCGAGCTGCTTAACTAAAATAGAACAGAATTTAAGCTGAAGGTGGAAAATACATATGGAGTGCAGTGATATATCATAAAGTAATCGATAATTCAGCGTTACATCTCTATTCCAAGAATATACTTGCCAACTTATAGTCTTCCTCATCCACTTTTTCCTATAATTGTATAATGAGTCGATAATCTTCAGTTTTCTAAATCGGATGATCTATTTTTTGACACCTCTTTGAATATAGTCGGCGTTAAGAAGGTTTTAGCAAACTATTAGTAGTAGAAGTTCTCGACTGTTCAAGTTTAAATGCGATGCTAGAATAAATGTTTTTTAATATAGAAATTTGGCGAAATAGATTTTTGAAAAAGTCCAGAAATCATTTGAATATAGATTAATAATGGTAAGTAGGAAAAGAAATTGTACGTGCCATATGTATGTAGAAAAAGAATGCAAAGCTAAGGGAAACGTTATATAAGGCAAGCCAAAGTTGAATATCTTTTGGGAGAATCTTCTTTCTTCGACTCCGACAATGGAATATCCGTATGTGCATATGTCCTGAAAAGAGCATAAGGATTTAGAAGGACAGTCGTTAAAAAAGGCCAAATCTCAAAGGACATTTCTTTGAGTTAAATTTATACGATCTTTTTAATAGAAGTATATACACATATGATCTCTCTGGTTCTCTCTTTCTCTCTTTTTCTCTCTCTTTTAGCTTTGGAATAATATACACGTAAAAGATGAAAAGAGAAAGGAAGAGAGAGAGAGAGAGAGAGAGAGAAATGATGATGAATATAATGAGATAAATGAAGAAACAAAAATCGATAACGAAGGATATTTCAGAATCTGATAAAAATCATGGATGGATTTATTTATGATCTTTGCTTTCAAATTATTTACTATTATTATTGTATTATTTTGCTATAATATAAATTTGAACGATCGATCCAATTTTAAAGCCAACACGTAAATGTTTGTTACGCGCGATCTGTGGAAAACTATAAGCATGACTCTACTTCTAACCATAATCCTCACATAGAATAAAATTTAATGAAACGCGCGTCTATGGGATTTGGAGAAGATATCTACCTTACTTACTCGAGTATAAGCAACATACATAAAAGTAAATATCTTTCGAAAATACCCAATTTCTACTTTTCCTTCTCTCTTTCTTTATTTGTTTTCTTATTTTTATGAAATTTAACAAGTTTCGGTAACTCTTTCAACTTTTCTCAAGCTAAAGTAAATGTAGAAAGTAAAATAGCGACAATTTTTCTACCGAAAGGTAATAAATAGATCATTTATTTATTTTCTATCTATATTAATTATCATTTTATGACAATAAATGTTTTATGTATTTAAACAATAATAATTGGAATATTAACAAATAGAATACGACTTGTTAAATTTTGCGAAACAAATGGAGGAGGAAAGTTCAAAAACAGAATAAATATCGGTAGAGAACAGAAACTAATTAACCGAAAGTAGTTAAACTGTGGTCATCGACAATTGTGTTGGTGAGTTTCGACAAAGCTACACGATACGACACCGATGGGTTGGTATGTACGATTCGGAAAACTTAAAAAGACTGTGTACTATGATAACAATTTACGACCAGGGAGATCAAAATGTCCAACCATTATGTGAAAGCTTCCGTTTACTATGAACTTCCATTTCAATGGACCGTACACCAAAGTTTAATAAATATACAAACAACCTGTAATTATCGATACCACAGATTATTTCATTTATTATTTGCTACATTAATAACAAAAGAAAAAAATGATTATTATTAATTTCATGAAGAATCGTAAAATTTCCCTCATCTTTCTAACGAAACAAAAGTTTTCAAGAATCTATCGTAAACGAGAGCATTTCTTTTCTAACTTTATATTTAATAATGAATAAGAACGTGAAAAATAATCGTACGCATGGGAAATTGCAATGTACACGCTCGAATGCACATAAAAGCATGTTCAAGCTAATTAGTTAGTTAGGCGTGCTATTTAGCTTTTACATCTTTCCTATCATCTTTACATATTATTTCTTTGCGTTGTGACGAACAAATATAAAATATGAAGAAAAATAAAAAGAAGAATTTTTCAAGCATACTTAAATATTTTATTTTTCAAATATACTTGAATATTTTTCAAACGATCACGAATGAACGACGATAATGAAGAAAGGAGGAAGCATCAAACTTTCCAAATTAATTATTATTTTCTCTCGTGAAAACACTCAACTTTAATAATAATAATAATAATAATAATAATACGAATATTACTAATAATAAGTAAAATTCTGTTCTTATCATGTTAAAACCAAATTATAGAAGGCAAAGAAAGTTAAAATCAATGGCAAACAAGGGAGGAATACTAAAAAGTAAATCGGCCATTCCTTTAGGAGTCGATCAAAGAAAACTTTTACGAAACTTCATTCGTACGGAACAATCGTGAATCGTTGAAGGAAATAAATTGAAAGCCAAGAAAGAACATTTTGCAAATAAAAATAGAACTTTTAATTTTCAGCTTGAACAATCGAATTTGAAAGGGCAAGTACTTTAGTAGTGATTCTATTTGAGTGATTCGGTAATTAACGATAAACTCGAAAGAATAGAAAGGAAATGAAAAGAAAAAAAGAGAAAAAAGAAAAAAGCATAAGAAGAAGTAGAGTAATATATAGGCATGTTCGTGTCAATGAACCATTTAAAGAGACCTATAGAAGTGGTGCAAATCGTTCTACGCTTTACGGGTAGGCCGGATCGAATGAATACTCAACAAAATGACGGGGACCTATGAACTGCCTCGAGAAGAGATTCGGTCGAACGTTCGATGCCAAATATGAAACCAATTCTCTCATTCTCTCTTTCTCTTTTTCTCTTTTAGCATTGACCCTTCGATTACATGCAACCCCCTTTTTCCTACCACCTAACCACTTCCACTTCCACTTCCACCTTCATCCCTGTATCCCTTTTCTCTCACTCTTTTCCATGCTCGCGCTCGCGATACAGAAAGTTATTGCTTTAAATTGGATTCGAATTTAACTCGGTTACAAACAACATACGATATCTCACCCGCACCCACACCAACACGCGTAAACACGTACCAACTACAAACTAGATTCCCATTGCACACGAACGAGATAATTGAGCGTCCACGAGTTTAAATGGACTTCGAATGGAAAACGAATTCTCCTTTTTATCTCGATCTTCACTACTTTCATCTTTCTTTCTTCCCTTTTCGTTTCATTTCTCGTTTCATCTCTGAAAACGTCAAAGTCTCTTCTTTTTCTCGTTCAATACATTTTCCAATCCATATTTTCTTTCGTTTCTGCCAAAAAAATAATTATATTGAATAATAAATAATACTTTTTACATATGATTAAATATCAAACTGCTTGTGACCCCCTCCCCCCATTAACTTTAACATTTCTACAAATATATACGATTTTCTAAAAAAAAAAAATAAAAAGAATATTATTCTTAAATATTATTTTTCCTTTTTATATGATTATTTGGAATTATTTTAAGGGGGAAAAAAAAGAAGACATAGAAAACCGTCGACATATCAGAGACGGTAGTATTAAAAGGATCACATGGGATAAAAAAGAAAATAATACGATGATACAAGGGAAAATCTTCGAACAATCTTATTGTTAGAACGAAAGGAGATGAAAAGCTTGCCATTTCCGTTGAGACGTAATAAGAAGAAAAAGGAAAGGAAAAAGAAAAAGGGAAGGAAAAAAAAATACGCAAAAAGGATAAAGGATCGTTTCTTCGTTCTGGAGAAAAAAGTAAAAGAAGGAACGTATGGGTGGGTGGGTGGATGGGTTGGTTGGTTGGTTGACGCATGCTTTTAAAACGTCTCACCATCACATTTATCTAATATGCACTTTATTGTTGGCCAAGTACTTAGCTGACAGAAATAAACAAGAATGTGTACTTTTTCATTCGTCTTTTCTTTTATGTGAGACGGCCTTATTATTTCTCTCTCTCTCTCTCTCGCTCTCTCGCTCTCTCTCTCTCTCTCTCTCTCTCATTCTCTCTCCATTAGACGTCATTCCGTTGAATACACGCGTATTTACAGGTGTAATATCGTATCCTTACCCGTTCGATGCTTTACGTCTGTATATTATGTATGTATGCATGTGTGTGCGCGCGCATGCGTATGTGTATGTATGTATATTTTTCTTTTTTTTTATGTATTTACGGATAGATGTAGATAGCGTAATAGGTATCTTTTTCTCTATGTATATATATATTTATATATGTCCTGTTCTTTATTGTACATAATTATATATTGAGAGAAACGTGTGTGTGTGCGCGTTAGTCTCTGCGACTGATAAAAGTATTTAGATTGTATTCTAGACAGATTAATTCGATAATTAATTAATCATTAATCAATCATTAACGTTAAGACAATGGATATATGTAATCGTAACGCTATTTTATTACGCTGACTGACTTTTCTAGAAGCATAATACGAAATATGTTAAATCTCTCGTTACATTTTATTTTTTCTTTTCTCCTCTCTCTCTCTCTCTCTCTCTCTCTCTCTCTCTCTCTCTCTCTCTCTGTCTCACATACACACACACACACACACACACACATACACAACCTCTTATTCTTTCTTTCTCTCTATTTCATTCGCTTTCTCATGCTTACTCTTTCTTTCATTCTCGTTCGTTTTCAACATTTTAATTCTCTCTTTCTTTCTTACTTTCTTTTATACACCTTTTTGCGCTCTTTTCATACTGAATTTTTTGCCAACATTCACACGCACTAACTCATACGCACGACACACTGATCTCCGTCGTTATTAAAGTAAATAGCAAGGAAATATCTTAAAACGCAGGAAATCTCTGTATATTCGATGGCCCTTTTTTTTTATAGAAAGGTAAAAGCTTTCTCATTTTTTTGTTTATGTATATACATATATATATATTTCTCTTTTTCTTTCTCTTTTCTTTCTCTTTTTCTTTTTCTTTGTATTTTTCTTTTGTAGCAAGAAAACAACAAGCCTTTTAAGACGAGCAGACATTCCTTCTTTTCAAAGTGTCCAACCCGATTAAGTGTTTCCTATATATTATTCCATAGTTTGAACTTATACGAAAATGGTGTTGCATCGTAAACTTTGTTTTAATCGTTCCTCGAGAAAATCTAACTTTAACTTTACCTCTCATCGTTGAAACATTGAATTCATTAAAGGGCGATCGAACGATCGATCGATCAGTCTTAGGACGCACAAGCTCCTTTTCGAGCCATGCAAACACAACGCTCATTCATTTTACACTAAATTCAGGTGTAAAGTTTTCTTCAAGTATACCGCGACATATACATAACTGTGTGAGAGTGTAAATGTATAGGTATATACTGTAAAATTATTCTCTTCTTATTTTATTTTCTGCTTCTTTTTCTTGTTCTTTTTCTTTTTCTTGTTCTTTTTCTTTCTTCTCTATATTTTTATCTTTATCTTTTTTTTTGTTCGCAAAAATACGCTAGATGCCAACGTGATATAATAAGCGCCTTTAAAATAAACTACACGCGCAAAAAATGTACGTTGTCAGGTCATTATTATTGCATTGATCATTATTCATCTATCTTACGACTATGACAAACGATAAGTCGATCCACTTGATTCATTTCAAAAAAAAAAAAAAAATAATAATAAGTTGAAGAAAATGTCTTAACGACAATATTCTAAGAAACCAACGAACCAATCGGTTTCAAATTCGTTATCATAAAAGATCGAATATATGTAATCAACGATACTATTATTAGCTGTCCGATCTTTTTCCGACTATGAATAATTGAATAATTTACGATGACGAACGAGTTCGAGACCTGACAACGCGTCCCACAATATTTTTCTCCATTTTTTATATTCTTCTTTTAAACACATATTTTTCTTTTTTATATTTTTTATTCTTATATTTATTATTATTTGTATTATAATTATAATTATTATTAATATTATTGTTATTATTTTATTTTTATATTATTATTATTATTAATTATATTATTATTAATATTATTATTATTATTACTATTATTATTATTATTATTATTATTTATATAATAGATCACTAAAGGGGTCTAAAACCCTTTCTTTTCTTTCGCATTTTTTTCTCATTTTTTTTTCTTGTATTATTTTTCTTGTTTTTTTTGTCATTATTTTTGCCTTTTTTTTATAAACAAACTTCAGTCTGACTATAATCTTGCACTCACATATACGCGCACACACCCCCGATTGCCTTACAAAAATCGCGTAGGAAAATATAAACGAAATTCTGCAGTATCTCTGTCTCTCTCTCTTTCTCTCTTGTTTTTTTTTAATTTCTTTTTTTTATTATTTTTTTTTTCTTTGCTTAAATCTTTTTTATATGCTTATATTTTCTTTTAGCTCTGAAATTATTTTCTCAGACTTTTGGATTCGAAACAGTCATGTGTCCTTTATTTGTTTCTCTTTTTTTGTCTCGTTTTTTTTTTTTTTAAGTATCTCCCTTTTCTCAAACTATTTGTTTAAATCTGGTTACGCGCGTGCATTTCTCGATTAATAAAATAGAATAATTTCAAACTTTCTAAGATAAAATATATTATTATTATTATCCGTTTTTATCTTCTCTCTTTTCCTCTTTCTTTATCTCTTTTTCATCGTTTCTTTTCTTGTCGTTCTCCTCAAATGTCGTCCCAATTTTGTTTTAATTTCGCAAAATGTACACGTTCGGTATATATATTATCACGTTAGTCCTAAGATTCATATGCGTTTTATATATTTTCTTATTTTTTCTTTTTTCCTTTTTTCTTTTTTTTATCATCTTCTACCGCTCGCACGATTATTTCTAATATTATAACGAAAGTACTAAACTAGCACGTATATATACTTATGCAAAAATTACGTAATATCTATATTTTATAAAATAAGACGAATGCTTATGCTTGTCTCTCTCTCTCTCTCTCTCTCTCTTTCTCTCATTCACTCACTCATTCATCACTTTCTCTTTCTCTTTTTCTCTCTGACTCACTTTTTTATTTTTCATTTACATGTAGCCTAGCGCTTCTCTCAAGTTCGTGAAAAAGAACGCGCAACTCTATTTTATTACCGAACAAATTTCATTTATTTTCCAACCTCCCATTTCTTCTATTTAGTGTTATAGTCATGTTATGAAATCATAGAAAAATCTATTGAAATGAGAACAAAAAATATATCATCGTTGAAATAAAAGATTTGGAAGTTTCATGGTTTCAACCATTACGTGATCACACTTATAAACTATTACCCTTACGTAATAATATCTAGACTAGTACGAACGGTAATATTTCCTTCGCATTCGATCATACCCCATCCTAATCCTCAATCTATCTATCCCAAACTCACAGCCCCCACGCATATATTCATTTGATTCTCTTAAAAATACGAATTAACGATTCCCATAGAATGTTTGCGATTTAAACGCACGGAGAAAAGTATGGCTTTTCACCTTGGCGACTATCACACTCCGTTTAATAATCATTTTTTCTCCATTCTCTCTCTCCCTCTCTCTCTCTCACACACACATTCGTTCTATCTTTCACACTGGTTCTTCAATTACCATATATACGTCTCTCGTTCTCTCTCTCTCTCTCAATATATTCCATTCCTCAATTTCATGTAAATTCGAAGAAAGAGGAGTGCCAATACGAAATGTCGATATCTTTTTAACGAACGTCCGTACAATGTGACAATATCAATTGAGATCTACTTTTTCATTCATATATTACAAACTTTTCTCTCACGTTGGACCAAGAATATTATATATGTATATATACTACATATAAGCATGTATTCTCATCTTGTCGATTTGAAATATGACAAAACCAACCCTTTCTTATTTACAAATTCGTTGAAAAACGTTTATCTTTTTTTTATCCCCCCCTTTTTTTAATTCGTCAAAAAATATGAAAAATTCTTATTTTATCGAACGTCGAAGAAGACACCGACATTTCTTTTCTTCATTGTCTCTCTACGGTACATACATACATACGTACATATTTACAAATCTACAAATAAATCGTGTTTTCAATCTCTCTCTCTCTCTCTCTCTCTCTCTCTCTCTCTCTCTTAAAAAAAAACACTTTCTTATTCCGTATCTTGATTTCTCTTGTATTACTTTTTAGATGAAATATAAACCAAAAAAAAACATGGATTTTCCAAGAAGAAGTAGAGAACAGTAGCGGAAAAAATTTCGTGGAAAATCCTTACGATCATTTGAGTCGATCTGATACATACATACACACATACATACTTTAAGAATTTTTTTTTAATCATTTTTTCACTTGTACTCTATCCGTCTTTGTCTCTTGAGAGCTTAAACAACTCTGCATCATCTCTTTCTTTTTATGGAAAAATACTATGTAATATACATGTACGAATACATCTATATATAAATGTATGTATACAATGACACATAAATGTATGTATTATATATATATATTTATTTTGCATACGGATGCATGATACTCGTTCAAAGTAATCTAATCGATTCTGTTTTTATATTCAACCATTTTCACACACACTTTCTTCCTTCCTCCCTCCCTCCCTGCACTTTCTTTCGTTCAGTATAATATAATCTGTACACAGCTAAAGGATAACTCTTGGAAAATATTTTCAAAAAGTATCGCGAAAATGGAAAAGACCAAGTAGGTGATATATTTACATACATAGAATGTAAGTTTTGAATAACATTGCGTTGCACTTTTTCCTTCCTTCCTTCCTTCCTTCCTTCCTTCCTTTCTCTTGCCCCCTCTTGTCACCCAACGTAATAATGATAAACTATACGATTATAATTTGTAACCGTACAAATAATATGAACTCGTCTCACTCAGTGTTTTTTCTCTCTCTTTTCTTTTCATCTTTTTTGTTCATCTTATGTACAGTGTACAGCTGTACTATTTATTTATTTACATGAAAAATGTACGTTTTCCTAGCCATAAGTACTTCATCTTTTCTTTCACGTTTTGTTTTCTCTTTTTACTGTCTCACTCACTCTCTCTCTCTCTCTCTCTCTCTCTCTCTCTCTCTCTCTCTGTCTCCTTCTCTCTGTCTTTCTTCATCTTTCATTCAATCTTTCATACCATACATTCATACATACTAAACAAACACGTAAATACCTTTTCTAACACACACTCATATACACAATTCACCGACATTATTGTGTTATTATTCGTTTGTACTAAATCGTACGCTTGTTTAGCCTCGCTTTTTAAAGTAGGTAGTAGTTTTACACACGTCCCCATAATAATAAGATAATCTATGGAGATGATAATTAAAAGTATGGTACCATTATTCGTCAGCATCGATCGCAATAATCCGATTACATTTTACACCTAATTGTCACTTCCTGTTTATTCTTTCTTTCATTCATTCTCTTTGATTTCTTTTCTGTCTTATTTATTTTTTTTTCTCTTTTTTTTTTTTTTTTGTTGTTTTCTTATTTTTCTTTTTTCGTTCGTACACCTTCACAGGCATTAATTAAGTATATAATATGTATAATAGTAAAAGCATTGTTTTACTTTTACGCACGAGATTGAGTAAAGATAGGCTCTTGGAATTGTCCCTTAGCAAATGTGTCTCTCATTTTTTTTTCTATCTCATTTGTTTACTCATTCATTCATACATTCATTCATTCATTCGTTCTTTCTTTCTTTTTATCTTCGCTACATTTTCATTGATAATGATATAGGTATAAAAAAAGAAAATTTGCTTAATCATCTAACAAACTTGTACAAATATACGTACGAATCAGAGAGAGAATTGAAAAAGTATATTATCAAATGATTTTTCTATTTGCGCGTTCCCTTTAATAATCGCAATAATAGTTTATGTACTTTTTACGGTCATTTTCACGCTTAATATTTATTTTTCTCTTTTGTTTGTTCGTTTAACTTAGAAAGACTCAACACGTTGATAAGAACAACGATCATTGCACTATACATAATAATGATAATAATTATAATTTTATTCATATAATAATAATAATAATTAATAATAACTAATAATGATGATAATAATAATAATAATATTTAATGAAAAGAGAAGGAGAAGAAGCAGAAGAAAAAAGAAAAGGAAAAAAGCAACTGGCAAGCATTTCGCACACACTGCAGAATGATATCACGTATATTGGACAATAGTAAATAGTAATTAGTATTAATAAGTCATATCATCAATACAATGACAAATAACGATAGATATATGTATGTATGAATATTAATAAGTAATAATGGACGTTGGTCCACCTCGAATGAATAAGAAACTCGCGTTTCTTCTACAGGTGCGATTGTTGTTAGATAATACAAAAATGATATATCTGCATTTTTTTCTCTCTCTCTCTCTCTTTCTTTCTCTCTCCATAAAAAAAAAAACATTGTTTAACACTAAACAGCTAATATATATATGCGATGAAATACTAGTAGTAGTAGTAGTAGTAGTAGTAGTAGCGTGCTCGCGAGTTGCAACTCGGAGTCAATAATAACGGAAGCATATTTAAGCTTTTGCATACCTTGAATAAAAACCTAATATTTAAGTATAATGTAAACTTTCTTTCTCTCTTACTATCATTTTTATTTTTCATTTCTTTCTTTCTTTTCCTCTCGTTTTCTTTTTTTCTTCTCTAATTGTAAATCTTCATCATCTTTGTCAATCTCTGTCAACAGAAACAGTAACACTCGAGCGCAAAAAAATACAAACAAATATTGCGATAGCACCTTTTAGCCATTTTTTCGTTTGTTTCTAATTTTTAATCATTTTTTCTTTCTTTCTCACATACACACACACATACGCACACATATACTTTTGCTCACACTCATATTAATTCTTCCTATCTTTCGATTCTCAAGCTCAACAACGCCTTTCAAGCATCGAATCACAGAATCACGTTTTTGCAATATCGCAAAGCATTTATTAATCTCAGTTTTAAATTCTTCGTGTGTTAATAGTTTTTTTTTCTTTGTATAGATTTTTTTTTATTTTTTTTTTTTTTTATTTCGTTCCTTCTGTATGTCTGTCTGTCTGTCTGTCTTCCTTCCTTTCTCTCTTTATCCCTGTTCTTTTTATCTTTCTATATTATCTTTTTGTAGGAACGACACGAACGAACGAACGAACGAACAGATTTATTATCCCTTAAATTCTAAGTACGCTTTCGTTTAACATTAGCAGACACTTTCAGGTTTATCGTCGACATTTTCAATGAGTATGTGTCTCATAAAATTGTATGTAAGCCAAGATTCGGAAAAAAAAGGATATCCACCTGAGCTTAGATTAATTCATTTTCAATCAATAATATTTACAATTAAAAATTTTTTCCCTCTTTCTCTCTCTCTCTCTCTCTCTCTCTCTTTCGATTACACTACTCAATGTATGCAACACACGTACTCGCGAAGCCACTGTTGTTTGCGCATATATTTCTATCTATGTGTATTATTTCAGGCAACTAGATCCACTGAGGACTTCTACTTTTTGTCTTTTGCTCTTTTCTTTTAATATATATCTTTCATACACACATACACAAAAAAAAACACAACACACACATACACTCGTCCTCGAAATATTCTCATCAAAATCGCGTCTCTCATTTATTTAGATGATCGTCGTGTCAAGCGCGACACATATTATTTATTAATTAATATTTATCTTATTATTATTATTATTATTATTATTATTATTATTATTATTATTTAAACGTCTGTCGAATTATTTATATACAATATTTACACAGACAAAAAAGAGCGAAAATTTCTTATTAATTAACGAAAAATCAATTTGCATTATAACATCCCTGTCACTCGTTTATTGCAACTTTCTTTTCGTTATTATTATAATATGAGTGATAAGTGATCAGGACCGTTAGTATCAGATCGGCTACAAAAATATCTACAAGGATCTTTTTCTTTTTTTGTTTTTGTTTTTGTTTTTTTTTCGTACGTATGTAAATACATTCATTTTTTATCGAAGAAATACAAGACACAAACTTCTTCATTAATGTCGATTAATTTTTTTCTTTCTTTTTTTTTTTTTTTATCGATTTCTCCCGTATCTTATATGTTCCTTTTTAATATAAATTTATCCACGATGGAAATGAGATCGAGTAATCTCAAACGAATTATCATTCCCACCCTTATATACAAATATGCTTTTCTTTTTCACACGTGGTATTAGATCGATGACACTGTCGAAGATAAGAATCTATTAGAATTCTAAAAAAGAGTTTATCAGAATAAAGCTTTGCCAAACTCGTGAATTACACTTTGGTCAACCTTGTTTTTTTTTTTTTTTTTTCTATAAGATAGCAGGTATACTGTATATATATATAACTATGATACGTAATATAATGTGAATGCATATATGTATATTACATACACATACATACATCACATAAGTATAGAAATTAGTTGAAATATTTCATTATTAATTTGTTCTATCAATGAAATCGTTTAAAACGATCTAAAGAAGGATTAACCATCTTTGTTTAATATATCTTCAAAATGGACATTATCTCGGACAGATAAAATTATTGTATTTATAACGTCCGTAAATTCTTTATCTTGAGCAAGCGCGAGCGCTATCACAAAATACTTTAGAAAATACACTAAATATAATAAATAACTAACACATTGAGCAAGTATCGGAGTTAACAAGAGACTCATTTGTATTTATGTACGATAAATAAAATAATTATGTTATTCGAATAGCATTTAATAAGTTTCTTTTTATCGTTAAATTTAGTTGATTGTTTAACAAGAATATTTTTTTTTCTTCAATCATGTTCAATAAGATTATAGAGAGAAAAATTAGAAAGCATTTATTGCAACAATACGTAGTTTGACATTTCTATTGGATAATACGAATTCGTTTATTGTAATTCGTTTAAATTTGTTCAAGTTTGTGTGGCACTTCGTGAATATTTTGTGATAAAACTTGCAAATATAGTGTGCAAAGATGACGGGAAAAATAGTTTTGTTTTTCTTTTTCAAATACAACGCTTGTGCCTTGTATGAAACAATGATACACTTCTTTGGATGCCTATAGCAACGGGATCCAATTCGCAATGTTAATGAATAAGATATATCGCAAAAGATTCTTCTGCACAGCAGACGACTTCTTTAGACTTCTTTATGCAAGTTTATAGATAGTAAAAATGAACTCTATTAAACATCGTTCTCATTAATAAATACCAAGAAGGCGTACAATGGAAATGCAAAACAATTGCATTCTATCCCTTATTGCATTATGACTTCTGTGTTAGGAACATGATTCCTAAATCCAGTGGTTTTTTTTCCTCATTGTCGTTTAACACTAACGACAAGATGAACAAAGCTTTGTTATTAATTGTTATTAAAAAACATTAGCTTATTTTCATTGAATTTCGCAAAATTGTTGGCTGACTACGATTAAGTGACACCAGTCAACTTAATCGTCAGCTTTAGCTGATCTCAAACAACCCCTGGTTGCATACGTAAAAGGTACGTGGTGGGATCGTAATATCCAGCCAAGTAGTAAGTATCGTTGTTATCATAGTTGGTCTGATATCTGTGAGGTTCTTTTCCCATCTTTTCTGTATATTCGTCCAATGGTAGTACTTCGCATTTGTGTGAAATAGTTTGTACATCATTTTCATCCATATGAGGTGATTCGAATAGAGCACCCTATTTCATAATACACGAAATATTTGAAAAATGACTATGAACAAATGTAATCTACGATATTTATCTAGTATTATCTATAGGAAGATAATAAGTTTCTTACCGGATATTTTAAATTGGTCGGACATCTTACTGTCTCTTCGGGATGATAAAACCACTTAACTTTAACTATCATATTAGAACTCGATGTTTCCCACATAGATTTGATACGTCCAATGTATGGTCTATCTGTTCCACCAAGAGAAAGAAAAACTGCACTATCACCAATCTGGATAGTTTCGTTTCCCCTTTGAATGGCTCGGAAAAATTGCTTCTTAGCTCTTCCTTTTGCACCAGGTCTCCTGTAACCTTTGCCAGACCATCCCCATAATTGTACATCAGGCAACAGTGGAGCAATTTTACTTCGACTCTCAACCGATTCCTGTCTCTCTCGTACTTTCCCTTTTTTATGAGATTTTTTCGGCTTTTCTTTCTTCTCCTCTCTTACTATTTCTGCAATTGGTTCTTGAACTGGTTCGTCGATTGGCTCTTCTTCAACTACAGCCATTTCTTCGCTTTCCTCCTCTTCTTCTTTCTCTTCCTCCTCCTCCTCTTCCTCTTCTTCTTCAATCTTAGCTGGAGCTTCTTTATTTGGTTCGTCTTCGCTTTTTTGTCCGCAACAACTTTCCCCGCTGCTAAGAAACGTTCGAAATATTAGATTAATTAAAGTTTATTAGTAATATATCATTATTATTTGAATTGCTTATACATTGTGTAATTAAACTTAGAAACCGAACCTCATTTGACTTCCTTCGCTGTGGTTGCAATGATGACTATGTTTGTGTTTGTGTTTCCTATGTTTCCTGTGCTTATGCTTTCTGTGTTCTTCACAACCCTTATGCCTCTTATGTTTCTTTTTTCCTTTTTGAGCTTCGTGCTGTCTCTTCAATTTATCCTTTCTTCTCTTTTTCAAACGTTTACGTTCGCGATAATCATCCAATACCTTAGCACTGATATCATCGGTTTTATGTCGTTCAACGGACGACGTCCCATTGGAAGACGAAACAAGGGAGGAAGTTGTCGAGGAAACCGTGGATGTTAAACTATTGATATTCGATGTTGTACCAGATATAGTATTAACAGACGATCTTTTATCTTCTATCGACACTGAGGTCTGTCGACGACGTTTATTTAAAGATAAAAGAGGATTTGGATCATATACTACACAAAGGAACATAAACTTGCATAAATTTGATTATATTAACAAAAAAGTAGAATGTCAAAATATGAAGAAACATTACATACCAACAACAGGATAATCAGGTTGCAGTAGTCTGATGTGGTCCAAAGCGATTCTACCGCTGTCGCCGTCATCAAATTCAACACTGACAAATTTCTCGTCAAGTTCGGGATCTGGTTCGGTAGGTTCAACCGATGTTCCCGGATAAAAACATCTGTACTGATCGCTCCAATGAGCACAAAGTCTCGTACCCGGTGGTAACTCTCTTGTCGAACTTGGACATACCTCTACGATCTGTAGTAAAACGATATTTCAATTTATTATAAAATTATAGTACTTACAGTCAAATATTATGAGATTTGCGAGATCAAACAATACCATACCGAGTCTCTTAAAATTTCTTCTCTGCAATGAATATGAGGTCTATTGCCTCGTTCGCCATCAAGAGTAATAGCATAAATATCAGGAGCTTGAACAGCACTAAGTCTACCGGCATAAAAGAGTCCACCTATTGCCAGAAGAACTCTTAGTTGATCAATAGCCAAGTGAGCCGACGTTAGCTTACATCTATTAATAATGCTTTCTACTCTTTCTGCTCTTTCTGCTCTTTCTGCTCTTTCTGCTCTCTCTGCTCTCTCTGCTCTTTCTGCTCTTTCTGCTTTAGCAACCTTCGCACATTCCTTACAATCTTTACAATCGGAAGATTTTCGACGTTTAGATTCCCTCTTATCGCGATCGTTCGATTTATGTCGACCTGGCGAGGATGAGATAGACTTTTGTTTCCTTTTCCTCGATTTATCGTGCCTATTCCTTTCCACCTCTCTTTCCACTTTTTCCCTCTCGACCTCCACCTCTTTTTCTTTCTCTTTTACGTCTTCCTCTTCTTCTTCCACTTCAACTTCCACTTCATTCTTATCCTCTTCTATTTCTTCCTCCTCCTCCTCTTCTACTTCTTCCTCTTCTTCCTCCTCCTCCTCCTCCTCTTTCTCTTCTTCTTCTTCTTCTTCATCCTCCTCTGCCTCTTCCGGCTGGCCAAGATTTTTATCCTGTAACACGGAATATCTTTAGAGATTTGTCCGAAAGATTATATTTCGTATTTTTACAATTACGATTTGAACCGATTTGAACCGATTTGAACCGATTTAAATCACCAAAGGGTTTATTTCATATAATAATAATAGTAATAATGATACTGAACGTGATTACCTCAAGAATTTCCTGGCTAATGGCATCCGTCAATATATTTGCAACTACTGTATTCTCGTCGTCTTCCCAGGTTTTAACTTTTGCCTCAGCTTTTAGTTTTGGTCTTACCTTACTGCTGTGTTTATCCAACTTAACTTCATGGCTAAGTTTAGCCTTCTCCGCTAAAATCGAACTGATGACGTTCTTATTGTGCAGCGGAGTTTGTTTCGCGGGTTTCGTCTTCGCCTTGACTGATTTGTGATTCTTGGAAGAAGCTTTTAAGGACAACATTCCGGTTTTAAAGGGTAGGGGAGTATAACCAGACTTGGCGATGTACTGCGGGGAGAGGAATACGTTTTACGTCCAACGAAAATTAGATATGATTGTCTACTACGCGTTTATTTGTTTCGATTAATCTAAATCGTTTTGATGTAATTTTACCTTTGTTTGAAGATGCCTATTTTTCGGTGACAGCAAATAACCCACGAGGGAACTTTTGCTTTTTGGTTTTTTTGCTACTATCGTTTCTGTAAAGTGTCTGGTATTTCCGGATGTGCACATAAGTTTTCTAGGACGGCCAAATTTACGTTTTTTCGATGCTGAGCTTGAACTTGCTATGGTTGGTGCTGGCGAAGATGTATCATATTCCATCTAAAAAACAAAAGCGACAATGAAACCTGCTTAGAAGCAAATCTTGTAGATAAGATTCGCTATTATCTCACGCGGTGACTTGTTAAAAGGACAAGAAAATAATTACCCTTCCAGTACTCTTGTCGTCATCCTCTGATTGTATCTTGCTAGTAGGTAAGACCGTGATAGGCGAAGCAACCGGTGGTACTGGTATAGGTATACTAGGTATACTGTCCAAAAGTTTAATATGACTTCGAGGTTCGCCGAGTTTTACAAGATTCACGTTACATCTTGGCATAGCCAAGACTGCTGACGTTAACGGCGGTGGAGCTCCGTCAGGAGAATGTGACGGAGACTTTTGACATGGGACTACTGGTTCCAAAATGGGAGGAGAAGAGAGAATACTATGTTCGGAACTAAAAAAAAATATATACAATCATATATACACACACACATATATATATATATATTATTTCAATGAAATATAATAAATATTTTACCTAGAAGAATGACTCTTCTTTCTCGGTCTACCTGGACTTCTCTTGTCCTCTTTTTTCGGCGTTAACCTCGAAAGTTCCTTTTGTTTTTCTTTATATTGTCTTTGGATATCAGCTAATCTAACTCTCATATTCAACTCCATAGCATCCATATTTGGCCAATCCCCGTCTTCTTCCAAGTTAACTTTTTTACCAGCGATTATTTTACTATCTAATTTTGCTTCCCTGTTTGTTTCCTCTGTAGATTCTCGTCTCCTTTGCATATTTACGTCGAGTTCATCTTCTTCTAATCTCGTAGGAGAAGAAGTTGTCGTCTTGTCGTTTTCAGTTTCAGAATCTGTCAAGGTATTTTCTTTAGAAACATCACGGTAACACCTATCGTTAGTGCAAAATCTTTCGTACTGAGGCTCGTAAGGTTCCAAGCTTTCCTTATTTTCAACATAATCCAAATCTTTATTGTCCTTGTCGAGTTTAGGAACGCATTCTCGTTCTCGTACGAATCTATCAGCCAAAGAAGAAGTTTCCTCATCGTCGAGATCAATACTTCTCCTTGATTTTTCTTTCAGTCTGAAGACCATGTCTTCTTGCAATCTAGCTCCGTGTTTCCTACTTTTACCACTTTGCTCGTAATAATAGACCGATGAATTTTTAGTATCATTTTCTTCATAGACAACATCGGTCTTGAATCGTTTAGATTTTTCGTAATTTTCATCGTCACCTTCGGTACTTTTTCTTTTATCCAATCTTCTTCTTTCCTTCTCGAAGCTTGTCCTTCCAAGATTCAACAACAGCTTACTAGCTCCAGATATTTCTTCGGAACTTTCGATATTGGGCTTAGTCGGCACTTTATCTCCTTCGACCTCTTCATTAAATCTCATGGCAGCCAAAGCACAGAGCAAATTGAGCCGACTATTCAGTCGATTATTATTACTCTCATCCGGAGGTGATATCATTTTTCCTTCTTCGAGGTCCGGAGTCGAACAATTCTGTGCCTCGGGTTTCAAATGTTCCAACTGTTCGATGCTATTCGAGAGCAATTCTAAGCCGCTGAGATCGACGTTAAATTTTGGTTTTGCCGAAATGGCCAATTTCAATTTCGTACTTTGATTGTCGACAATGGCAGCTGATAAAATAACGTCATCTTCATTGACATTTGATGTTCTATCAAGAAGACGACTCTTTTTCGCTAGACTCGCGTTTACTTTCGGCGTATTGTACTTGACCCTGGAATCGATAGAATCCACTGCTGACCTTTTCCTACTGACATGTTCTTTATCGTTGATATTTTTAATATTGTTATTGTTACTCCTACTGTCATTATTATTGTCATTATGCAGGTAATCTCGATTACAAGCTAAACTGCAAGAATCTTTTTCCGAAGATCCTTCGATCTCGGATCTTTCGTAATTTTCACGTTTCTCATTCATCAATTGTTCATTCTCACAGGATCTCAATATGTGTTTCTTCAGTCCATTTTCTAACTTTCTCGGCATCGTTTCCGGATGCCTTCTAGAACGTAAATTATCGCCGTTACGTTCTTTACACTCATCGATCTTTTGTAATGGACAGGACGATTCTTGCATAGCGGCAGCTGCATTTTTCTTCAATTTCTCAACAACGTTCTCAATACCTGGATGAGATCTTTCTACCGAATGCCTCTTTGTCGAATCCTTTGGCTTATCCATTGTCGGTGAATTATCGAATTTAGAATTTTGTTCGTCAAATGAACCGTCGTCGGCTTCCTGTTTGATCACGACCGTTTCCACTTCTTGATCGTCACAGTCGATGTTGGGCATATCGAAAGATTTCACACTGATCTGAGGTTTCACTTCGGAATTTTGCTGAACGACCACTTGCGGACGGATATTATCTCGATTTTTCCCGCAACTCTCGCAATCTGCAATAGTTTGTGGAGTTGTCGTCGTCGTAGTCGTCATCGTAGTCGTCATAGTAGTCGTAACAATAGTCGTCATAGTAGTCGTCATCGTCGTTGTAGTCGTTGTTATCGTCATAGATTGGGGGGACGCGTTATTCGACGTCGAATCGACGACGATTACTTTAGAATCCGCGTACATTTCCTCTTTCCTCTGTGAGTCGCAGTAAGACGTTTCCGGTGGTACCTTAGCAATAACTTGATGTATAACTGTACCCCTTGATTCTTCAGCGATCCGATCAATCGCGGGCTAAAACGGAAATATTATTTAACGATCGTATCAATAAACTTATCATTTCATTTACTTTCTAGTTGTAGAAAAGATGAGGAGGATGTCTGTTACTGATTCGAAGAGGATGTAACTTCTTTGTCCATTTTTATTTATGAAAAAGGAAAATATTTTTTTATATTGAAAATCGATGTCCCATAAATATATTTATCATTTTAAAATAGATGCAAAACTATAAAAAAAGAAAAAGAAGAATAAAATATTTGAAAGGTCTTACCTCTTCGACAAGGACTTTTTTCTCTTCTTCGTGACTCTGTTGAGGTTGTTCCTGCGTAGTATCGACCGCGTAACTTCTCCTACGATCTCGTCCCCTTGCAAAGAATTCCAAATTCTCGTGAAAACTGTCACAATTTTCCTCGGTAATTTCAATTATCCTAGGGCCAGTTCTTGCGTCTCGGCAGATCGCAGGTGACTTGCCGTTGTCGTAACCATCGTCATCGTCGTTGATCGTTGTTGATCGATCCTGCCTAGAATCTTCTTCCTCGTCATGTTCTAAATCATCTTGACGACTCACGACGCGTTCGATAGTTCTGTCGATCGACGTAACGCTTCTGCACTCCCTCGTGATTGAATATTTTGGACAATCAGCCATATTGATGATCGTGTTTTCTGCTTTATCAACTTTGCCAACGATACCGCAAACGGTCGGATTGACCGTAGTCGTTGTCGTTGTTATCCTGACGACGTTGCACATCTTTTCCGGGGCCGCAGCGACGATCTCGAAGTTTGTCAAATTCGTCAAATTCGTCGTGGTCGTTGTAGTAGTGAGATTCGTCGCTGTACTCGCACATTGAAGCTGACACGGACTAAGATTCTGCTCCTGTTTTACCTGCGTCTCCATTGGTACCATTGCTGGTACATCCTGTTCCTGTTCGGCTTCCGGTGCTTCTGTTTGATTCGAAGCATCCTGAACACCGACCATCGGTGTCATCTGTGGTGGCTCGATTGCATGGATCGACGTAACTTCTGGTGGTGGCGTCAGACAGGATACCGGCGAGGTTGCCTTCGAAATAAACACATTTCGCTGCTTTTCGCAGGATTTTCGATCGTCAAATACGGGCGTGCTTTGCTGCGATTGAACGGATAAAGAGAGTAAGGGAGATTGCTAGCATAATCGTATATATATATATATATGATAGATCGTAAATTTTTTGAAGACTCGACAATTCTTGTATGTTCTTTTGGACACTTGAACACGTATGCAGTTAAAATTTCGTTCGAGAATAGTACTCGAAGAAAATTCTCAATCTTGAATGTAGATATTTGATTTGTTCCTTTTATTAACGTTACAAGTAGGAAAATGAAAGTTAATGATCGAGAAGGGAAGAAGAAAAGAAAAGAACGATGCAGCAGCAGCAGCAACAGCAGCAGCATCCAAGTTGGAGAGAGAGGAGAGAGCGCGTTCCAGCGCAGACATGGATATTATGTAGCGCGTGGCGTGCTGGTGGAGCGAGCGCAATATCTATGCAGATAGCAATGCAAATCGGTGGACGGGTTTGCGCATGATTAATACAATGTGCCAGAACGTTTCCACGTTATGCGAATTGCTGAACCGCGCCCTGAGCGTGGCATAATTATTCCTAGCATTACGAGTTCCTGCCCCTTCTCTCTTCGTCGTTCTTCAAGAAATCAAGATATCGATCGATAAACGATCGCTTTTCTATGCACGCCCTTGGAAATGATTATAATTTTTTGTTCTCGCCTTGAAAAATGTCTAACGAGAAACTACGTTCGACCTACCTGCGACCTACAATGCGTAGGCTCCGTTTGACTAATCTGCACCAACGCTGGTGCATGTGGGTAGTAATGAAGAGTCGTTACGAGCGGTGCATCTGGCACGAGAGTACCCGTCACCGATGTCACGCTCTGCAATGCCTTCGTTGATTCCGTCGATGCTGCAAAAATCGACGAAGGTGCGTTTACCACGATTATCCAACTACCAACTATCGTATATTAACTCTTTGAAGCATGCTAGAGTTTCAACATTTCATCGTCAATTTGTGCATTGTAGGATATTTCCTATATTACCTCGACAAATGATTTATTTTAAGTACAGGAGTATGGAAAAATTTTGTGTATTCTTACCTATTATTATTAAATATCGATTCTTCATTTAATGTTACATAAAATATCCTGGGGTAACCAAAATAAATCTACTGTGTTATAAATTTTCTAACAAAGGGCCATTTTTTTTTTCTAAAATTCAGTGCTTCAAAGAATTAAGAAACATGGGGTTAGTTTTTCGTATTGTGGTCGTGATTAGAGCATTCTTGTGATTTCAGTCGTTGCCGTAATGTTTCTGAATGAACAGATAGATCAACAGAAGATTAACATAAAGCGTTCTTATTTGAAATTTCCTTTCTAACGTATTTCTAGATCACATCGATCTAACTTACTGATTATGGTTGTCGGACTTGTACCGCAATCCGCCTCGATCTTTACGATAGGTAAAGTGTTCTGTTGTTTCCTTTTACTCTCGGTAAGGACCAATCTAGCACCACCTATGTCGCTTAAAAGTTGAAGGGACGGTGGTGGCGGTGGTAACAAAAGGGATGGAGGCGCTACGTTTCCGCCATTGTGATTTGGATAATTCGGCCAGACCACAGCCTGCTGCATTTGTTCTGTCAAAAAACCATATTCGTTTCTTACCCCTCTTTCGTCTTCTTTTCTTTTCCCACATATTTTTTCTTTCCCTTCGTTTTATTTTGTTTGACATATTACAGAGAGACTTATGCGTACACGTTGAGATATATTTTTTGAGACATAAAAATGATAATAAAAGGACAAAGAAAAAATATTGAAAAAAAACAAAGAAAAACATATAAAAATAAAGAGAAAAAGAAAAAAGGAAGAGAAATCAAATGGAGAAATCAGAAATAAAATGAGCTATTAACGTACCGGCTGCGTGAATTAAAAGAAGATGACCGCTGGATGGATCTCTGACCAACTGCAGACCGCCCTGCACACCGACGCCCATCTGTGGGAACCCTACGGGTTCCATGGGCATCGCTATAAAACAAAATACAAATCATTCTACGCGCAACGTAAAAAGGTCCCCTTTGAATGAGAGACCTTTTTAAAAGTCGGTAACGATCGAGTTGAAATTCGACGAGATAAAGGTAAACACGGGTCTCGCGAGGCTTATGAATTTTTCAGCCCAGACGACAGCACCAGCAGCGAATAAAAGTGATAGAGGGAAAAGACTACTGTTTTTAAATGTCAGTCGGTCAACGAAGGGTTGCGTCGTCGATTTAAGAGGGTAAGAAACGAGAAAAAGAATATTGCTAAACGAAGCAGAGCCAAATATTCCACTCACTATTATTATCTTTCAATCAATCGTCAAATGATATAACTTAACGATTTTTTATCAGATCATAGATACTATATTATATTGAAATGTCATCTGACAAAGGACAATTAATCTTCGTTAAAAAAAAAAAAAATACTCGGCTTTGCTAGAAGCGAAATCGTACGAATTGGCACGAAATGATAATAAGCGAGAAGGAAAGAAAGATAGATAAATAGATATAAAAAAAAAAAAAAAAAAAAAAAAAAAAAAAACAAATATAGTTTAACGACATTAATTATTAGATAGAAGATGTGTTAATTGTTATTATTTATATAAGAGTGTAAGTTTACCTGCGGCTGCGGCGGCAGCAGCAGCGGCAGCGGCCGCGGCCGAGGCCGGATACTGCCAAAGCGTGGGAGGCCAAGCGGTAGTGGCCGCGGCCGTTGCGGTACTACCGAGCGTGGAATTCAAGCTGGAATTCAAAGTGGAATTCAGGCCGGAGCCAAGACTCGGGCCGAGATTTGGACCGAGGCTCGAACCAAGGCTTGAACCAAGGCTCGAACCAAGACTCGAACCAAGACTCGAACCAAGACTTGAACCGAGGGCCGCGTTCAACGAGGGCGCCAAAGCACCCGAAGGAATGGCGAGGTGGGCCGGACGTTCCTCCCCACCACCACCGCCGCAGTGGACGAGCGTAGCGCCGCCTACCGTCATGGCCGTGCTTGATGAACCTGACGACAGGGCCCAAACTAATGATCAAACTAATTCCATTACTATTTCATTATCTTCAATGTAAAAAAGCAAACACGGAACAACTCGATCTTACAAAATTCTTATCAAATTGAAAGGAAATCAATGCAACGTTGCTCTACTCTCTCTCTCTCTCTCTCTCTCTCTCTCTCTCTCTCTCTCTCTCTCTCTCTCTCTCTGTCTCTCTTTCTCTTTGGAATATCTCTAAGCACAAGTATATCTAATTATTGTCTGTCGATGAAATTCCCGTTCCGATGTGTCAGTGTTGCTCTCGCTATTTAGTACGGAACATCAATCATTGGCATCGAGTCGTAAGGCTGCTTCGATTATCGATATTTGCATATGCAATCGGCGACAGTCAATTACCACGGAGACGTGCGCACTCTGAAAATTACCCGGCTCGTGCAAATTACTGTCATTCTACCGCGCCGGCACGAAGGAAACGAAAAACGAGCGTCTCAGAGAAACGATACAATATCGACCACAAGAATTGTGATTATACGGTATGAATGACTCTCTTAATTCCTTCCTTACGAGAGCCTTTTTTTTTTCTTTTTTACTCATACTTCCTCCCTTTTTTTCTCTCTCTCTCTCTCTCTCTCTCTCTCTTCCGACCTTATACTACTCCAATATTTCTTCGTAGATATTTTTATTTCATTGAGGATCATTAAAATATAATTATTCGTTAGACTCGTTTACTTCTTTATTTTTTATTTTTTATCAACGTTTGCAAGAAATTTCTACTATTAAATGTTATTAAAATATCCAAGCTTTAGATTTTCTTTTTTATCATTTTTTTGTTCATTCCGACTTATCGAAGATATTTTTGTTTTTGTTTTGTTTTTTGTTTTAGGTATAATCAAATCACAATTACATATTTTTTCGTGTGTTGTTCCCTATGCAATGCATGTACATTTAGAATATATAATATGTTTGCACAAATTTGAACTATAAACTTGATTTTATTATCGTAACTGTCTATTACGTTGACTCTCACTAGATATTTCTGGAGAATTCGAATAAAACGTCGGAATGAAAATTTGCCGGATGATTTGATATCGCGCAATCGGTTTTACCCTTCGCGGAACGGAAGAGGCATTTCGAAAGAATGTCCGCATCCCCCTCTTCGTCGTTCCTCGTTAATATTCCGCCCAGATGTTCGAGCCGCTTCTCGAATACCGATGCCTCTCTCTGCACATTGGCTCAAATGAAAACAGCCGCGTATCATCCGATAACGCTTATCCATTCTATACGAGCGCGTACTAACGCATTGTACTCGCGAATACATTTTTTTTTTTTTTTTTTTTTTAACAACCAACAAACTAACGAACCAACTTAATTTCATATTTTCTCCTAATTACATCTATTCGATAATCGATCATCTATACAAATTTTAAAAGGTGCAAAACTAAGATTCTCCAAAAGAGAGAAAGAGATACACACACACACACATACATATAAAATACAAATTGTATTTTATAGTATACACACGATTATTTGTTCGTATATCTTTTTTGTACGAGTTCTTCCATTCAATGCATTTTTCATTCGATTTCATATTCAAGAGATATTTTATTAAATAATAATACAACGAATTCATTTAACATTGTTAAATACTACTGACTATCATTATGGCAGAAAATCAATTGATTTCAAGCACGCGTTTGTATTATTATCAATATTATATTAGACATAAATTGTGAAATGCGTGTATAAACATACGTAATAGATATGCAGTCTGTACAAGATATATAATATATACGTGTAATATATATAGATACTCACCAAGATTGTCAGGTTGAAAGTGATGATAACTTGCGTGATGCGACGTATGATGACTGAGGGAGACATTCCGCATGGAAGCCGAGCTTTCCTGATGCTGTGATCTCTGTCTTGCCATAGCAATTCCAACTGGTATTCCACCTGCGTTAGTATTCGATACCAATATACCTAAAATGAAAAAGATTCAAGAGAAATATTAATAATAATAATAATAATAATAATCGAACGATATCATAACACCCCACGTGGGTGACTTTGTGGTGGCATTTCAATAAAATTACATTTATAACGAATCATTTGAAATGATTACAAATTTCATTTCATTCAAATTATATTTGATGTAATCAAAAAATTTCATCTAAATTAACTTTGCTTTTTCAAATCTATTAAAATAATCGAATATCTTCGATTAACGATATCTCATAAAATTATCCAAAAAAAAAAAAGAAAAAAAAAGAGGGGAAAAAAGGAGAATTACATTTATCGATTTTTCAAAAGTTTCAAATTTAATGGAATTATTTGAATAACATATTTTTCATTCGGAGACTCTTAAAAGACCTTTTGACAGGGTAGAAAAAATCAAAGAGCAAAATATCAAATTATTTTCGCACAAGCACAGAGTACACTCCACTCTCTTCTACTTTGATTAAATTTGCAATAAGGGGGGGGTGTTCGTAGGCTGGCTAGCTGATAGGCCAAAGTTTTTCACGTAGATTGTCGCGGTTCGTCGACTAAGATACACGTATTATATACATCGTGGGTGTAGTTGTGAACGAAAGGGATAGACTTGTAGGGTCGAGACTCTTTCGAGCCACGCCTTGTGTTTGCGTCGCCATGCGTGCCACGCACCTCCTACTTAACCTTTTGCTGCTGCTACTACAGCCACAAAAAATGCTCAATTACTATAATCGATATATATATAACAGAACCGGGTGATACACATGAACGAGACATGCCAAATTTTGTTTATTTGCGTATTTCAAACACACTGTATATATCAAATAATATATCCATTTGTTCTATTTTATTCTTCTTTTATTTTTATCACCATGAGTTTGATTAGTTTTTTTTAGTAAAGATAACAATAAAACTGTTACGATATCGATTTCGATTTTTGGAGCAGCGATGAGAGATGAACAAAATATTTTTAACTGCAATTGATTTAACGGTTCTGACTCGTATCACTTTCGGTCCTTTCAAACCGATTTTATATCGATTTCGTATTGGTTCTTTAACATTAAAACGGTCCGGCGGTATCAGTTACGGTTCGGTTTAATACAGAACCGAAAAATAACAATTATAAAACCGATTTGAAAGTGACGTATATAGTTTGGAAACAAAACCAATAACGAACAGTTCGAACATTTCCTAAAAGTTTGAAATATTAATTATCAACACCATTTCACTCTCTAGTTATTAATAATTAAACTTTGAAAGATTTAAGAAAGCAAACTAAAAATACGAAATTTCGTTCGATTATTGGTAAGATTGAAAGTATAATAATACATCGATGAACAGTGAGGGTAACGGGAAAGGGGATATGAGAATGTCGACTCCCATTTTTGCTTTTTCTTTTTCTTCTTCTTATTTTTTTTTTTTTTTTTTTTTTCATGGTAAAAGCAACGTACATAAGCTTTGATCGTCGAGACTGGCGTATTTCGGTGGCTCGATTAATTTCTTTTCGTGACAGAGTAGTAGGGGAAGGAAAAGCCACGGATCGGGGGTTGAATGTTGGCGTGCTCGACCAATGGGAGGGCAACTTCGAGGGGAGTCTTTTCTCGAGTGTAATACGACATTGCATCGAAAGTGTGTGAAGGAGAATAAGAACAAGAAGCGTAGCGTCTACGTACCACGTATTGCATATAGAAAAGTGTGTGTGTGTGTGTGATATGTGTATAACGTCGTTGTGGATAAAGGGGTTACACGCGTATTGTACGTACTTACTTTAAGCAAGGAGAGAAGGGACTCGAGAAGAGAAATCGTTGGTTAACATCTTAGAACTCTCTTACGAGCCTTTGTTTCGTCTATCGAGACAAGCGCTCGGATGGAAGCACGCGAGTGCCTTTCTAAGAAGAAAAGAGAACGAGAGATTTCCTTTCAAAAACACCTATCTCGAAAATTGTTAATTCAAACGTAATTAAACATGTAAATTCTAGAATTTGTTAAACGTCGTTTAACGAAAGTAATTATCCTACAATCAAATGAAATTGTATTTCTTGATTAAATCTCTTATTCCAAGAATAAGAAGAAAAAATTCTAGTATTTCATTATTTCATTATAATGTTAATTATTACTATTATATTATGTGTTGGTAAAATATGCGAGCTAAGAACGAAGGAAATTATATTTTATTATAAAGCATTTAGCGTTTGTTGTTTCCGTGAGAATTACAGGGGGATGGTTTTAACTTAATTATCGTTAGTATCATTGATCGCAAATGAAGTTAGAATAAATAAAAAACAAAAAAAAAGAATGAAAAATTGCATTTCATAATTAATGAAATATCTTATAATTAGTCGCGTGGATATCGTATTAAAGTAAAATGAAAGCAATTTGAATATTTGGTCGCAAATTACTCGGTTGCGTTTGTTCATCTGCAGGAATACGATGATGAAACAGAGAGGAGAAACGCATCGAACTGAATTCTCGTGGTTCCTCTAACGTTCCAAGAACGCATCCGTCCATGCTTCAAGCGTGACGATGCATCAAGGAAGGATGGTTGGATGGATGGATGGATGGATGGATGGATGGATGGATGGATGGATGGATGGATGGATGGACGAATGTCATCGAACAGGAGGTTGAGACGAATTGAGAGAAAATCGATTTCCGAAGAAAGGAGATGGTGAAGAAACTCGATTACGTTTCCTTCTACTCATCCTTTTTCAACCATCTGCTTTTACAGTCTTTTGGCAGATGTGATACTACGTCGCATACTTTTATGAAAGAAAGAAAGAAAGAAAAACTTTGGATATGTGTGTACGCGTGAATGATTTTGAAAATGAGAAAAGGGTTATAGGAAGAAGGTTCACTTTTTCTAATAATAATTGTGTATTCTTAAATTAAATTTAAGGAAAAAAGAAAATTGTGTAGAATATTTAGTGAAAAAGCTCTTTGTCGATTGTTCTTCCCGTCTATCTATTTTTCGTAGGAACGTTAACGTCACCATCATAATTTTCATTCGCACAACGTATTCCTATCCCCGTAAAATAACTTACTAATGCACCATGCATACGGTGCATCCGATAGGAGAGTAAACCAAGCGACTAATTGTAAGCCAAGCGTATAAGTTATTCCGGGCGTTTCTTTTTTAAATGACAGATCCGCAATCCCTCGGGAAAACGTCCGGCGTGGTAAACACACTAAAGAGAGAGAGAGAGAGAGAGAGAGAGCAGTTTCCGGGGAACAAATGCATAACGAATAGGATGCATCCTACTACGCTCGCTTGTCTCTCTTTCCTCAACCACACGAATTCTCTACAATTATCTTGCATTTTCCCCCATTTCGCTATTTAACTTACAACGCACTGCTTAACGCGTTTATCACACCTTGTCAACGTCTTTCCTCGGGATCAAAATATCCTACCGATTAACTCATAATCGCGAATTCTAGCTTAAAAAAAAAAAAAAAACAATATTTCATAATTCGTGAGTATTTAGGTAAAAATCATCGATGAAAAATATTATCCAAGCAATTCCAATGTGTTCGTATTTTTGGGAATCTTTTAAATTTGACCGTAACGATCGGGGATTAATTGTTTTTTTTTTTTTCTGAAACATTTAGAACGAGCTGTTAGAACACAAACGGTGATGATTCGCGCGCGATTTCAACGACAAACGAAGAGGAATAAATGCATGGATATTGGGATATTGGCCAATTAGTACTTTCTACGTTGCAGGATTCGTGAAGAGGATTATGGCCAATCGAATGGTCCTAGGTATAAAGGCACGGTTTAAGTCCTCGCTATATTCACCGATAAGCAGTATCAATGGGATTTGCCGTCTCTCTCTCTCTCTCTCTCTTTTCGATTATAGTATCGTCTGAGAGAAAGAGACTCTTTTTTCCCTCTTTCAGCCGGATAGTTATGGAACTGTGATTTTTGCATTAATTGCATATCGATGAAAATCGTGGCTCCTATAGTAAGCCTCCAATTCTTCGACTACCTGACCTCTCTTTTCTATTCTATTCCCCCCCCCCATCCAGCAAAGAACTCACCCCATTAAAATCTATATAATAAAAAGGCCGGACGATGGAAATGAATTTTGTATTGGACCGTACGAGATAATCAATATTTCACGAATACCTGTACTACTCATACAAAGCCACGCATACCAAGTGTAATAACCGAAGCTACCTCTCGATATTCCAAACCAAATTTATCAAGGAAGAGGAACACACATACACACACACACACGAATTTCTTTACAAATTTCTTTCCAATTTGAAATATTATCTATTTCAATTTGAATTTCATTTCTGTTTTGTTTTATTCCCTTTGATAGGACGATACAGAAAGAACGTAGTTTATGAACATAACGCGAGTGCCGTCGTTAAAGTAAGTTTTCAAGCACAGATCGTACATAAGATAATTCTCGGTTTTACCCTGCGAAACTCTTTCTACGCGTTTAACGACCGAGGAAAGCTGATTTTCAAGGGAAACTTTTTTTTCTCCTACGAAAGAACGTTGAATATAAACCCACTTCTCAGCAGCGCAATTCGAGAAAAATTTGTCCAATATTTTTCCTTCATAATATGGTAATTATTTCATAACTTTGATAGGGAGTTGTTTTTTTTCCCTTCCAGGCCAGTAGATATAAACGGAAGGCAAAAGTTTTTTAGGTATCTACGTGGAAATCAACAAAAATTCTCTCATACGACATCAAGCGAAAGAACAAGAAAAAAAAAATAACAAAAATGAAGGATCAAAGCGACGATTAATCGTTCACGTAAATGTTTTAAAAATAATCGAAAATCATTAATTTATTCTTTCGTTTGGTTCAAAGGTTCAATAACAAGCCGGTGAATGCATTCGCGCCTGTCTGACGCATACGCGAAAACAAACTTTATACGACGAAATTAACTTTCGAATGGTAATTAAAAAAAAAAAAAAAAATTCGCAAATAACAAACCCGCGAGAATGAACAAGCTCGTAATCGCGACCAATCGTTAATTGAAGTCAGATGTTTTAATAAAATCGATATAAAATATATATATATATATATATCGTTTGTGTGTGGTGCATAGAAAAAAAAAAAAAAGAAAGAAAACTTGACCGGAATTATTTCAAATATCTTCTAATAATTAATATCTATTAAAAGAATCTTCAAATACAAATATTATTTTGATCAGGATTGTATGCACAGAAACAACCTTACGTGGGCCAGTTGAAAAGTTTTTAATCCAAGTTACCTAACACAATTTGTAAGAAATTCGTTGTTCGTAGGATTTTAACTCTGTATATATTGATTTCTGAAAAGGAAATAAAAAGAAAAATGGAATGCTGAGTAAGCTCACCATTTTCCGATTTCGGGGGAACCGGCTCGATCTTAACAGAGGTAGTGGTAGCGTGAAGAGAGGTCGAAACCTCGGCAACCTGACAAGGTACAGAGGCCAAGGGTTCTCTCTTCACTGGGTTGTTATTATTATTCGTATTAGAATTAACGCCATTATTCGCATCCTGTCCATTCCAGGACGATGCGACGGGCAACGTCCTGCTGCAGCCAGCATCCGAATGGACCACTTTCGTTTTACCTATAAAATTAATCACATTATCGCCACTTAACACATTAATTAATCGATTCACATATCATTAACGAAGAACTAACGAATTTACTCATATCTTTTTATTTAATCCACCTCGTCGTTAAGTATGAAAATAAATAATCGGCCGTTTTCATACGTAATGAATCATACGAGTAAAAGGATTAATTTTATTTTCAAAATTTGTTCAATTCGATGCTTTTATTTTTAATATTTAACAATACCACCAATAAAGTCGAATAATAATATAAATATAATTCAATTATAGCTTATGGGATA
The DNA here is from genome assembly GCF_049000335.1 of Polistes dominula. NCBI lineage: Eukaryota > Metazoa > Arthropoda > Insecta > Hymenoptera > Vespidae > Polistes > Polistes dominula. Next base: position 466,953 of record NW_028301046.1, read on the forward strand.
TTAATCGATTTGCCGTAAGAACGATTCGCGTAATAATCAAATCAATGTTTCTTCCTCAACAAAAACTATATCGAATGATTAAAACGTCGTTTTTTTTTTTTCAAACGGGAAACTTATTCCGCCGATTTGATCTTAACTCTTTAGCTGTCAATGTGAAGTATAAAAAAAAAGTAAAAAAAAGAAAAGGAAAGGAAGGGAAAGGAAAAGAAGCAGAAGAAAAAAGTAGAGAAAAGAAAAAATTTGAGGACCTCTTCCACAAAAGTCTTTGCCCAGTTTCTACGAAGGTAAGGACTGGTTTTCGTGGGAAGTATCGACGTCACATGGTGGCCAAGGAATGATTCATGGAAACGAAGCGTAAAACTGGCGTCGGAGACACCAAGGAGAAACGCGTAGAAAGAGAGAAAGAAGGAGAAAGAAAGAAAGAGAGAGAGAGAAAGAGAGGGAGAAACGAGTCGTTTCTCGCATAGTAAATATAGAAGCGAGAGAATCTTGCGTAAGACTTGCTATCTTTTTCTCTTCCACTACTTCATATATCTATGTCTCTCTTTCTCTCTCTCTCATACACCAAGTTCCTTTCTTTTTTATTTTTATTTTTTCTCCCCTCTTCTACTCTTTCGTTTCTCTTTTTATTTCTTTTTTTCCTTCCTTTCTCTCTTTCTCGATCTCCCGTCTGTATTTCTTCTTCTTCTTCTTCTTCTTCTTCTTCTTCTTCTTCTTCTCGTAGTAGTAGTATTATAGTTGACGTGGACTTAGAGTAGAAGACTCCCGGAGGGAGTTGGTTTCAAGGTCGTCAATTGCATCAACAACGATGGCTAACTCCCAGCCCGTAGAAGTCTCGTCTTCCTGCTCCTCTCTTCTTGGCGTAACAGGTTCGTCGTCGATAACGCCTTCGGGCCATCGACTAATACGTATGTTAGTACACATGTGTGTCTCTCTCTACTCTACTCTACGTGTTCCAATTGAAAATTTCGATTGAAATCTAACGAGTTATTTGTACGTGTGATAACGGACAATCGGTAACGTTCAGTCTCGCTAATATTTGCTTTTCACGTAAATCAAACTACTACTACTACTATTCTATTACTACTATTACTACTGTGCTACGTGTCTTGTTCAGAAAAATAAGAAAATTCGATGTGAACGAATTCAATGATTCGCAAATGCATACAACGTAGAATTCTTTTTCAATGCGTTTAAGTTTGAATTACGTCAGTGGTTTAGAGGATGTGTCAGTAACTATTTCCAGGTGAAATAACTTTTTGTTCGTCTATAGTAAACTCTCTATGATCAAACGATTCCAATGAAACGTTTAAATAGAAAATTGCTGATCAATTTTAGTGTGGTTTCTTTATTATTCCATCGCGTGTAAAGAACGAAGACCAGTTTATTGCTATGTCCTAACATGATGGACATAATTGAAGAAGAATTAGATCGTGATAACTTTGTACAAACTATATTAGTACTCGAGACGTATCTATCAAATAAAGTAAGGAAGGGAAGTAAAGAAAGAAAGAAAGAAAGAATGAAAGAAAGGAAGAAAGGTTTACGTACCGTTGCTGTTCCTGCAAACGCAGGGCTGCCTCGTCGACTTGTTCTCCAGTTTCACCGGTTGACCTTGACTCGAGAGGAAGGCTTCTCGTTTCTTCGCGGTAGTCTGGACAACCTGGTTGCCACCCTGGACAACCATCGTGGTACTCGTCGAACTCGTTGGACATGAAGAACCGTTCACTGCGACGGAACAACCGGTGCCCGTCGAGCCTGTCGGTGACTGATACTCCTGGAGCAATACTCCTGTCGTCGGCACGACATTACCCGTCGAATTTGGGGAAAAACTATTGATCGTCAATGTCGGCGCATTACCGGTCACCAGGGAGAGTTGGGGCGAAAAAGTGTTCTGATGTAAACCTTCTTTCGCGGAGAATGAAAGAAGACAAATCCAAAGAAATACAATTTAATCTTCACGACAACAAATCTCATATATTTGTGATCAACTTAGAACTAATTATTTGATAGTAATGCAACCCCTTTGCACTATGAAATCATCACTGACGCGACAACAGTATTTTTCCCTAGAATTCTCGTGAGTCATCTCTCTCTGTCTCTTTGACACGACACTTTATTTCATTGATAAATTAAATAAAAAACATTTATTTTCGAACATTATCTCTAATAAAAAAAATTCCAATTGCAATGACTCAACAATATTAAGGACAAATAAGAGATTATTTTATAGAGAAAAATATTATTTATGTTTCGTCTTAAAATATTGATTAGAATTGAAACCATATCGTTGTGAAAGATGTTACCTACTTGCGATCAATAATGTCGTTTGCTCACCATGGTGCAGATGATGAAGTCCAGCGAGATTGAGGGTGTGCTGCGTGTGCTGAGTGTGCTGCGCATGATGAAGACTGCCGACATTAACGCCGACACCCTGAAGGCTCAACGCCTGTTGGGCGGGAGGCCCCAAACTCGCCAAATTCTTGGCGAGTAGTTCGAGCTGAGTCACAGGGACAGGGCTGTAGGGTGATCCTGGGGGTGGCGTGGGAGCACCCCAGGTGTACCCACCAACGCCAACTCCGACAGCAGCAGAGAACACGCTCTCTGAAACTGAAGAATTTCTCCATTTAATCGATCTTTCAAATATACCACCTTGAACTCCTTATTTTCTCTACGTCGTATTTTTCCTATTAAACGTTCCATAATTGCGAGATAGATGTGTTCATTAAAATTACAAACAAATAAAAAAATATATTTTGTTTGGTAGTAGACTTTGGAAAAGAGTTTAGGCGTTAAGTTGTTAAATAAAAATGTACGTTTGAATTTTCCTCGAAACTACCGAGAGATCGGAGAAGGTCGAACGATAAACGATAAACCTCAAGGAAAAGTCGCGTAAAATCGTATTGCGTGCGCGCGAACGCAGTCAGAATCAACCAACCAGCAACTAGAAAGAGAATCGTATAAATATTAAATCCCGTCGTCCGCCACGTCGGCTTCGGCCGATGGGCGAATTGAAATTTATCGCCGTTAGTTTCTCACTGGTTTCGATAAATATGCAATAAACGGACCGCCGGATAAATAAATGGAAAGTCTATGCAAATTCATTTTAATCGTACTCCATGTCCGAGATAGAGAGAGAGAGAGAGAGAGAGAGAGAGAGAGAGAGAAAGATAGACAGACAGAATAAAGAAAAAACAAACAAAAAAAAATACAAGAAGTTGAAGGAAAATGAAGTGCGGGGAACGAAAAGTGTTGTCGATTTTCGCGGAATCGCATTCGCGTTTCGCGTTATCCTATCTCGTGCAAAAGACACTTAACTGCTATTCGATACGAACAAAATGCTAAACCATGATTTCTCCCTTTTTACCATACATATCGGCAAAAATATACAGAGCGTCGCAAAACTTCCTTTACGGTTCCTGGTTCAATTTTATACGTTCTTTTTATTTTTTTTTTTTTTTTTGACAGATATTTGCAATGGCAGATTCATATCTTCATAACTATCTTTTCTCGATAAAACAAAATTGTTCGAATAAGATTAATGTACAAATTTATTTTCGAAGTTTAAGTACATCATTTTTTTGTCACGAAATTAGAATGATCTAATGATCGATTAGAATGAAGATCTTGATGACAAATTGAAGGTGAAATTTTATCAATGTTAGATTATATAAAGCTATTCGGTACATATTCGATCATACGTCAAAACATATCGACAGACAGGCTTACGAATGTTATTTGACATTTTGTGATCGATAAGATTAGTACTTAAAGTTCTACGATAAAGTTTGGATTGAACACTTTAGAAAGACAACTCTGCGACTAAATTAAACTAAAACTGTATTATGCTTATATCAGTAGACGACCAATAGAAATGTCAATTTCAAATCTGATCCACTCGATATCTGTCAAAAGCATTATCTTTTTATTTAACAACTATTTTCCATTCTCTAACCCACCTGTTCGTTCTGCGGCCAACATTCAACGCAGCGTGAAATATAAAAAAGAAAAAGATGGATAAATTTGAAAATTAGTCATAGGTGCGTAAAAGCGTGTGGAGTTCGATCGAACAACTCGATGGAGAACTCGGTCATTCGACGAATATTCGTTCGGACGATTAATAGAGAAATATACCTACACATATATCTATATATCTATATATCTATATATATGGACATATAGTTATTCATTAAAATCGATTTTGTGTCCCCTGTAATGCCAAAATCATTTCAGTAAGCATTCGAGCGTGTAAATCGTCAAAGAAAAGCAAGCAAATTCTCTAAACTAATATTAAAATACATGACTTATCTAATAACCGAGTCTTCGGTCTGTAACTTTATACCTTTTGGCAAATAGAAAATAATTCTCTAAGAAAAATATTGAAATCTTGAGTTAGAGAGTAGAACTGGGATGGGGGGGGGGGAGGGAGGGAAAAGATTTCCTCAACTTGTTCTTGTTGTGCCGGTGGTGGTACCTTTTGTTTCTCTCTTTCCTACGTCAACGCAAATCCTCTTTTGGGTCCTCGCAAACGGTGCGGCGTTTAGGATTACACCTTGAACAATAAGGTCGTTAAGAGGGAGAGAGGAAACGAGAGGTAAACGGAGCATATACCTGAACACGAGGCAGCCAAGAACGGGACACGCAAACTAATGAAAAAATTCTATTTGACCGAAAGCATTTTTCTTACTCTCGCATACACACGCGGGGGAGACCTCTCCCATCCCCTAGTTCATCGCTTTAATTGCATAATTGCACCTTTGTGCCCTTTGCTCGCGACTGGGCCACGTGAAAGGACAGATCGGAGAAGGAGGGGAAAAAAGAAGAAGAAGAAGAAGCAGAAGAGAAAAAAGTGGCCAAGAAGGTACGGGGGTGAGCGCCTATTTGTGTATGTCATTGTAGTAGGGTCTCCAAAAGTCGCGCTTTACTTTGATTTTTTTTTTTTTCTATAATTAAAACTATTATTCTAAGAGTATTTTATATCATAAATTTGGATCGTTCAATTTGTGAGATTGCGAGAATGTAGGAATGTTGAATGAAATTTGAAAAAGAAAAGTAGGTACGTGAAAATCTTGATGTACAGTTTTCCTTTGAAATGTTCATTCTTAATGACTTTAGTATTTCAATCTCGGCCATTACCACCCGCTAACGTTTTAGAAACGCCTACATAAAACCTAAAAATCCCGAAATATCCAGACGAACTGACCTCCTCTAGAATAACTTGGCCTTTCGACGCTCTTAAATGATGATGCGAGAGTGGGCACTGTACGTTTGAAATAACTTGCATGAAATGGACTCTAGTAATAACGTTTCGTTCAAATAATCCCTGTATTTACACAATGGTACCATGCAAGTGGATGTAGATAGAAAAAAATTAGAAGTAAAAAAAAATACAAAAAAAAAAATACAAAAAGCAAAAGAAACGGAGAAGAGAAAAAGGAACAAATTTTCAGGTGGTAGAAATTCACGTTGAAATTGTATAGCTCTGCTAGATGTATTATTTATGATTTAAATCGATTAAGCGAGAAGGAGAAGTATTATTTCCTAATCGATATCTCGATCTTTTGCAAAGAGAAATTCTAAGAAATTTTTGTTTCTTTTTTCTCCTTTTCCTTTTCCATTCGTTTCTTACGATAATGTAACTTCTTACGATATCTTAATGTTAAATCACCACGAGAGATTCTGTATTGTTCGACACAATTTCGCGCGAGTTGGAAAGAGTTACAACACTATATACGGCAATGTACAAATATTTCCAATTTTTTCAAAAGCAGCTGCAGCAGGTGGCGCACAGACCGTAATATACAATCGATGTCGCGAAGTGCGTATTATTTCATTTAGATTACATCTCAGCGATGCCAATTATAAACGATCGCGTGTTTATCCATACGCACGTGCTTCCAAAGTACCGAATTCAAATTACCTACATGTACTTCCAATTCATTCGAACATATATAAGGTGTCCGGTAATTGCTGCTACAACAGAATGTAAACTTTACATGAAAAACTAAGTTGAAAATGTGCAATCAAATTTTTCATTCACACGAGATTTTTTAGAAAAATAAGTTGGAACATTTGTCAAGCTACGATATTTCTAAAAAAAAAAAAAAAAAAAAAAAAAAAAACACCGAATATAATTCGATATTCTTATCGTCGCGATTGTATCGTGATCGTTATCATACGGAAATAATCGAAATCATCTACGTATCAAATGTTGTAGTCGAAATTGAGGAAAATTATTTTATATATCTCGTTTTATTTTTTTTTTAAACGATACGATCTGTCGATGCAATTTTAATTCGCAGTAAAAAATCATATTTCTTCGTTTGAGAGAACAAAATGGTCAAGGTAAAATAGAAATAGAATAAAATAATAAAAAACAAAATAGTAGCAAATTAAAAATGTAAAAGAGGAAAGAGAGAGAGAGAGAAAGATAAGAGCCGATCGTAGATATAAAATTTAATGGACGATGCTATTTCGTCCGGTGATTTGCAAGACGTATGCACTTGAAAGAGAGAAACGTTCGCAGTCTGTCACAGATTTTCCGGGAACGAATAAATCTAATCTGAACGACGGGAGAAGCGTGGAGGCGAAGTATAGAATGAGAAATGGAGACAAGCGAACATTTGTGTTGGGGGGTGGCTGAGTGTTGGGAATGGAAAGAGTAAGATAGATGTAGACAAAGACAGAGAGATTGAAAGAAAGATAAAAAGAGAGAGCGAGAGAGAGACGAGACGAAACGAAACGAGACGAGTTGTTTAAGAGATGAGACGAGAACGAGACTGAAAGAAGGTGAAAGTTTTTGTAAACTTACCCTTATGCGTTGTTGCGTGATAAGCGCGCGCGGGGGTGGGTGGCCCTGGGGTGGCGGGAGTGGCCGCGACGTAACTACCTCCGCCACCCCCGGGAAATAACGAGTATAACCCGTAACGGCTCACACCTGAAACATTAATAAAAATAATAATTATAATAATCGTCTACATCGTCGTCGTCGTCGTCGTCGTCGTCGTCGTCGTCGTCGTCGTCATCATCAGTTTTACATCGTACGAACAATCGTCTAACCATCCGAAAACATTTCGCAAATATTCGATACACGTGTTATTCGTATTTCATTGACGAATCAATTTCTCTCTCTCTTACATTTTTTATATTACCAAGAGATTCGTTGTAATTTATTAAACACGCATTTCCGTTTACGAACAAGATTATAAAACGAAAGTTGAAAATTATTGAAAGAATTGTAATTTGATATCATTTGGATACATTTATTTTATTACAATAATTTTAATCAGAGACTCGAAGTTTTTGATAAAAACAAAAGCAACGCGAGTTTGAAACAATCCTTTCCTTTCGCTTGTAACTTTGAATTTATCAATGTGTTTATACCAAACACGGAAACCTTGCTTGCGCATGCTCTTTGTAAAGCGTTGCAATATCCGGTGTGTATATTTAATCCTAATCACGCGTGTACGGTGAATAACAATGCAATGATTTGACGTATGTAGGACCCATAGTAGAAATATTTCATGTTTAAGATCGGAACGACTTTAAAAGAAAGTACCGATGATATTGGTGGTTTAATGAAATGTATTACGATTGCCTCAAGTTACAGTAAAGACTTTTACATTTACACTTGCGTCAGGTAGGTATCGCGTGAGGCACGCGATTATAACGCATGATGCATCGTAATATAAATGTGCACAACGAGATTTTAATGCGGTTCCACGAATGAGACATATATTCGTATAAACTCGTTTACATCTTCTACTTACTCGTAAAATTCGATCGATTTCAGATATACCCGCAGGTAATTACGACATTCGGTAAAAAAAGAAAATTGAACTGAATTGATTTTACACACACGATTTATTTTACATCATCATTGCTAAAGTTGACTCGCAGTTACACTGTCATCATTATCAACACGTATAAATTATTTATAAAATAATTTTAAAAATTTATAAAATAGTAATATTCGTGAAGTACAAGGATTAGATATTGTAAAATAGAAAAAAAAAAGAAAAAAAAAACCACTTGCCGAAACCCGGGATTGAACCGGGGACATTTAGATCTTCAGTCTAACGCTCTCCCAACTGAGCTATTTCGGCTACGAGAGACTCGTGTTTATATAACTTTCATATTACACAATAAAACTTTACTAATACTACTTTTATAATTAAGAAACTTTTGCTACATTTATTAAAGCGTTTAATATTAGATAAATAAATTACAATAAAACGCGATTTTATCAATATTACGTATTAATTAAAACTATATTATACAATATAATTTTTAACTTAGAAAACGTTACTTTCCAATACTAATATCGAAGTTTGTATTTCGTATTTTACAAATAAATTTCACATATTTTGAAAATGTGAGGGTATTAGAAAACACGAAAAAGAAAAAGAGTACTCTTTAATATCAACTATTGCAGTAAGGAAAGCAACAATGTAATGCTCAATTAATGTAGATTGAATTTTTAAATGAGGGAAATTCCCGCGTTTTATCATGTACCGTGTTGTAAAAAAAAATCGGGTTACACGAAAATAGTTGTCGCAATATCCTTAGAGCGTTGTAAGAATTCGCATTGTAAAAACTCGTGTTATATGGGAGTCGTCTAGTGTACTTTAAGTGTCAGTAGGTTTAGTGTTAACCTTTTAATTAAGAAGTTCATTTATCAAAAGAACTAATTAATTTCTCTGTAATAACAGTAAATAGGTAAAGTAACGATATGCGTTTTATTCGATTCACATGTAAGGTATCTTGATCAGTTAGTTCAGCATTTCTAATTAAAATATTAAACGATATGAAATATAAAATATAAGTATTCAAATGTACCTTGATTGTGTGCCGGTGCAGGGGTAGCAGCCAAGGGTGGTATTCCTTGGGACTGTTGATTTGGAACTTGATTGGGCTGCGCTGGTGCGAGAGGCCATAGGGTTGCTGTCCCGGCAGGGCCGGACGACTGCTGGGCCCTACCACTCGCGTCACCAACGGGACGATCGCCCGTCCCGCCTTGGGCCACGGGAGGGACCAACATCGAACCACCCCCTCCCGAGGCTACATAAAACAAATAACAACAAATACAAGCCTATTAATTATCGCAATAACGAACTATTCTTACGCGCTAATAAATAATTAACAACGTAACGTAAAATTAAATCTAGCGAAGAATCTGAAGATATCGACTAGTAGATTCGTCGAAAAAAAAAAAGCGAGCAAGGGTCAGATCGAAAAGGGATTATATTAGTTGTACCTGGGGGAACGGACTAGGATTGCTAACGACAAGGGTAAAAGTTACTAGGAGAAGAAGAACTGAAGCGAGTGAGATGGGACGAGAGATAAATAGACGGATAGACCATATGCGATACGTAGATAGGAACAGTAAGATGAAACGAGAAGGAAATAGTGATTCTAGAAAGAGAAGAGTATAGAAACTTTGTATATGTATTACATGTATGTATGTATGTATGTGTAGAGAGGGAGAGAGAATAGGAGGCTTTCAATGAGGCGAAGAGAGCACGAACGCTCCATTTGGTGGTACACAGGGGGTTGGGCGAATGTTCGACGGGGTGAGGAGGGGTAGCAACAGGTCGGAAGGCATAATGTAGTCTCTTATATATACACATAGACGTCACGACGTCACGATGTTCGACTCGCTCTTCCTCCAACGACCTCGAGCGATTCTATCCGCGAGCTACAACCTCCTATGCCTTCTCTTTCCCTTTCCCTTTCCCTTTTCCTTTCCCTTTCCCTTTCCCTTTCCCTTTATCTCTCGCTAAATACGTATGTACTACAACTTTGATACTCTGTCTTTACACGGTTACGACTAACGCTCAATCTTCTCTCTCTCTCTCTCTCTCTTTCGGCAATAATACACATAAATTCTGACAATTTCCTCTTGGAAACTTTATAACTAACAAACCACCGCGTTATCAAATATAAGCTAAATATATTTTCTAGTTTTATCAAGTTTTATTTTATTACAGCGATGATTAATAGATCATCTACATTTTACGATGGTCGTGGAAAAAACTGTTTTCTTTAAATATATGGAAATTATTTTGAAACAATAATTAACTGTAGCAACAATCGATTATACAAAAAATAAGATCACAACCATTTCGATCGTAAACCATCGATCGCGTGCAATGGTTGGTTTCGTGTAACTTCGTGCATCCTGTGCGTGTATATGCGTGCTCGTACTTTCTTATAATCGTGTATAATACGTAAGTAAGCATATATATATATATATATATATATATATATATATAAAGGCCTAAGGTGATGCTGTTGTCTTAAGTACATGGCGTAACAGCCGCCAATAAGCTGTCAATCGGCGAGTAGGCAGGCATTTGTCAGAAATCGTGTGTATGTAATACCTACGAGAAACGAACCAAATAAATTATAATAATTAGATATTCTGTGATCCTGAACAGAGAGTTCTCTTTTTTTCACAGCTTTTCGCTTAATTTTACGTACAAAGTATAAGTATACGAATGTATGATTATAAGATCCATCTATACATACACTACCTTTAAGTTATGTAAAATATATACACACGCGGGAGTCAATAAAACTGTACAACACAGTGATTTAAATCAGAAAAGTCTTTTCTTTGATAAAAAATAGAACTATTACAAATATATCATTCCATTTCTCTCTCTCTCTCTCTCTCTCTCTCTCTCACACACACACTTTCGCATTACTCGCGTTGAAAGTACGAAATATTAAAATTCCCCGCAAGTTTTGGGCCACGAGTAATCGCATCATTTGCGACGTAGGAATTTTTCCCTAGGGTATTTAGGATACAACCTTCTTGTATCCTCGTGCCCTACTATTTTTAGAAATATTGAAATATTTATACGCGACCCACAGAGAAGAACACGTACCTGTGAAAAAGTGTCAGCTCAACGGTGAATTCAATTTTAAATAAAAATTTGATTAACGCGAAATATCAAACCAAAAGATACTCGAATAAAATTCATCTATCCAAGTGAACTCTCTCATTTATGTGAGGAGGAAAAAAAGTGTTTTTTTTTTTTTTTTTTTTTTTAAGGATAATAAATTTAATCGTATCTTAAATAATAAATGAACATTATTTTATCCGATCTTGATTTCGAGGGATCGTTTTGTAATTCTTCTCACGACAGCGAACGAAAAGAGATATAAGAAACAGGAAGAAAGAGGGAGAAAAGAGGTAAGAAAAGTTGGAGGCGTCGAGTTTTTAGGGACACCTGTTCACCATTTTCCAAGCTTAAAAAGAGGCCAGGCCACATCGTCAAGTAGTCACGCTTCGTAGGGCCCCTTCGCATCCTACCGACCTGAAAACCTGTTCCTCTGCTATCCCTTCACCCCTCTCTCTCTTTCTCTTACTCTGTGTCCCTTGTCCAAGTACGGCTATTCTGCCACCGGCAAAAGCAATGGAAATTAAAAATTAGGACCTCGTTCGTACCTTGCTCTCTATTCCCCGTTATACATTCCAAAATTAGCCACGATCCCGACTGATTGGAAAATATCAAAATAATAATAATAATAATAATAATGTCATTTACGGTTTATTATTATATAACAATTATACGTTATATTATTATTAGCACTAATCATGGTAAATTAGAATCTATTTCAAATGCAACTGACGTTACGTAATAAATTGATAAACGTAACTACTACTATCGGTATGCACAATCCTTGACATAATGAAAAGAAGAATATTTCAATAAATTATTATTGAATTTTGAGAATTTGAAGTTATATTTACAAAAGTTTTTCCTAAAAATCAAATAAACGTACCGAACCTCGATACATAATGTTGGAAAACTCGACTCTACTTGATTCAACTCCGAAAGTCGTGGGTGTAGCTCGCGACATTCTCGCTCACGCGTGTATTACGCGTTCGTTCTGCGTTAGTTCTGCGTTCTCTTTGCGGTCTGACTGGCCGCGAACGCGCGACATACGAATCTATAGAAAAATATATATATATACATTTTATATAGGCACGTATACGTGAGCGTATCTCATCTATGGCGTTAGCACGCGCGCACACGTGTACGTCGGACGCAACAATTTATGTAGACGCAAACGTGAATGGCGTAGTAAATTCAAGTATATAAGGGTGCGGCCGGAATACGAGAAATAGAAAGAGACAGACCGAGGGCAAAACGACGCGTACAAGTTAGGGGGGAAGAAGCGTGAAGAAGGAAGTGGGGTAGGATGGTTGGATGATAAAAGGGGCGAAGGTGAAAGGGGGATAGAGAAGATACAGCAAAGCTCGACTAAGTAGGAGAGAATCTCGGTTATCTGTGGCGAATTCGTGGCTTTTTGCGTACTCTTCTCTTTTTCTTCTTTCCGGAACACACGGTAGCGTTTTAAACCAAATTCTACACAACGTTCTTCTTCTATGTATATGCATATATAAGTACATATGTGTGTGTACGTAGGTAAAGTTAATCCCAAAGATACTTTTGCCAGCTGCGCAAAATGCATCTCGTTTTTGGCAAGCTTCGAAATTACGATAGGCAGGAAAAGTCGGAAAGAAAGGAGAGAGAGAGAGAGAGAGAGAGAGAGGAGAAGAATAGAATGGGTGATACTACTCTTAAAACGTTTATCTGTGCTATGCACCTAAGTATTAATGTGCTTGTATTATTATACCGATATTATATAGAGGTTTAGAAGTTTGCAAGCTCGTATAAATCTTTGAAAGAGGATGTTGCTAAAGTTTTTAGAGTACAGTTAGTTATGGTCAAAGTTTTTATTTGGGTTTTGTCTTGTTTTTTTTTTCTTTCAACTGTCTTTTGAAAAAGTTTTCTTTAAGTATGCACGATCGACGATTATTTTTACTCTTTATCTAAAACTGTTAATCGCAAGTAAATTCGTGCTTAGATTAGATAAATCTATTTATATATATATTGTTAAAAGTTTGTTAAAAGTTTACATACGAATGATCAAAAAAAAAAAAATGTTGAAAAAAAATATAAGACGAAGAAACGGGATCTAAGAAAGAAATTTCGCAAAGTACGGTAGATTCTCTATGAAAGAGAAATGCATATTAAGTTCTCGACACAACAATGGCCTCGCTTAGACAGTAGCCTTTTCCTCCTCCTAAAGAACAGCGGCAGAATCAGCAGCATCCTTACTACTCCTACTCCTACTACTACTATTATTATTATTATTACTACTACTACTATCAACATAGTAGTCTCTTGAACGGCCTCTACTTCTCGCAAGGACCACCACGTTCTTCTTCTTTTATTTGCTTTATCATTTTTTCCTGTTCATCTTTTTAATGTTCTTCTTCTTGTTCCTATAATTTTTCATCATCTTCAATAACGTTCTTCATCTATTTCTTCTTTTACGAATCTCACGCACCGAGACGAAGTGTGTGTGTGTGTGTGTGTGTGTTGTGTATTGAAAGCAAAAAGAAAAGGTACTAACAATAAGAAGAAGGTATAAGTAGAAAGGTGGTCGAGACTCTCTACGGTGGACGGTTCCGACACGCGCCTTCCTCTTTGCCTTCCTCTTTGCCTTCCTCTTTGCCTTCCTCTTTGCTGTGCTCCTCCTCGTTTCCTCCTTTTACTTCCCCCCTTTACCTCCCCCTAACCTCTCTCCCACTCAGCGAGTTCTCGCTCATCTCCGCCTTCCTGGCGTCGTCGCCGCCGGCGGCGCCGCTAGAGTACGCGTTTTCCAATATAAACACTAGCCACCCACGAAACATCATGATATTCCTCTCTCTTATTTCTCTCTCTCTCTCTTTTGTCCCTCTTTTCCTATTATTTTCCTTTTTTCTTTTTTTTTTCCAATTCACCTACTTGAAATTCCATTTGAATTATTAATAACTCTTTAGCATACATTAATGAAATAATTATTTTACCAATAATAATTAATACCTCGTCGTTTCGTTAATTTATTTGAAAAGAAAAAAAAGACAATCATAATAATAACGTCGCCGTGTATTATACTAAAAATATCATAAATATATTATATAAAGTTAATGGTATCAGTTAATCATTAATCTTTCGTTCGATCTATCTCATTATTTTTTATTTCAGTAAAGTATATTTAATTAAAAGCTGTACCAGTATACCTAATCATAAGTAAACTGTTCATTACCAGTAATATACATAAAGGATGTTTAACATGGGCACCAATCGATGATTCAATATTTCCTACTAATCGAACAACAACATTTCCAAGAGACATTTTCAATTATCAAACGATGATTCAAATTCTTCAACTCTCTTTACTTTCTCTTCAAATTATTTTTATATCTCGCAGAGATCTGAAGAAAATCTATTTATTATTTATCATCTTTTTCTTCAACTTCATCCACTTTATTCATCCACATCATTAAGATCATCTCCATCTTCATATTTTGTTTATAAACGACGAAGAAAAACTGTGACCAAAGTTTCGATCGTATAAAAGAATAAAAAAAAGTGTCGACGTTTTTACACGAACTTTTCCACTTTTATATACTTCGACGATACATAGAACGTTTAACCTCTTTTCCCAGACATCTCCTCCACTCCATCCACAAAACCCGAATACAGCACCGACACCCTTTGAACTTTCATGGTACGACGGTTAACCGGATTTCGTTGATGTTTCAAAGACTCCGACGGTAAAACGACTCAACCATTTTCGCATGTAATTAATCTTGAATGAGCGAACACAAACCTTGTCTACGTCGTGGAAAATGAAATCTTACAAAATACATAAATAAATAAACAAAGGTAATACGCATTATTCGTTGCTAAGCTTAGTGTCGGTGTGTTCTTTAGACGAATCATCTTTCTTCTAAACTTCCAAGAAACACTTGGAGAAAGACATTAGAAGTGAATTATTAATATTATTTAACGAGAAATGTTAATAATAATTGTATTTAATGCATACGAGTCGAGTTAAAAGTTTTTAGATGACTTTAAAAAATCAACTACGCTATTTATAAACTTTTCACGTTAATCTTTTCTTTTTTTTCAGATTGTATAAAATTACGAGTCTAATTACAAGCTTCAAAAAAGTTTCGATAAAGGGTCATTTATTTGTAAAATTACTCAAAAAGTTTTTTTTACTCGCCTGTACTTTTATAATTACAGTATGTTATTATTATATTTGTAAGATAATTAAAATAATACTTAAGAACTTTTAATCTACTTGTACTTATACATACTGCACTGTAAAATACATTCGTTCGAATGAATCAGAAAAGCAATTTAAAAAAAAAACAATTACAAATTCGTTTCAATATAATTTGCAAATACGAAATCATCAAGTCACTGTTAATTTCGAGGATAAAGAGTTAGGATTTACCTGGTGAAGGATTTAAAACCTTTGAAGAACGACCACATTGAAGGTTTATACGACCGAAAGCGAATATATTTAAGAACACTGAAAGATCGTTTGCGCATCCTAAAATAACGAACGTAACCCAGTTTCTACGATAAAATTATTATCAGGTTCGTACAGATGAAAACATGAAACTGTGAGTTAAAGTTATTGATGATTGTGATGGCAATGATGATGGTAGTAGTAGAAAGTCATGGATTAATGTCACTAATACCGCCTCAATGAATGAATAATGTGATTCTGGGACTTGCTACATTTCTCTCTCTCTCTCTCTCCTTCTTTCTCTAATAAAGATTAGAACGAAATCGTTCGTTGGAGTTTCAACGAAAAGCGATTTCATTTCCCTAGACATAAATTAAACAGAACTAAAAGTTTCGTCTAGGAAAATGAATCCAGAGTTCCTTTCATTGGCAACATTTTAACGATAGGAAAGTTTCACAGGAAGAATTAGAACGATCCTTTTTCGAAATTGATCAAAAATCAACGTGAGATTGACGAACAAAAATAAGAAGAAATAAAAACGAACTACACCTCTTAATTATGAACTTTTTCTAAATTTGACGTAACAAATAAAAGATATATGACACTTGTGGGTAAAAATTTGACGAATTTTCCAATTACTATTGATTTTATTGAAAATAATTGCAGAAGTTAGAGAAAAAGGTAAAAACGAGCGTTAGTTATTGGCTTTCCTAACGAGTTGCATTACAAAGAAATGAAAAATATTGCGTTCGACCATTGACAATACCTACATCTATTCTTCCATCCAACCATCCATACATATATACATATATACATGCATACATACAGCAGACATACCTACAAACATACATGCATATATACGTAAATACGTACTTAAGTGTACTCGTAAATGCTTGCGAAGAGGTTCAGCGAAGTCATGCAACGCGTTCAAAGCGTGCATCGGACTGTTCGTTTCGCGGTAATATTTCAGGAACATAATATCGCGCGCCTGCCCGTAGCAATGGAAAGGTGGTGGTGATGGCGATCATGGTGGTAGTGGTATAATGATAGAGTATATGTTTGTATATACGTATGCATGCGTGCGTGTGTGTGTGCGCGCGTTACGGGGCTTTCCAGGGAAGGGAGAGCTTGAGTTTTCAGAGGGGTGGATCATTCTGGTAGTGGGAGAGAAGAGGGGTGGCACCCTCTCGTGTTCTTTCTCTCTCAATCTCTCTCGATTTCTCTGTCTTACTCACTCGAACCGAGTAGAACTGGGTGGAAATGACAGCCAGTTTGGCTATCCCCACTCCTAGGGGCCACACGCAAACCCTGAGCCACCCTGTGGGCCGGCTCCGTATATCGACCCATTTGCCGCGACACACCGAGCGTGTGCGACCTCTGACACGCGTACAGCTTATGTTAGTGTGTGTGAGTGTGAGTGTCAGTGCGTGAGAAAGAGAGAGACAAACGATCCTGCAGTTTCTTAATTCGAGAAAGAAAAGGGACAAAGAGATCCGATAAACTTTCAGTCTTCATATGACACACAAAGTATAGAAAATGATCGGAAAGGATGATGCGAGTTTCTTTTCTTATCCCCCATATATATTTTTTTTTATATATTAAATGTGACAAGCATGTCACTTAGTATTTTGTATTATAGATAACACGATAGATAATAAAAAAATAGCAGATATACTTAGGTATAGTGGTATCTAAAGATAAACGTGGAATACTTTCAAGCTCTTATCGTCTGGGTTGAAAAGAGTGAGGTCAGTAATGTGCTATTCTATATACGATATTAATATGATAACACATTAAAACATGAGACTGGTATAACAAGAAAATACAAATTCGAAACTTGTTATTTCAATGAGATCGTAATATTAACCACCCACATTGCGAATTATTCATATTTCGTTGAAAAATCAGGATAATCGTATCACTTGTCTGTTGTGTGTCTGTATGTGTAAGATAAAAAATTAAAGAAAAAAGAAAACAAAAATAGTAGATAGGAAAGAGAGAAGCAAAGAAGAGCTTTTTTCAAGTGGGTTCTCTTCTCTCTCTCTCTCTCTCTCTCTCTCTCCCTCTGACACACACTCTTACTTTCATTCTCTTTCTCTCTTTGTCGCGGGCGCGTCTTCGAAGCTTTTTATCGCACGCGGTATGAATTTCTATGGGCGTCGCGCGACATGTCGGTAGTTCGAGCACGTGCGCGTTTAACGTCAAACAAAGAAAGAGAAAGAAAGAAAGAAAAAGAAAGATAGAGTGGGACAACGAAAAAAAAGAAGAAAAAGAAGAAAAAAAATGCGAGATTTTATAACGCGGCACGAAATTGATGCTGCTGTGGAGAGCAATTTTTTTGCTCAATTTAAAATCACGTATTCCCTAATGCATATACATATTTCATCATTATTATTATTATTATTAAATAATACACAATTATGACTTGGATGCGTGCATGCGTGCGTGCGTGCATAATCGATACGATATTATTAAATTTATCATTTAAATTTATTATAGACTAGAATTGAAAAAATATGTACAATTGAAGCACTTATTGTACAGATCTATTAATAGACATGCGTGTGTATATGTGTGTGTGAGTGTGTGTAAAGGGGGAGAATGAGGAGTAACATCGGCCCCGTCAAAGCGACTCATGTTACGCGCCCCAACAACGAATTCTCGGAAAATGGTCGGAACTGTTCGGATAAATTGAGAACTGCGTTTCCCCCACCATCCTACCAATTATTTTCCCTTGTTCATAAAAGGAAAGGTCGAGGAATCGAGATAAGGTATAGTCGAGATAATAATTCGGAGGAGGGTAATCCGATAACAACGTGGAAGGAACTCCAGTTTCCCTTTAAGAATTTATTTTCGATCTACCGGTAGCCTTTCTCTCTATCTCTCCCTTTCACATTTATAATGCTCCTTTTTAATTCCGCCGATTTACTCGGTTAATTCGACAATGACCCGTCAATACTTTCAATAGATAAAAAAAGAAAGATAATGAATATTCGTTGCTAATAAAATTTGAAATAGAAAAAGTAAGAAAAAGAAAATCTTTTGCAAGTTAATCAACGTTCATTCAGCCGATACGAGTTTTAATAAAACATTTGGATCAAGTATCGAGATCAATTTATCTTGTTCACGGTGTTGGAAGAAAAACGATAGGAATGGATAGTGAGAGAGAGAGAGAGAGAGAGAGAGAGAGAGAGAGTCATTTTTGAATAATAAAAGAAAAGTATAAGAAAAATTGTGTGTATAAGTGCGATGAACTTTTGAAGAGGAGAAGCTCTTAAATATTATAAAAGTAAGTTTGTAAAGTGTTTAACGCATAGACCCCGCGTTGCTAATAGATTACAAAATGGTCTTTCATTATCGAAGAAGTTTGCAAGGAAAGAACGGTCGCGTTAAACAGTTGTACTACTACTACCACTACTATTACACTACCTATGGTCGAACGATATTATCGTGACACCGTGATGGTAGCAGAGCGGCGGTGCAGCTTTTGAAATATAATTGGCGATTGGGACTCGCTTGTTATTCGATCGTGCAACTTCCCCCATTTCCTACTTCTTCGTTCTTTCGTTGCGGAATCGAACGGGCTTTATAGAACCTGCCCCCACATACACGCAACACAGATACATACACACACACACACACACAGAGACGCACGCGCATACAAACAAAACATACATATGGGCGATTTTAATCGAAATTGCCAACGGCTTGAACGAGAACGTCAACCCGATTTCTGTTGCAGCATTTCGTGCCCAAGCATATTTTGCTAATATTCGCCGAAAGGGAGTTTAAGCTGACGCTTTTTGTCCCGGAAAATAATTGGGTTACGTAGATTTGAAGGAATTTTTTGCTAGCCAAAAGAGCAAAAACGTTAAAGGTCTCTTCATTTTTCTTCCGTCCATCCTAATGGTAGAAAAAAAAACGCATACATGTATATTTACTTTCCGATATGAAATGGCTGTTGTGTTATTTGATTTCTTCATTCTTCGTAAAAGAGTTCTTTATTTTTACGCATCCTTATCGAAGAATTTTACCAATTACAAAAACGAAAGTAGAAGAAGAAGAAGAAGATTGCAACGGGTAAATGAAATTGATCTAATAGAACGAATAAATATTTAATTAAATAAAACACGATAAAGTTGATCTCGTGTTAGACAATATTATTATATCGAAATATTCTGTCTCTATCTATCTGTCGGAAAGTTTAATTAAAAATTCTGAGGAATTTCATGAACGGAGGCCCAATAAATCCAAGCGTAAAAGCTTAGAATGTAATCATCGACATACGATCGTTTCACGATAAGCTGCTATCGATGAAATTCCAATTTCCGGCTAAAATCCCGAAGGAAGATGACGTTTGTTCCTATAGACGAAAAAAAAAGGTCCAAAGATGAAAGAGTACAGTGAGAGGAGGAAAGGAAGAAATGTCTCTTCCGGGGCGAAAAATCGCACACCGTTTGGTGATCGATTCGAACCTTCTATTAATGCGATCCATCGTAAGGGGGTGTAGTAGGCAGTGACGGAGCCCGAGGACACGATGCTTCTCTCCTTCAGGGCCGTAGACAATCTTTCCAAATAGTAGGGGACTTTGGATGCCGGGCCACGCACGATTTTCATTCGTACTTTTGGCAACAGGACAAAGAATCTTGTCAGAGTGAAAGATAGAAAGAGAAAGAGAGAAAAATTAAGAGCATAAGAGTGAGAAAGAGAAAGAGAGAAAACAGAATTTCCTGCAACTCTGGTGCTACACTGATGCTGGTGCTGCTGCTGCTGCTGCTGCTGCTGCTGCTGCTAGTGGTTGGTTGGATCGATGTTTGCCCCGCTGCTAGAATTTCTATTTCATAGAGGGACGGCCCTGTGTGTACCCATCTGCTATTCCCCTTAATTCGAACGATCGTTACACCCGCAACGCCAGGGTGCCTCGGCTTACTCTCTCTCTCTCTCTCTCTCTCTCAGACCTCCAGAGACATCGTTTTCGAACGTTCGTATTTCATATTTTCTTTGATCCAAAATACTTCAGAGAATAACACAAGTACGATAGTAGGAAAGGATATGTAGAACAAATGAAAGGAAATTAGTTGGACGAATTAAGCTCGAAAGAAATATTCAATAAAGTTTCAGAGTTTGGGATCTAAGGTATATTAGATTGGTTGTAACGTCTTGCCAATTACAGGAGCGCGCGACTCCGACTAATTAATTTGATGGCGTTCTCGCGCTTATTCTCGAGGAAAAAGCCACCCGGCGAAATAATCTCGCTCCGTAATGCATCATCGATGGTAAACCGGTGCTGAACCGGCGCTGAACCGGTGCTGAACCGGTGCTGAACCGGTGCTGAACCGGTGCTGAGTTGAGAAACGAAAGAGGAGAAATGAATCGGAGGGAAGTTATAAGAGTAGTAGTCGGTGGGATTGAACTAATGACGAAGTCCAATTAATTACTCATAGTTACGAAAATGAACGTCCCCGTTATTATTAGACGGTGTAATTTTCGGTAAGCAATCTAACTCTGTGTATATCCATATGCGTGTAAATACAAACTGTATATATGTACTTACAATAATACGTAGAAAGTCTCACGATAGTCGATACGAATTTACACTCGATTCGGCAAAGCCGATTAAACGTCAAACACTGAGACAAAAGACGAGGAGAGAGAGAGAGAGAGAGAGAACTGGCTACTAGTAAACGTTATTTGTTTCTCTCTCTCTCTCACCCAATCGTATTAATAACGGCCATTATGATCGTAATTACGCGTACTTTGCACATTCGTCAGCGGAAGTGAGTAATGGTCATACGAAATTGTAAATCAAGATACCCAACTAATTTACTTTCAAAGGTTATCTTCCTTTCCTTTTGTATAGTTATTTTCGACACATTAATTGTATCTTTTTACTTTCGCTTTTACAGGCTCCAATTCTCAC
Organism: Polistes dominula; assembly: GCF_049000335.1. Classification (NCBI taxonomy): domain Eukaryota; kingdom Metazoa; phylum Arthropoda; class Insecta; order Hymenoptera; family Vespidae; genus Polistes; species Polistes dominula. The sequence goes on from NW_028301046.1 coordinate 488,200, forward strand.
ATCTATCCAATACTCTACCCAAAGAGGTCGGATCCTTTTTATCGACTCTTTGAATTCAATAGCGTACAGGGGGAATTTTTGTTTTTCCTAACAGATCAATCATTCATTTTATTAACCGTATCCACCATGTTGCTTGACTTTAGAGATCTGACGAAAAATTTCATAGCAAAAATTCGACACAATAATATGTGTCAATTATATGATAAGTAGATAACAACAACAACAATAACAAAAACGTTGATATTTTTATAAAACGTTAATTCTAGAATATTTTCTCTTTTGCTTATCATTTTTTTTGTGTTCTTGTTCTTTTTCATAGGATAGCTCGATCATCGTAATAAAAAGAATAATGGTAAAACACGCGAGAGTTTTCAACTTCATAAGCCCGAGAACGAGACGGCTATCAGAAAACAGCTATACCCTTATCAGGCTTATCGGTACAAGCAACGTTCTCTCGCTGTCTCTCGATGATAAACGCTCGTAGAATCAGCAGGCTTCTCTCTATTTATTCTTACAACACATGGATACGTAATTGGACTAAAAATTTCGTTGGACATTTACCGATGATTGTAAAAAAAAATCCTATCACAATAATTGAAAGAATGAAATTCTTTAAAAGAATTGAATAGAATTAAACGGCTCATATTATAATTGCATGTTAAGAAAATATATACTTTGTAATAAAAAAATAAAAAAACAATTAAAAATTTATACATACACACACACACATACGTGACTAGAACAAAATATAGAGGTATATATATGCACTAGAGTACTATTTAATGTGCATACATTTCTCTAATCATACTTTATTCCCGCGATGAGCAACGTTGATAACTTTGTCTCGATCGCATCCTAATCGAGGTTTCGCAGCGTTACAGGATTTTATCTCTCACCGACATCTCGTGAAATTCACTCCACCTAACTCGTCGTAGCGATGAATCGAACGAGAAAATTTACATCTTCTATAAGACATCATTCTTCCAAACGGTACGCGCACAACAACACATTGCCGTTTTTACTTCTCCTATTTTCTATTCAACCTCGATATTTAATACTTTTACTATGCGGATATGTTTTTTTCAATCTTATTCGAACATAAATCTTTCCTACTAATAATACATTATTTTATACGCGTGAACGTTACGTGCATTGTATGATCAGAACAAAAATTACATTTAAATGCGTAATTAATGTAAAAAATCTTTCATGAATTTCCATTAAATTTTCCACAAAAATTAACGAATCAAATACGGCATAGGACAAAAATTAATAGACCGAAATGGTATTTAAAAAAAAATAAAAAAAAAATAAAACGAAACTTAAGATATAATCAAAACTATTGCGTAAGTAAAACTTACATAATGAACACTTACATTTAAGAAAAGAAAAAAAAAAAGAAAAGGAAGATTTATACTTCATTTTATTGACTGAATGAATTGATTTTCAGAATTCACATTGAATATCTACTACCCATCTTGATTACGTAATGCAAGTAAGCAAAAAATAACATATGGATTTTTAGAGAAAAGAAGACGAGAGGGCATAAAAATTCGAATGACAATTCTCCGAAGTACGCGATATGAGTCGATGACGTGCCAATTCTTTTTTCCCTTCTTCTCTTTGAGTTTCCTGCTTCTTTTTCTTCTTCTTCCTCTTCTTCCTCTTCTTGTTCCCTAGGAAGGATATAGCTGGTAGACATCAAAACTTTTTTATTTTTCCATCCCGGAAAACGCCTCGAGGGAGCTCTAGAAACGTGGAAGGGGAAAAAAAGGGGAACGTCTATCTCGATACGCTTAGGAGGAGTCCCGTTCTCGTAGGAGTTACTACTACGAAAGAAGGAAACACGCGTTCTCTTCTCTTTCTTTAGTTTTTAATCTTAAAAAAAAGGATAGCAAAAGGTAGCAGCAGCAGCAACAGCAGCACCCATCTTGCTATCATTTCCGTCCAGTTTATATCCTTACGTTCTTGTTCGCCACCGTTACTATCGGTTCCACCTTTCCCATCTCTCAAACCTATGATTTACTTATGTAGAACAAGGAAGAAACGGTGCAAGAGAGAAGAATGAAAGAGCAGAAAAAAATCTAGATAGCTTAGCTCAGCTAGCTAGCTAGGCTAGGCTAGGCTAGCTAGATAGATAGAGATAAAAAGGAAAAGAGACAAGTTGTGAAAGATAAAGAGAACAAAAATGAGACAGGTAGGAAAAAGATAGTAACAGAGATTGAGAGAGATGAGGGAGGAGGGGTAAGGCTCACCCCATGGATACCGTTACCCGCTAATTGAGCGTCTGGGGGATTTCGCAATTTTCGTACCTTCCTCTTTCTCTCCTTCTCTTTTTAACACACGCATATATATACTAAATATACGCATACCATCATCTCGGTCGTGTACCACTCTCATCGTAGTAGAATTCGCGCAAAATCTGTTCTCGTAAAGCACGCGTAACATCCGAACCTCGCTCTCTCTCTCTCTCTCTCTCTTTCTCTCTTTCTCTTTCCCTTGATACCCTTTTCCGCAACGAAAAACAAAAGCTATAGCAACATCAGACAACGAGGGTGATATGCGTCCATTTAACGCATTGCCCGTTGTCCGACCTTTATACCAGAATTACACGTTTAAACCGATATATCTCCTCTTCACTTATGCGAAGAGATTTCTACTTGCTTTCGTTGCATTTTACACTTTGTCTAAATGATTTATTCAATTGAATCTCCAAAAACTTATATCCTCTGCATTCTTAACGTTTCAATGGAAATTCACAAAGAGTGGAAATGAAATATGTATTACATATTTAAGTAATATACGGTTGAACCAACAAATTTGAGGAAGAAAAATTCTACGACATGTAAGATTTTTCTTCTTTGATATACCATTCCCCTGTTCACTCTTGTTCGATGAAGATGCGAAATCATTGAAAGCTCTTAAGAAAAAACGATGAAGGAGCTCGTGAAGAAGAAGAATTGAAGAAGTGGGAGGAGAAGAGGAGGAGAAAACTCGTGGCCGGAGTCGATCGATTTCGTTCTCGTCGTGAGTCATCCGTAGAATGGAAGGAAGGTTCTTCCTCCTCGTAAGCAGCCGACCTTTCCTTAACCAAGGTCCCCTCTAACCGCAACAATACAGAGAGACAGATAAAAAGAGATAAAAAAAGAGAAAAACTTGAGTACACAATCGCATACCTTGAAGTTCTCTTCTCGGTTTGGTCACTGCCAATGTGAACGAGGAAAGAAAATATTTTTTCCAAGACCTCCACCACAATCGAAAAGGACATTTTTATAATCGGTTAACAGTAATAATCTTTCTCTCTAATCATAGTAGAAATCATTTCTTCAAACATCACATTGTAACTCTCTCTTCTACCTTATCTAAATATCTTTAAATATGATTTTCCATAATAATTTGAAATTTTCATACATGTATTTGTATATAGTTATATCTATGTATACGTACTGTGGTGATTATGAAAGTGGTTTGTTTCTTCTCGATGAACAACAACAAAAAATTGGTTCATTGCGTGATTCTTATAATTAGGCCACTGCCATATAAATTGTGAAATAAAATGAACTTCTTCTTTTTGTCTTATTTTTCACTCGTCCGACTTTCATTATCAATTCCTTTCTTCAACTTTCATAAATTGGAATAAAAATTTGACATTTTTCATAAACTTATGAAATCTTATGAACGAACAATAAGCAGGATTGTCGTCTCGGATCGATTAATATTTTATTCTAAATAAATTTCATTGCACATTGCAATTGTGCACACTTGATAGAAGATACTAAGGGAGAAGTTTATGACAATGAACAATCGCACGGTTGTCTTTGAACCCTGTTCTCGGGCGTGATCATGCTCGATTATTATTGTAGACCCACGACAGAGGAACGAGCAAGGGAAAAGATGGATAGCTAGCTGTGGAACGTGGGAAGGGGGAGGGGGAGGGGGATGGGGGGGGAGTAGAAGAAAAACGGTAGAGGATGGCGAGTTGTCCCGCGCTTTGCTACGTTCACCGCGTTAGCGATGTCTCGCTAACAGTCCACTTGAGTCAACAGACGACTGATTGTTAGGGCAAACACGCACACGTAAGTACGCGAGCGAGGAAGAAGACGAGGACAACGACTACGAGACGAGTCTCACAACCCGTTCCTCGTTCTTTCATTTTCTCTCTCTCTCTCTCTCTCTCTCTCTCTCTCTCTCTCTCTCTTCCTTTTATCTACAAACCTTTATCGTGACGTACTACTCTCGACCAGGAGAATACCCAGCTAAGACCTTTCCTGTTCTTTCTTTTAATAAACAACAAAATTTTGTCTTAACTTTAACATGCGTTCCTCTGCCTACGTCTACGTCGTGGATCCTATTCGATAAGGACTTTATTTATTTATTTATTTTGTTTCAATTTGTTCATTAATAATCAAGAATTTTCTAAATATTCTGATACAGTTCGTATTTTTGTTTGTACGTAGCCGAGTAGACATTTGCATCTCTTTCCACAGCTTCAAAGGTCTTCGAGCCTTTCATTATACGAATGCCGACCACGGAGTGCTCTTCTTGCTTGAAGGTGAAAGCTGAATTTCTCGCGAATAAAAGGGTGATGCTTGCGTACGTGTACACCACCTCCTACACGTATTGTATTTATGCATACTGCACAATGTAGGCATACACATATATATATATACGCTGTAGTCATTTTTCTACACTACCGGTCAAAAGTTAGGAATCATTTTGGTGATAATAAATTCGATAATTATTGGTTCGTGGCCCTTCAAGAATTCTCCGCGTTAATTTTCATTTCCTCCAGGTCGTAGGAAAAAATGATCCCTTCTATTCCTATCCACCATAACTTATTTCGGTACCTTTTGTCTAGGTACCGAAACATAGGTAGTTTAGCTTAACTCCGTAAATTTTAAGAGTCCACACAGTTTGGGGTCTAGACCATCATCTTCTTCTTCTTCTTCTTTGGCCCTTTGGACCGCCTGGGTTCTTTCTTCTTTTCAGGGACGTATGAAGCACGTGCTCTTTCCTTACAAAATTTTTCACCAGGAAAATCCATTGTATTCTTCCCCTTTTACATATCGTTTTCGATGACTCGACTTTTTATTTTTTCAAACGATTACTCCTATTTGCGAACGTCATTAATATTTAAAAAAAAAAAAAAAAAAAAAAGCATTTATTTCCAACATATTTTCACATTAAATATTTATTTATTTTAATAAATCAACTAAAGAAGGAAAAATTTGTAAAGAAGAACGTGTGTCTAGAATAATGAAGAGTTTAAAGAAAAAGGAATATGTAATACGGTAATTAACTCGGATAATAATAATAATAGTAATAATAATAATAATAATAATAAAGGTTTGGGCCCTGAAAGCGGCTGCTCGATTTGAGTCTGATGGAAGAAAGATATGCCGTTAAAATGGACGGCCCTTAAGCCGATGGTGCCTCGTCAGGCCCGTAGGGAATACGAAGGCCCTTGGTTACGGGGATGTTAAGAAGAAGAGGGAGGCTTTACACACCGAAACACTATTCTCTTTCTCTTTCTATCATCCCTCGTTGCTTCAACTCTCTTTCTCTCTTTTTCTCTCCGTCACGGATCATGTATCTACCAGTGACACTCATTTCATCGTAAAAAATCAACTCACATATGCATTTTCTTTTATTTTAACAAATTTCATTCATTCAAATTTAAATTCCAACTAAACTAAAGATTAACAAACATTATTACTTTCAATATAATCTTTTATCCACAAATAATTATATCATTGTTTAAAAAAAGATTTGAAAGTTCGTAGAACGGATACATTAAAAGGAGAAAATAAAATGAGAAAAAATCCGATAAGAGAATGGGTTATGAGAATAATAAAAGAAGTTGCGTACACAAGTGCCGGATATCCCATTTATTTCTTACAATTTGTGGCGATAAACGAAGGGAGAAATCATTTGTAAACAAAATGAGAACCTTATTCTTGGGATCGGAGTCTGAAGAGGCAGCAGCAGGATTCGTGAGAGGAAAAGAGATGAAAGAAGAGAGAGAAAGAGAGAGAGAGAGAGAGGAAGAAAAAGAAAGAGGTGGAGGCACGTAAAACCTTGGCTCAGGGGGACGAAGGTAGAGGATAAATAAACCTGATGAGAAAGAAAGAGAGAGAGAGAGAATAAGTTGAAAAGAGTGGGAAGAAGGTTAGGAAAGAGAAAGAGTATGGTGGGAGTGTTTCTGAGTGAAACAGAGAGGGGAGAATAAAGGGAAGGAAGTAGAATGAGATAGATAGTTAGATATATATGTAGATAGGTAGAAAGAGAAAGAGAGTATAGCTTTGAGCTAGACATAGCATTCCAGAACCCAGTCTTCTGTATTCATCCCCTTGCTAGTATCGGGATCAGAAACTCCTTGATAGGTAATGGGGTCTCTGAACATCCCTTCGCTAACTGGTATCACTTGAACTATATGTGGGCCAAATTGCATTTTTCAATACTTTAAGTATTACGAGAACAAAATCTCATACTTTATTGTTTCACAGATTTTCACAACTTTATAGATATTTTTGTTGTTAAGTGCATCCAAAATATATTTACATCTGAGAAACATTTGATTGGTATTTAATAAACTCATAAAAACTCAAGTAATTGGAATAAATTGAATGTGTTGTTTGATATATGTATGATGTGTAAGTGAATGAAAAGTTATTTCACCTGAGCAATAGCTCTAGATCGTTATATCGACTTACGGTGCCTGCGTCTGTGTGTGCTTTTAATAAATTCTAGGCTACGTAAATAGTTACGTAGCGTAGAATATAAAAAAAAAATCGATAGACAAAGGAGAAATATATATATATATATATATATAAGGACGTGGAAGTACAAAAGTAAATTCTATCGATACTTTCAATTTCATCTAATAAAAAAAACTGCAAAGGTAAAACAAAAATCTTGTTGTAATTTTCATGTTTACAATTTAAAGAAAAAAAATTGTAAAAATAAATTGGATATTTGTTATATAGAAAGGTCGTATGATATGATCGTAGGTATATGTGATGAAATGTATGTGAAAGAACACGGTCGAAGGAATGATCGCATTACAGGTATCAACGATAATCGTTCGAGAACCCCACATAGATGATGATAATAATAATTATTTGTAACGATCGCAAGTATATACACGATGGTCGCGTTAGAAAGGTTCGACTTCGAAGAGCACGCGAGTTTGATCATAGCCGCTCCTGTTTCCACGTCGGCCAAGTGAAAGTCTCCCCTGGAAAACCGTTCGGAGGAAGAATCCTTGATCCTTGATCCTTCAAAGGTTTCAGGGAGTTTAAGAAAGTAACTGGAAAAACTAAACGAGCCTAACACACCTATTTGCCTTTATGGTTTACAGTTTCTTCTTGATTATTCTTAGATTTTTTTTTTTTTTTAATATTTTTTTTTATTATATCTTATTTCTTTCTATCAGTCATAAATCAAAATATCAATTTAATATTAACGCAATACGTTAGCAATAAATAATTTCTTAATACACAGATGCATTTTTTTTAAATATCTTTTATATAGTCTTTCACGATTGACAGAGGTTTTTTTTTCTATCGAAATAATTAATAAATATGTTAAAAAGTTTTTTTTCTGAGATTTTTGATGTCGTCTTGATCACAGTTTGACGATAATTGAACAAACGATAAGGGCGTGTCGATTTTATTTATTATACACATTTTATTTTCTATCCTAATTATATCGGTGCAACGAGAAACTGCATTCTACTTGTTAATATTATTATTAAATAATAACTATATTAAGGTAACATACGATCTTACTTGCTTGTCGACATTTATAACATTCTGTGCATCTAAACGACTTATAACCAGACTTCAATGTTTCAGATAAAAAAAAACTAAAATAATAAAATAATTTATCAACGAATAGAACGAATCCTCTTGTTCAAGGATCTACGGGGATTATAAAAAAAAAAAGAAAAAAGAAAACAAGAAAAACAAGCAACGAAGGTTTGAAGGGGGGGAGAAAAAAAGGATTTTGATCGTATTTCCCTGGTGTGTTTCGGTGAAATGTTTCTGGGCGTTTCATTGTTTGTAAATTATTTGGCTGGTTGACCGGAATAGGTGGAGGATAGTTTCTAGGTCAGCCAGTGGACGAGGACGACGAGGTTATAGTAATTAAATCGTCATTCCAGGGCCGTATATGGCAAGACCGATTGTGTGTTATTTGTCGTTGAGTTACTACGCTACTACTATCGTTCTTTCTCACCTTCAATGAACAAGAGGAACAGAAAGAGGGAATTTGGCCCGTCAAAGGAACGGAGCTAGAAGGGAAAAGCTTTGTATTTTTGTACGGTACGGTAAACAAAGTGAAAGAGGAAGTGAGAAAGAGAGACAGAGAGAGAGAGAAAAAGAGAGAGAGACAGAGAGGGTGGCGGTATGATAGGAAGGAAGAGTAACGGCCGAAAAGTGGGTGGATGGGTGGTGGTACGTGGCTTTCCAGGGGTGGTCGCTAGGCAACAGGCGCCCCCCGAGCTGGGGCCACCCGGGGGCTACCCAGCACCACTGGCATCACCCTGCTTCTTCTATCATGCACGCCCTGTCCTCTCCTGTCCTGTACTTTCCTGTCCTTGTGTTGTTCCCTATACCTGTGTATCGTCTCCCATTACTCATCCCTTCTTTAATTTGCATCCTATAAAGATATATATGCCATATATGCTTTTATTAATAATTTCTTTTTCTAGTTAAATGCATTTTGTTGACGAACGCACGTCACTCTCCTTCTAATACTATTATATGATTGCATTTGTTTAACAATATTATTTTACGAATAGATAATATAATTGTACTTCCGCCTAGGTTGAAATAAACGAGCCAAGAAAATATGTAGGTTGAAAGAAAAAAAAGCAAGCAAACAAACAAACATAAAAATGGACGAACGATACGTTAATCCATGAATCGGAACGAATCGTAACGTCTCTTGATTGCTTTATCCGCATGCATCGATTTGTTATATCGGTGACCGTTAACGCGAACACGATCAAGCGGAAAAAAAGAAAAATCCTGTTAAATTTCTTCTTCTTCTTCATCTTCCTGTACTGTGCATGTTACGTTTTTCGATACCCGTCTATATCTATAACGATTTCTGATATCGATGTTCGATCATATCGTACGCACCACCCCAGTACGTGTGTGTTGTGTATTGTACATACAAACACGATGTATAAAACGAAAGTTTAAAAGCTTTTCTACTACGTTTCAAATGTTGGATTTTTACGATCGACATTTAAACGACGAGTAGCAATAATTTTTCAAAATATGTGCGTTTATATAATATATAGCGTTTATATATATATATATATATATATATATATATATATATATATATACCAAGTACCTATAGTGATTCCTGCAAATTGAAATCTAAACGTAGGGGATTGTCGATTCGCAAATCCTCGAGAAGTGGGATTTCGGGGTAATAGGGTCTATGATCACAAAACCGTTGGCATCGTGAAGTGGTGTGTGTATTAAGGGTTCTATTCGATTCTCTGCTTCACTCTCTCTCTCTCTCTCTCTCTCTCTCTCTCTCTCTCTCTGTTTCTCTCTTTCTATCTATCTACCCTACACTATTGGCCAAAAGTTTGTTAAATTCCTACGTAAAATCAGAGCAACCGAATTATTTGTAAGAAAAAAATAAATGCCTTTAGGGCAACGATGTACACAACCTTTTAATTATAGAGGGTCGTTAATTATAAAGTCTGATTTTAGCTGCCGGCTGTATCATAAAATTGTTCGTGAATTTTTTTCGAGTAAAAAATAAACTTGAGTGAGAGAAAAAAAATTGCGATGACATGTTTTTTCTTTTATTGTTCAAAGGGGAAGAGAACATATTGATATGTTTTCAGTGAGTAAATTTGAGAAAATTGGTATCGTAGAAAGAAGGGGAGAGTCAAATTGCGTGCTAGAAAAATAATCATCGATCGAGACCATGATGATGAAGGAAAATATATGTATATAGTCGTGAGAATAAGAAAAAGTGAAGATATCTAGAAAATGAATCATTGAATGTAATATAAGAAAGAGTATTGGGAAATAAACAAACGATTGGATATATTAACGATGATTTAAAAGAAATGCTTGCGGGGAAATGAATAGTTTTGATTAATCGACATTAGGTTTAAAAAGTGAGGAAAAAAAAAGAAGTAAAAAAGAATTGCAAAGGAGTGTCGGCACGATTATCATCATCGTAGTCTTTATTGTTGTTTCACGCCCTCCTTCTGCTTCATTCGCAGAAAGAAGAATAAAATCTTGTTGTGCAGGTAGAAATTAAACACGATGTGTATTCTCATATATGTATGTATGTATGTATGTATGTATGCAACGGTAATATAACACACAACAGGCAACACGTAACGCATGCATTTAAGCACGGAACTCGAAATTGCATCATAGCTGTTATATGCAACGACCTATAAGAGGCAAGTTCGCGTGGCAAAAGTCACTCGCGTGATCCCTCCTAGTCCTTTGCCGAGAGTACTTAATTGTTATTTCGAAATCGTGGGGCAGAACGAGCCCTCTAGGATGAATCTAACATAAGGATGGTTCTATATTCTAAGAAATACAATCTAAGATTCTTGGAAGAATTGAATCGTTTGAAAAATTTGTAAAAAAAAAAAAAGGATTTTATCTTTCAATAATTCAATTCGTTATTACTTGCATCAAGTGTATCATAAATTCATTGAATTTATTGAATAATCCTTCGATCCACATTATTGAAATATTATTTTATTTATATCGTAATTTTGAAATATATATTTTAATTTATAATTTTCTCTCTCTCTCTCTCTCTCTCTGTCGGTGTTATATTTTTAAACAATTTTTAAATGGATCAACGAATATATGAGAATTCAACGAACTCGAAATATCATTGGCATTATTAACATATTTAACAATTCTCGACCAATTTTCAATTTTGACCAATGGTTGCCATTTTCTTTCAATGCTTCGATACTAAACATTGATAATAATTATAATACCTGTGCAATGTAATTTATGAGATAGCTTAAGTTCGTAAGATTGTAATTAACTTTAATAATAATAGTAGGAAAATGTATATCGAATAACATGAATGATAAAATGTAATACGTAACTTGGAATATCATCTTGCGATTGATACATTGCAATATTATGATTAAATGTTATATGCAGCATGAAAAAACATCTACAACCAAAGTATATTTCTATCCGATAAGAATATTAAATCGATATTATTCTTTTTCAAATGGAAATGAATGAAGTTATCGATAAGTATCGAACAAATCGTAATCTTTCAATAATTATACTTGGAATACGTCAAGATGAACGATAAACAATTTATTAGTTTTAGATAGAGAGAACGTTTAAAACATTTGGAAAAGTTAGTATACTTGTATCTGTAGAAACGAGACGAGATAGTTTCAAATGATTATGAATGAATGGTTCGAGAGATTACTCGATTCTTAAAGTCGAATTGTCGCATTGAGATTGAAAGTATATTTCTGTAGAAGCGAAACTTTAACTTAGTTTCTCTCTGGTACATAACTAAAACTCGATTATATAGTATAGATGATATATATATATATATATATATATATATATATATATAAGAAACGAGTGCATATCTTTCTGCAATCCTGAATTCAATGTGTTCTTATCTCTCAGACAGAAAAAAAGAAAGAAAAAAAAAAAAGAACAGAAAAGTATTGAAGGGCAAGGAAAGGAAATAAAAAGGAAAATCAATATTAGACGAAGGTTCGATAGAAAGAAGAAAAATGAATAAGAAAAAAAGGGAACTTTTCATATCCATTAGGGATCTCTTATTGAAGAAAAAAAAACGTTGAACTTGCGATTTTACTTATTTAATACTTTTGCGATGGATCATACCAGCAATTCGATCACGTACGTGATCGAAATGAAACGGAAAGTAGCAAATCGTAAAGAATTGTAAATTTATTGTCGATTAGTAATAGTATAACGTTGTAAAAGTGTATTATCGTCACAATATTGTATTGGTAGGTAGGTTAGGTATATTGGTTGGTAACCGTTGGTTACAATTTTCTCTCCGGTTTTCTCTCGAAGCAAAAGTTCTCTCACTCTCTGGTGTTTAGTCTACGCACCACATGGCAATTCTCTTGATGGGCGAATGGGAGCCACCACCAACGTCTTTGCAGACGGTTTATCGTCGCGCGAAAGACTTATATGCTTTCAGAAATAAAGAAATAAAGAAAGAGAGAAAGAGAGAAAGAAAGAAAAAGAACAAACATGACGGGAGTGGATAAAAGAAGAAGAAAAAAAGAGAGAGAGAGGGAGAGAAAAAAAAGTCCAGAAAAAAGAAGAAGAAAATTATGAAATAACATTAGAAACGATAATACCGGAAAGAAAAAGAGAATGGAAGAAAGAAAGAGAGAGAGAGAGAGAGAGAGAGAGCAATAATCGTGTGTGTATGTGTGTGTTGTTTCGTGTTGGCGTGCGTGAACGACGGTTAATCAGCCGCGTACGCGATTTCCCTTTTCACCCTCGTTTATTTTTCTACCTTCGTGAGATGAACTGCTCCAATTAAGTGCTAAATTAATGCGCCGGCGTCTCATAATTTACGGTTAGCTTCGTAACGACGCTACCGACATCCCCCTGTGTCCTCCTCCCCCTCCTCCTGTCGACGTTGGCCAACCGACGACTGTCCCGACTAACGTCAAATAAAACTTAACTCTTTTCTTCTCGATTCCGACAACTTTGACTTCTTCGAAGATGACAATTGCAATATTTGACACGTTCCTTTTGCACCATCACCATACCCATATTTAAGTGAAATTCAATAGTTGAATGCACGGTTGAATCAAATTCAACGATGAACATTTTAAATCTGATTAAAGTTTGTCAACTTTTAGAAAAGATTGAAAAATTATTGTGTAAATTTTGTAAGCATTAAAAAGGGCTTAAATAATTATTTAAACTAATTTACTGTACTTTTTATTTTTGTATAGAACCACCTACGGTATTTATGCCGGTCGAATGATTAATTTAAAAACCAAAGTTTATATTTTTATTATTCCACCAGTAAAGGATTAAGTAATAAATCAAATAATTTGTCGATAATAATAAAAACAATATTTATAAAGTACGGTAGTCATTAAGTCAAATAAAGAAGAACATTAATGTCGAATAAAGAATTTTAATTGAAAAAATGAACAACCTGTCGAGATACGTTTAGGATTAAATATTATGAATAATAATATTAAGAAGCTTGGTAAAATAAAGCATAAGCTTATATCGATTCCGAATAATTATAAAAAGTAATATCTTCATAAATGATATGAAATATATAAAGCGTTGATTTGTAATTAAACGCGAATGAGAGAATAACAATAGGATGTTTAAACAAATGATATTATTTTATACTTCATCACTGAGGATTTAGTCGAAAGTTACTCGTTTAGAAATTCCTTTTGTCGACTATTCAATTTCACGTTTATCGTGGGATTACGCTTAGCGTTAGCGGTCGCGAGAGAAAGAAAGAAAGAAAGAAAGAAAGAAAGAAAGAAGAAACGAAGCTTTTTAAGTAACAAGCTCGGTTCAAAACGTTTGTGTTGTTACTATATAAGTACGTGTGTGTGTGTATGTGTGTAAGTGTAGATGTATGCATACGCCAAGAGAAAAACCATACACCACTAGATCTGAACTTTTAAAGCCGAGTAACATCTCCCCAGCATGGGTTAAATGCATTTTCTCTCTCTTCTTTCTCCGTGTTACACGCGTTTTACACATTGCTCGTGTAACTCAAACGCGTTATCCATCCTCTTTCTCGATTTTTCTCTATGGCGTTTAACGTGTTATATCCCACAGACAATTTTAGTCAAAAGTTTTTCTATATTTCCAATGGAATAACACTAATCATTTGTATCAATATTCTAAAAGATAACATGTAAAATATGTTACAGTACTTTTCAACGCAAAATCGAAATTAGTTGAGGTTCAGATACGTCGTTGGTATCGTGATAATAATCGAACGCGTGGGTCAGTTAAAAGGTCTCGTAGGCGCGACTCAAGCAAAATGAACGACCTGCTTCCAAACAATATGCGATTTATTTTCACCTTCCGACATAATCCTCCTCTTTCCGTTTGTTCCCCCCTCTTCGTCCTTCTTTCTTTCACTACACCAAAAGCCTGTATACAATCACCCCAGGTAATCCTAATGCAATCGACCAATGTTTAATACGATTTCAATATATGCAGAAAGGGGACCTTCGTCCAATATAAATGACATTAACTATTAATAAAACGTAATTAATTAAGCTGCATCTAAAGTATTACAAATGTTTTTTCAGTTACGCAATGTTTAGTAAATTTCGCGTAGTGATCTGAAACAAAAGCTTCTATAAAAGATATCAACTATACGTACAATAACGATTTATTTTCTCTAGAGATATTTACCGTCACCTATTGCCGGAATATCACCCTATATATCTCTACACTACTCCAGATTATGTTAACTATTTGGCCGCGTACCATATGCCCGTATCAATCTCGAATACGCGGGACACTTTTATGCGTCGCAAGCTTCTTCTCAACATGTTATTTCGCAACGCCTTCTTCTTCTTCTTCAATCTCAAGGAGTATGATATCACGTTGTATTATTACAATAGTGGTCAAGGTTTATTATTATTATTATTATTATTATTTTTATGAATCTTAAATAATTCATTTGTTTTCATTAATCAATCAATTAAATGTATAATTACTTTTTTATAAATATAATAATTAATGTGCCGAGTAATTTCGAGTAGGGATGGATGGATGATATAGGAAAGCATCGTTATGTTTAGAAACAGAGGAAATAAGTTTTTTGGTCGTTGTTACTTCTCGTCGTTGGTACATTCGTCCATGTATTTCTCTCTCTTTCTCTATTTATCTGTGTATAAATAACGGTACACACACCTTGTTGTTGCTAGTGGACGAACGAGCAAAGGAATGTGAGGATTTTTTTTCGAGAATCATGATTAATCGGCAGAGCAAAAAGCACGCTTTAAGGTCGTTTGCACGTTAAGTTATGGCTCGTACCAACGTTACCACTTCAACGCGTTTAGGGTGCAACAAACACACACCTTTGCGTTAAGAATTTTCGGAAGGTTGTGCCGTTCAAATTTGTATTTTACTCTAATGGTAAATGTAATACGTTTTTACGTAGACGTCTTTAATCATTTACGTCTCATTTCAATTTAGTAATTATTCAACAAAATGTATTTCATATATCTATCTTTAAATAAATCAAACGTTAACATTTAAAAGTAATGCACGCGTAAAATTCTACGATGAATCTTATAAAAAAAAAAAAGACACTGTGAGAGATGATACAACCATAATGAATAATACAAATTAATCCAAGAAATTCATATATTTTATATATTTGCAAAGAAATCAAGCGAATTTATTTATTCCTAATAAATAATATATATTGCGTATTTAACAAGTTCTAAGTTTAATTAAAATAATAAATGTATATATAAAATTAGCATAAATTCCTGATTTCTCTCGTTGCTATAAACCCTCAAACGTCACCTCCTATCGTATCTCAAATTAAATGCGTAATATTATAATATAAATTTCTCTCTCTCTCTCTCTCTCTCTTAAAAAAAGAAGAGAGTAATCTAAAGAAATATGTCGGGGAATCGCAAAGACATACAACAACGATATATATATACGTGTCGAATAATTAATTCGAAGTAAGAATCACTTGTTTATCAAAGCGAAAGCTCTCAAGGAAACGCGAGAAGGTTCATTTAAATTTGAAAGCAACTATAAAGCCAGTAAGAAGGGAGTGGATCCTTTCTCCGAAGAAGATGGTAAGGGAATGGAAGGAGACTAGAAATTTGGTAAAGTAATGTCAGAATTCTCTCTCTCTCTCTCTCTCTCTCTCTCTCTCTCTCTCTCATTTTCTTTCTCTCTTGCTTTTGAAACTGTGTGTATAATACTTGTCCCTCTCTCAAATGCGTAAAGCTGGACGTGATGTTGACGGTTTGAGTGAGATGACGTTGACGTCACTAGCCAAAACACCATTTTAACAGGAGGTAGGAGTGATCGATATCGCAATGGGTTGTGTGTACCTACCAAGTCATTAATCGGCTGACCAACTTGGAAACGAAGCAGAAATCGGCGAGGGTCGTTCGATGCGAATGATAACAGCGTTTCGAATAGATACGAAAGGTAATCGAAAGGAATTTCGTTATTATACTTGATATATAACTAGCCTAATTCATTTTCATTAATCATAATTTATCAACGTTCATTTCTCAAAATCTATGCTAAACGAATTATGAAGATAAAGATACGAAAAAGTCCGTTGTTGTTTCTTTTTTTGTTAGAGACACCCGGTACAATGACAATTTCAACTAATAGTTTGGCCCCACGTTTTATTCTCGAACATAGGCCTTGACAAAAGGAGTAAGCTAACTCTCTTGATCATGTCGAGTTTCCGAGGGTCTAGCTGCCGGCCCTTTGCCACCATGATCGTACGTTAATGGTTAATTCTGTCCCTTTTTCCTACCAACCAGAGCCCCTCTCCTCTAATTCTTTACTCATTCCTCTGCCTCCGGTTCAAAGTTACGACTCTACTCTTGACAAACATAACGAAAAAAAACACTGCATTCGTTGGTATTATACGTTTCAATTCTACGAACAAATGAAGCTTTTTTTTTTGAATATTTTGATGCATCCTGTATAAAATAAATATTATTTATTTATAGGAAAATATATACTTACTTACCAACATATATCTATAGACAAACTAAAGATTAGTTTATAATACGATTTGTTCGCTTTTCAAGGGTACAACTTCAATTATCTAACGATTATACCGATCGCCTTATCGTCATTTTTATGAACCGCAAAAGAGGTTTCTCGTTAGAAGAACCTTCCTCGGTATGGCTATGGAGAGAGAGAGAGAGAGGAGAAAGAGAGAAAAAAAAGTGTGGTGGCTTCTTTTTATGGCATCCCACCTGACTCGTCGCTGATTCACGTAATCTTTCCTCGTACGTGTTCGACGTCATTAGCGAGGAACGTAACGTTCCTTGGTAACACTTTAGTGATACTCCTTCTCTCTCTCTCTCTCTTATGTGTGTGTGTGTGTGGTTATATCTTGGAAAAAAATAATATCCTATCCAAAGGAATTCGTACAAAAATAAGGAGAAGATGACAAAATGGAAAAAAAAAAAATTAGACAATAGAAGTATCATCGTATCAATCATAGTTATTTCAAATGAATTATAAAAACGTCATCTAATCAAGTCAAATTATTTTTCTAAAAGTACGTATCTTAACCTAAGTTGGAAATCCTTTTGATGAGAGAGCTTACTCATTTTCTTCTTTCTTTTTCTTTCTCTCTCTCTCTCTCTCTCATTCATATATTCATTGCATATGGATAGATCCACTTATGCTAGTTGAACGTACCAACGTTGAGATCTCACACTCCGACAAGGATTATTGCGAAGATTCGGTAAGATAATTAAGCCAACTTAATTAATTAAGCTGGAACATCGATCGTGATATACGATGAGTTTGCGTTATATCTTCTCATTGTTCCTTACTAAGTTTCTCTCTTGATAGTTCGCTAAGGAAACGAGTAAGCCGAGTTGCTGTGTAATAAATATTTATATTATAGTTTAGTTCTTAAAAGACAGTAAGACATAAAATTACGTTTCTTCAAATTTATGTTATTCTATTCGTATTCTTCTTCTTCTTCTTCTTCTTTCTCAAATTTCGAATAAATTTGATAAAATTATCATAATGTTTGGACCGAATATAAATTGTATTTTCTCAAATTCTTCAACAAAAAAATGTTCAATATAAAGGCAAAGAACTACTCTAAGCTTGAAATATTATCGAAGGAAAATTCGTTTATCTGAAACCTTTTAACGTTGGATCATTCTTATCAGATCGAATAATGCAGATTCCATTCTATCAAAATCGATCAAGTACGATGGAACGAACGAACGAACGAACGAACGAACGTGTGTCGGTAGGTAATCTTACAATCTTCAACGTAAAAGATCGTCCAGTCTTATTATATCGGATGAACTACAAACCAATCTGAAAGAAGTAATTGACAGCAGCTTCTAACAAGATCGACACAGCATATAAAAAGCATCAAGAACTTTATCCTTTAGATTTGAAAGCATTGACGACCGAGAAAATTCCTATATCAACCAACTTGACCAGTTAATATCCTTAACAATAAACACCCTAACAAAAGCGAGAAAGAGAGAAAGAGAGAGAGAGAGAGAGAACTCGTCTTAAATACTCAACGCAAAATAAAGGTACGCTTAATCCATTCACAACGTTAACACAATTAATAACCTTGTTTTTGCTAATTATATTTAATTTTGTTCGATGGGATATTATTTCAGAAGTACTTACCTAGCCAATTAAAAACAAGCGAGATACATAATGAATGATTCGTATTAGATATATAGTAGGAGTAAAAACTCGCAAAGGAAAATAAGAAAACATAATGTTATCTGAAAAGAGGGGGCGACGACGCGATATAGGTAGGCGCATGGTGATGCACACGCGCGCGCGCACTAACTCTCAGAGCAACCTTGAATCCGATCATAATACATATATATATATATATATATATATATATATACTACGAAAAATGCGAGGCAAGATATTCATTCTTTCTTTCTCTCTTTCTCTCCTTTTCTTTCTTCAACAGATGAGATGCCAAGAAGAGGAAGAAGAAGAGAGTGATGAAGAAAGATGGAAAAAGGGAAAGGGATAAGGAAAGGGCCTCGAGTTACGACGAACGTAGGTTAGAATCTCTACGTAGTAAAGGTATATACCCCCTCCCTCTCGCGCCTTGTAATGGGCGGAACTCGTATCTGTGTTCATGTAAAGAGAGAAAGAGAGAGATAGGAAGTAGAAGAGAGAGGAGGGGAAGAAAGAAGACAGATAAAGAAAGAAAGAGATAGATAGGGATGGTTATATAGGAAATGAGAGAGAGAGAGAGAGAGAGAGAGAAAGAGGTCCTCCCCGCTTTTGTAAAGGGGATATACGCAGGAGTTTGGATATGGAGGTCGTAGGGAGGCGATGGAACTCACGAAGAGCGTTCTATCTGCTTTAACGACGAGTTTCAAAGCGCGCGGGGCGCTTTCTGCCTCCACCGTCACCCAACCCTCCCCTTTTCTGGCCCTTACTCTTCTTCTGCTGCTGCTGCTGCTACTTCTGCTGCTGCTTCTGCTGCTACTTCTACTGTTGACTGCTTCTTCTTCTTCCTATTCCTTACCTTCTTCTACTTATCCTTTCCCCCTTTTTTTTTCTTCATCAAGTTTGTCACCTACGAAATTTCCTTCCTTTTATTTTAACTTCGTTCGTTGAACTCTTCTTCCTTATATATCTCAATCAAATTTTGATTCATCTTCTTATTCATTGAAAATCTTTCATTATTTATCCGGCATTTAATAATAATCGTTGAAATTGTGAAACGAATCAATTTTCTTTCACTTGAAGGAGAAGTTTCAGCTCAGCAAGAGAAGAAGAAAACATGTAAGTGAACGTATATAAATACATAAGTAAATATATACTTACTAATATATACAAAGAGAGATCGTAAACGACTTGAAACAATAACTACACATACAACGATGAGGAGTATAATACCCTTACGAGAGGAGACATCAAAGGAGCTGAGAATGAAATCCGTGAAATTAACTCGAGATTGAAGGTATAAAGTTCGACTATGTTTAAAAACCATTTTCTATTTTCTCTTACCCCCCTACCCCCTTATCTTCCTGTCTCTTTCTATTTCTTTCTTTTATCTTTTAATTAACAACAAGATATACTTTCTTCTCGTTTTTTCTTTTTTTTTTTCGATTTTTTTCTTCTTCAACTCAACTCTTCCCACGAAGAAAACAATCGAAATATTTCACAGTTGTTGGATCGATTTTCAAGGATTCGATTCGGATAGATTTTTCAATGTGGATTAACGCGGAACCACATCATGGTTTTACCTTGGACTTTTGGTTTCCGACTCTTCTGTCCGACGGCAGCAACTATGATCTCTCTCTCTCTCTATTTTCCTCTCTCTTTCTATCTTACCCTATATTACCTTTATAATATATGTTTGTATTTATTGTTGTTGTCATATTATTGAACAATCGTATTACAGTGAATTGATTTCCTCTTGTGCTACTGAACACAAAAAAATGCTTCTCTTGTCAATATAATAACATATGGTTTTTTTTTTATATATAACAGTTCGGTGTAACACGATATGCATGTATAACATGGAAATACAACAACGTTATCGAACAAATCGATATTTCGTAGATTCGTTTTTCCATGGATTGTATTTTGTACGTTGTATCAAGTCAAATCGTATACATACCTATCTAATAAATAAAAATCCCTTTCAATCTTATTTTCGAATGAAAATAATGGAGACAAATTGTAAAGTACTCGAAGAAGTTTCGAGACTTTTTCGAAAATAAATAAAATTGATATAACTTATAATAATAATAATAATACGTATTTTTTTCTATATAAAAAACATTTCTCAAGTTATCATAATTCCCGTTGTGCAGAATAACGAGACGACGACGTGGATCAATTAAAAAAAGCATCGAAGCTTATGAAATGTGCACGTCATTTGTCGTAGGAATCGATCGATGGTCGTCGTCGTTTCGATTGGCATCGATCGATTCGTTCCAATCGTTCCTTCAATGAAAATTCTACAATAAGAATAGTAGACGAGGAGATCGTACGAAAAAAGAAAAGAAAAGAAGAGAAAATAAAGTGGAGATTCCGTTGTATGAAAAAAGAAAAAAAAAAGTTGTCGTTCATCCCGCATGCGGAACAATGGAAAAACGACGAAGCGGTGATTCCATGCTTCTGGAATGCGTGTACAAAGGTGCGTGTCATTGCGTACAAGTGGGAGGACAACGTCGTTTAGAATCAACTTGCTTCATTAAAGAAGAGGTCAGCAATTATAATCGATACCCAACGACGATGGTTGGAAAAAGAAAAAAAAAAAAGATAATGCGCGCGTACCGATCGATCCTACAATTTTAGTCTACACGTTGTTTTTTTTGCATTTCATTGACCCCCTTTTTTTATTAGATACTTATGGCATTGATTTTGTACGATAGAACATTCAAATCCACGTAGATTGTATTGAAACTGGATCCACCCACGCATCGTCGATTAGCCCAGAGTTCGCTCGTAACGAACGCATTTAACGCGTTCACTGTCCGCTGACCTATGTATGTATATATATATATATGGGTTAGAAGAATTTTTATTGAGAAACTCGTGCCTCGCATATCGATCGAGAGAGAACTGTTCTTATTAAAATTACGCCATCTCGGAACCGTGGGTCGATCATACGCAGCGAACGCACAAATCTACATATGTACATGGTAGCAACGATTGAAAAATGTATATTTCATTAGTTAATTGTATAAATTCGATGCCAAGTTTTACAAAAAAAATATTTAAATACAATATAACGCATAAGTTTTGAATCATTTGTTATTTCCGTCTAATTTGGTACCACGATTATCAAGTTTTACAAACGACAAAGAGTTGTATACAACGCGTTATTACAGAAGAATGATTTCAAAGAAAAATGATAAAAGAAGATAGAGAACAAAAATCGTCACGTTTTACGAAATCTTTTTTAAAAGCTGACAACCATACGGGAATCGTCTTTTCCCATAATCACCCCCTAACAACAGAAGATGAGAGAGACGTATAACACAAGTTTGAGTTTGAGTCGAAACAGCACTCATCGATCGATGTTTCGGTCTTCGACACTAATTAAAAAGCTATGTTTCTATCACATTTAAACTCGTCGTCCTCGTCTACAAACCGGAAGTTCAAAGTTTGGTTTGCAGTTGTCACGGTATTTCCTCTTTGAAATGTTCAACGATTCTTCTTTATCTTCCTTTCACTTTCTTGAACTTTTTATTAAAAACAACCCATCCGGCGAATGACTTAGCGCTTATCTTCCTTTCCAAAGAAAATACGAAAAATAAGAAGAAAAAGAAGAAGAAGAAGAAGAAGAAGAAGAAGAAGAAAGGAACGTAGAATAGGCCCAAGGCAAGAAAGAAATAGAAAGAATGAAAAAAGACCAAATAAAAATAGTTTTTTGCACAAACTCTCTTTCAGATACTCCTCCTCTTCCTCTATTCTTGATTCTTTTTTTATTTTCTTCCTTTCCTTTCGTTCTACCCTGATTAGTTATGGTTTTATCCTTACTTACTTTTTTTCTCTACTTCCTATTTTTTCTTTTTTTTTCTATCGATCCACCGATCCTATCGATCATCGACTAACTTTCAATCTGTATAAGTACTTACTTATACATATACAAGAATATATCTCACGTATATCATTTCCGCAAGTTTCGTAATCTTCATAGTTCGTTTCGTGTAGTTTATTTTCTCTCTCTCTCTCTTTCTCTTTCTTACTCTTACAGGGTTAGTTGAATTTTCAATTTCGAGAAAAGATCGATCAAAGATCTAACGCATCGACGTAATTCGTTAAAGTAAATCAATTCTATTCCCGAACGAATTGATTTTGTAAAGTAGCATCTTTAACTCGGTGTTATACACACGTAAACGCTGGTCAGTAATTACATTGTTATATCTAAAAGTAACTTTTTCATTGAATTATATTTTTCGGTAAGAGGTAAAAGGTGAATGAAATGTTTTGTATATAGATATTTGAACGTTTTCATTAAAACTCGTTTGAAACTTTAGAGAAAATCCGATAGCGTAATCTATTGCTAGTAGCTATAGGATCATTGAGAAGAATGAATGTATGGATAGAAGAATAAATAAAAAGTATCGGACATATCAAAAGAAAAATATCGAGATATCTGTGTGTCTGTATATTTCTTTTGCTCTATGTTTTTTTTTTTTTATCTTCTTCTTTCTCTCTTCTTTCGGTAACAACACAATCGCCATAACTTTCAAGCATCGATACCCATGTACCAACATATTTCACATTTCCATACGTAAAAACGATTTAGAGAAGACAAAGCTGGTAAAACTAGGATGAAGAAGAAAAGGACAAAGAAAATAGACTCGAATTTCCATATAAAGATTCAACGAATAGAGAAAGAGAGAGAGAGAGAGAGAGAGAGAAAAAAAATAGAAAGCAAGGTGAAGCTCTCTTTAATGGATATGTGTTCTCATAAAATTCACATAGGGTGAAAGATGTAAATAAAAAAATAAATAAGAGGATGCATATGTATAGAAAAATACACGGGTGATTTTTCATTGAGTAAAAAAATAGGGTCCGGAAATATCCCTGTATAGGTTCAACGTAAAAGAGAGAGAGAGAGAGAGAGAGAAGGAACGAGGTGGAACTCTATTAAATTTGCTCCCATAAAATTTGTCTAGGGTGAAAAATCTGAATAAAAAAAAAAGAGATACATAAAAGTATAAAATCCATACAAGTGGGATCTGTCATTACTGTATAAAGTAAAATAGGGTTCCAATGAAAAAAGGAGAGAGAATTTAGAGGCAGATTAAACGTGAGCTATATAGAAAGAAGAAGGGGGGGAAAAAAAGAAAGAAAGAAAGAAAGAGAGTTAGTTTCTGAAGAGACGCGACTAGCGGGATCCCAGAACGAGATGTAACGCTTAGAACGACGAGAGAAACGGATGACGTTGCGGAGGAGGAGGAGGAGAAGGAGGAGGGAAAGAAGGAGGTGATGTCGACGTTGTCGAGAGAGAGCAACGAAGATGGATAAGGAAAAGAAAAAGAAGAAAAATCGTCAGAGGGAGAAAGAGAAAGAGAAAGGATAAGCTATGAGGTGGGAGAACTAAAAAGAGAGAGAGAGAGAGAGGGACGGACGTTGCCGAAGCACGATTCGAAGATAACACGAGAGAGAGAGAGAGAGAGAGAGAGAGAATGAAGGGGAGAGAGATTAGATACGCGATGAAATGAGAAAGACGATACATGTGGTGCCGTTGAGAGAGAGAGAGAGAGAGAGAGAGAGAAAGAGAGATGGATAAACGTTGGCCAGAGTTGTTGGGAGTGTAAGAAAGAAAGAAATAGTGGGAGAAAACGAGCTTGTTATATGTATGTGTGCTTGAGTATTTACAGGGCTGGGGGAAGGCACAAGCGAATACGAGTGTAGAAGAGAAAAAGAGATAGAAATAAAACGAAGGCCGACCGCTCGTTAAACTTCTCTCTCTCCCAAGTAATTCTTACTCTCAAAATTTTATCTATCCTTTCCCTGCAGTCATTTCAAACTCCGAGGAGAAATCTAGGTGAATTTTAAAAGACGTAAAGGAGAGAGAGAGGAGTGGAGAGGAGAGGAGAGGAGAGGAGAGGAGAGGAGGGGCTTGGCCCAAGGAGAGGATATCGAAGTTCTCGCGAATGAATCGGGACAACCTGTTTTGTTGCCAAACACCATTGAAAACAAATACATAAATATATGTATGTTTGTATCATACACTATGTTATGGAAAATATTCGAGTTATTCTACAATATGACAAGGGTTACTCTCATTATGTTATCCTTTTAATAATTATTTGTAATATTTACAATACTTTATACGTAATTAGGATTTGAATGTGATTTCTTTACTTTTGAGAATAGCTTCAATTACGTTTGGTCATTTGAATACGCTAATAATATGGAAGAAGAAGCTTCTAAATTGTGTATTACGACTCGTGTTAATAACCAAGAGAAAAAGAGAAAGAAAGAAAGAAAGAAAGAGGGATAGGTTATACAAAGTTTGAAAAAGACGGAGATCCGATACCCATTTACCGTCGGTATTAGCAGAAGGAATGTCCGACTGTGCGTCTACCATGCGTAAGAATGTCGTGAGAGCGAAAAACTGGTTTAAGAGTCGAGTAAGAAGAAAAGGCTGACTAATTAGATCGTATCGGAGGGAAGGCCATAGTAGCTGAGAAAGATAGAAAGAGAAATAAAGTTACTTATTAGATACATACGGTGGTAAGAAAATGTTCCAACTCTCTAAGATACCAACCATTTGTTTCCTACCTTAAGCAATAGACTTTCGATTCGTTCCTAAGTACCTAGATTTTCTTAAATATACCTACGCGCTACACACTCTTGTATAACTAGTTTAATATGTTCGACTTTATATGAGTTTATTGGCGTTTTGAAAAATTGACCGAGGAAGAATTTCCTTTCCTTTTCTTTTCTTTGCTTTGCTTTTTTTGTTCGTCAGCAATGAAGACAACAACGTGATATACTCAATTAAAGGAAATTTAACTTTTAAATTCATCGAATTCCCGAATTTGATTATACAACGTCGGTTGCAAGAGAAATCGCGTTATATAAAAACAGTGGTCGAATAATTTCTTTGGCGCATCGCAGGAATTCGCGTTATTCGAAAAATATATATATATATATATATGTATGTATGTATGTTTTCTGTAAAGATAAGGACAACGATTGATTGTACTTTTAGTAAAAATTCGTATATCAGATATCAGATGATACTTGGAAACGTGGAAAATCCTTGATTTTCATCTCCGTCCAAGCAGATCTCTTGTGAAAACGTTCTATTTCGAGGCTTTCGCGTAGCGAAAGTTGGCGACACTTGAACATCCTTTGGTTTAAGACGACGAGCATTAAAATAATGCGAGACTCGTGCGAGCTCTCGATCAAACTGACGGTTTTAAACGGTTCGTTGCTTCTAAACAACCGTTTGCTTTGCTTTCTTACAACTTTACCACTGTTGAATCTTTTTACAATTAATTCTTTTTAACGATTTTTCATTTTTTACCATTAATTCGTTATCCTAATCAATGCGTGACAAATGATGCAAGGTTTATATTCAATTTGATTGGAGAAACTACTTCAATGTCCAGAAAAGTCCTGTTAAAACCGTACTTCTTGTAAATAACGAACGGTGATTCCGAGTTTATCACATTTTCACAAATATTATATTATTACCATTTACAAACATTGCATTGAACCGCAATATTATATAAACAAATGCATTCGATGCAAGACCAAATGTATTAGATAAACAAATGCGTACTATTACAAACAAAAGCGTAGTATTGAATTGCATTATTGGATTGAAATAAATGTTGATAAACGCTATTTGATAAAATGAACATCCAAATAGAAATTTGTCCCTAACCTTTTGACACGTCAGATTTATGAACGATATCATCGAAAGTTTCTTCCCTATTTTCTCTTCCTCTCTCTCTCTCTCTCTCTCTCCCTCTCCCTATTTCTATTCCCCTACCACAAGCAAACACGACGATCTAAGCTTTCGCGGAAATCCATATCATGGTTGGGAGAGTGCTGGCAGACGCGATAACTCGGAACGAACGCAACGTCGTCGTTGTGTTGGATGGAACACAGCAGATTTCGTTTAACACTCCCTTGCTGTTGTTATTTCGAGAGGAAAAAGATAGAAAAGAAATCAACAAAATTGAAAGTTGCAAAAGTGACTCCCAGATCGTTGGAAAAATTCTATCCTTTTTTTTATTTTCCCTTATGTCAGATCGAATATAAATATATTTTGTCTTTGGTTTTATTTTATCGCACTTTCCTTTTTTTTGTTGGTCATTAAATAACGCGTTATAGCATTCGTTCGAGTAGATTTCTGAATTCGTTGGCTCTTTGCAAAATCGTCTAGCACAATGGCATACAATGATGCTCGTTACCGTAAAAGAAAAAAAAAAAAAAGGGAACGATAAGACGTCTTGAGAGGAAAAATCGTCTAAAGTATTGGAATGGGGGAAAGAAAAGGATTGAGTGTACTCTCACCAGACACTATTATTGCTTTTCACCGTACATATACCGAGTGTCTCAAGATTTAACTGACTAACTTTGTTCAAGTATTCTCTACAGATATATTATATAAAATATAAATCATTGAGAGACATAAAAAGGGAACGAGACGAACATCGAAAGTATTCAAATATTAAACATTTGTTCATTTGGATAAAACTATTTTGCACCAAATTGTCTAAAGACTTTTTCTATAAAAGGAGAAAAAAAACTAAGATGAAGTTTTGTAACTTTGTACGTTCGTGTGATACAATTAATCGAGAGAAATGGAAGAGGCGGGCCAAGAAAACGATGGCGGACGGTCATAAAGTCTTTAGAGACATCGGAATAAATGAAGAAAATGGTTACATTTTACACCGAATTTAACATAAGTGAAGGCTCTTTCCCTGGTTGTGTTGAACAGTATCGCCGCGAGGTAAGTTTCACCCTTGAAATCGACGTCTTTACAACACGATACGATTTAACACACCCACCACTTTATATCGTACGTTGATTTATGCGTGTCCAGAAAGTGAAATGATTTCGTGGAAAACGCGAATCTCGCATTTCTGACAAGCACAGTTGTTAAATCCGCAGTTAAATCTCCATCGTAATACTATATAATAATATAACACAGATTGTGATGGGAAAACATTATAAGTGGAGTAGTAGTAGTTTTGTACCTAGATGTCGGATGCTTGGAATTTATATGAAATTTACGTTTTAGAAAATGCTCGATAAAACTGAATCATCTACAAATACTCACGTGAACTTGACTTCATTCAAATTCAAACTATTATAGATGATAAATAATTAAATGAGAATGGTAATAATACTTCGTTCTATTTCAAAATACTCTGTTGTTAATAATGTAGAGAGAGAGAAAGAGAGAGAGAGAGAGAGATTATTTCTAGAGTTCCAAATGGTCTCATTTTCAAATTCAAACCAATAATATTCTCTCACGCAAATTTATTTTCCTTAACATTTAATATCTGTTTGTTTCATGGTAATTCTTGCGATCGACGATAGATCTTCTCTAATTACCCCTTATCTGAGTTATATGTTAGAAAACGTTTTTCTATACTAAATCTACAACCCGCATGGACATTTCCTGCGATTAATTCGAACAAACAGGACGAACTAGATAACCGTCTTTCGTATGGCTTAAAAAAGAAGAAGAAGAGAAATTTTCGTTGCTTTTATTTGTCAGGGAGTAAAAACGCAACGAGCGTGACGATGACGACGACGACGATGACGACGACGACGACGACGACGACGACGACGACGACGACGAAAAAGAAGAAGAAGTTGAAAATCCTTCTTGGGTGATTCGCAGCCGGTCAACAGGAAACGGACTTCACCTCCACCCACACTTGGACTAACCCTATCACCTCCACTACTTTCACTTGGTTTGCTTCCATCTCGTTTTCTTTAATACAAATCGTGAATCTCAGGAAAGGTAAAGGGCCTTATAGCTGTAAGGGCCGTTCGTTCACGTGTCCATGTCGTGTCGTGTCGTGCCGTGCCGTGCCGTGCTGTGCTGTGCTGTGCTGTGCCGTGTCGTGTCGGCGAAACGGAAAAGCGCCTTTAGGGGTCGCCTCGAAAGGAGCATCCAACCACGCGCGCATTACCACCCTATCTCCGGTGTAGCACTATGTGCTATGTGCGCTACGGGGTGGTTAGCCCTTATCAGATCGCGCGTTAAACACAGGTGCTGCGAGTAACGCTAACTGCGGCTCCTTCTGCTTCGTTCGCTTTCACCTTATATACGAGTTATCGTAAAGCTTTACCTAGTTTATCTTTATCTGCTGCCACCTCTTTGTATATACTTACTTTATATTTCTCACTTGAATTATATTATTATTAATAATAATAAGAAGAAGAACAAGAAGAAGAACAAAAAGAATGACCCTTTTTTTCGAAGTAAACTTCTTGGAACAATTTACTGACCAAAAAACAATATATATGTATGTAGAAAATTTTCTAGAATTTTAGGGTCGACATTAAAGTCAATTTTTTGGTCATCCATCATCCTAAGAAAAAAAAAAACAAGGGAAAAAACACACTATATTTAAGTTCAAAGACCGGTTACGTAGTCGGCCGTTGAGAAGACAAATTTTGGCAGCAGCACAAATAAAAAGTCAACTACGAAGAGTTAACACATACTTAGAATGGCCTTGCTTTTTGCGTAGTATGTATTATGCTTGTTAGTTCTATCTTAGGTTTCCTTTCTTTGACCATTCTTCGCAGTCACGAATTCTCCGTGCGCATTACTTGTCCGTTTATCTATCAAAGTAATCACACGCGTGTATACTTTTCATTGTTAAACATTGTCACGATGCACACTCGCTATTCGCTATTTTTTCTTTTTTTCAAACGTTGAATACTTAATATGAAAAATGACATTTGAATTTTGATAATTTATGCATGGTACAATATTAAATGTAAAAAATAAAAAGATGCGGCATGGGGGGAGGGGTTGTAACGATCCAATTACTTTAGATTTAGTAGGAAAATCTTGTCAATCACATTTTTTCTCGTCTCGTCTGGTTTGGACGCACCTTAACGAGGCTCAAATTGGCTCACTCACCTTCTCGAGACGACGATTAAATAAGACCAAGAAGAAGCATCTTCTTCACTGCTCAAAGAGAAAAAAAAAACCCTTTTGTCTTTCGTCAGCTGACAGAGATCACGTTTGTTTCATGTTTCTATTCTATTTTTTCTCGTTAACCCAAAATTTGCATTATCTCGTGATTATTATTACAACTAATAATAATTGTAATTATTTGTATTGGAAAGAAAATATTTTGGAGAGATTATAGTTGAAAAGGTGGTGTGGTGGATGGACTACTAAGAAAAGGAAGATAAAAAGGATGGCGCCAAGGAGATACAAGCGTTTCGCCGATGGGTCGATTGAAGATAAGCCGCAACTAGGTTACTCCACGCCACGTTGCACCATCCGGCTTAATTGCTCGACAAGAAAGAAGGTAAAACGCGGGTTACGCATGCGTATTTTTTCTATCGTCAAATTTACTCACATTAACAATTTTCTTGATATCGATGACTAAAGAAAATATATCGTAAATTCTAGATAACGATGATATAATATATTTATTTCTAATCTAGATGACGTTTAATTGAATTCTTATTTTACCGTGCTAAACTTCTGTAATCACATTATTTTATTAATTAATTACTCATAACTTATAATTATTAAAGTTTGTTATTTGAGAATGTTGATTGATCTCTTGCATAAAGGTTCATGTTTTTTCTAATAAAAGTGATCGGTATAAATAGCGAAAGTTTTAACGATCACGATCATAAACTACTTTCATTAGTGTAACGTTCTAGTAAAACGTTTAACGATAGCGAAACACTGTTTCACCCTACGAAATTTCTCTTTGTTATTTTCCATTGCAATCGTTAAACTGATAGATTTGGTCTATAGTGAAAATTGATGGAACGATTTAGCGAACGAAATTTGCCTCGAAATCGAATGTCAAAGTAGAATCGATCGGAAAGGCTTTTTGTCCCTACCATGATATATTCGTGCAAAAAGTTTTCATTAGAAATGATTTAGAAAAGACGAACATATGATTGGAGAATATACAGGATGTCAAAAAAAAAATACTATACTATCGTTCGCTTATTGCAAAATGTTAATGAAAACTAGTGTTATTATGGTTTCCAGTGAATTACTTCGTATAGGTGTATCTAATGCATTTTCTAACTACCGAATGCGATTAGAAAACACATTGTGAAAGAAACAAACGGTCTCTCGACACGGTTGCAGCTTTTAACGGATATGTTCTTCGGACATGTTCGGACAAAAGTTAGTTACACGATTTTAAAACGTTCAAATAAAAAAACAAGAGACGATGGAAGAATTAGGATAAGAGTGTGGTAGAAGAAGGAACGTTTTCTTCCTCTAATGAAATAGCAGTTTTCTTGAAAACGATCAAGATATACCAAATGTTACGTTTTTATCTATTTCTGTGAAAACAACGAACAATAAGGACGCCATTTTCTTCCTATATTTCTTTCTATTCTTTCGTGAAAAATTGTAGATACCATTTATCCGGAAGTAGATTAGTAATTTCACATCAAAGCAATTGAAATAAATTCTTTTTTTATTTTTTCATTCTTCACAATAGAGATCCCCCATTTGAAAGTTTTATTTGATATTTCATAAAATTATCAAACGTTTACAATTATTTTGTTGTTGTTGTTCCGCAGCCTAATCATATCTTCCGATAACTGTCTTTATTTTTGGAAATGTCAAATAATTAGTCGATACTCGATCTCCATTTGAAAATAAACACCTACGCTCTCGAGTAATCAAAATATCTTTCTTATTTCAAATCAATGAAACATTAGAGAGATAATGAAAACTAAGGAACGGCATTTTAATCTCATATCAGAGCCAAAAAGAACACTCTCTCATAATCACTCTACACATGCATATATATACACCTATCTGAATTGTTAATCTCTTGACGAAACGCAAACGTCTCGCGTTCCTCTTTCTGCCGAAGTCTTGCGATAAGAAAGGATGTTTAATCTTTCTTCAATCCACCTTTATCACCTCCTCTTGTGCTTTTTCCTATCTGTTTTACTTTTATCTTCAAGTTGGATAGAATTTTCTGAGACATCTTTTTCCTTCAAAAAGAGACCAAAGAAGGAATGTATAAAGACAGAAATTCAGGAAAAAATAATAATCTAAAGATGAGGAGGAAAGAAAGGCCAAACAAGAGAGAAAGAAAAGATGAATGGAAAAGGAAAGGAAAGGAAAGGAAAGGAAAGGAAAGGAAAGGAAAGGAAAGGAAAAATGGAAGAAGAGAAACGATAAGTATCGTCGTGCGTTCTTGTGTCGCAGGACGCGAGGCGGTCAAAGGAACGCGCGACCACGCCGTGTGCGTGCATGCATGCGTGCGTAAGTGTGCATGCGTGTGCTTACCAACGAGAGGAGGGAGAATAAAAGGGTGGGAAGAGATGGTGGTGGAGGAAGCGACGGAACAGGACGGAGATAGCGTAGGCATGCAACAAAAGTAGATACCACGACGCGATACGACGTCTCTCGTGTGCAAGTGCACGCACCGAATGCGAGAGGGAGATGCACACGTACGTACACGCCAACGCACGCACACACACACACACACACACGCGGATAAAAAATGTTCGTTTTGTGAAAGGGAAGGGGCACGCTCGCGTGTGGTGGGAGGCGCCTGAATTCGTGCCCTCCTCCTACACACCGTGAGGAAGAAAACCGGTGAACGAGGAGGCCACGTGTGCGCGTGTGGTGAACAACACACAACGCAAGAAGTATAAGCGGCCTACGCCGACAGTGTACTCTACTATATACTATGTTCGTGTGCGTGCCCACATGGGACGGTAGAGCAAAGCCTAGGGCGTCTCTTTCTCTCTCTCTCTCTCTCTTTTTCATCTAACCTTGTGGGCCGCGCGTGTTTTGTGCAAGAGCGAAGGAGACCACCGCTGCCTGCCTGCCTGCCTCTCTTCTTGTCAGTAGGACACATGTGTCGTGTTTTTATGCTATTACCTCTTGACTATACTTACTCAGGACCCCGGCGAGTCACAGACTCTGGATGGATCATTCCAACTCTCTCTCTCCCGAGAAAGAGAGGAATGGATGATAGATAAATAGATTTCTCCTTACCACGATGTTGTTCTTAAAACTAAATTAGCCAAAAATTCGTAAAGGAAACATTTAAGATTCAATTGCCAATGGTAATTTATGTGAAATAGAACATTTATAATCTATGATTCGAAGATTTGTTGTATTCGTAATTTCACAATTCGCGTTGGAAAATGATTCTACAATTTAATTTACTACAAGAACAACAATGATTGACAACGTAATGAAAAATAAGAAACCTTTCGTTAGAATTGAAAGAAGAGAATAAAAAGAAATAAAGTTAAGAGTTAGGAAAGGGAACGTTTTGATAGTCCAACGAACCAGCAAGCATCGAATTTGTGGGACTTCCCTTCGAAGACGGGATTGACACGATTCTCGTACCGTGAAACGACTAACATATGTACACGTTATGTACTTATATAGATACATATCTACATAGTTATATAGAAGGTGTTACGTTTGTTTGTTTATTTACCAGTGTCCATTCGTTCTGAAAATCATCGATCTTATGGCAAAATTCCAAGTAGAGTTAGAGATATCTCGTCTAGCCGTTAGTCTACCAAAGAGCAAGTAGTATTATCAGATAAATCGGGATAGATCGGACAAAAAGAGAGAGATAGGAAAGAGATGAGATCAAAAAAGTCAGAGAAGGTCCTCCGTGTAAAAATATATTCTCTATGAAGGTCTCGTGCAATAGGGGAGGAAGACCTTCTAACGTTTTATCCACGAAGCACTGCTTCTGAAAGTGGACGATATCAAAATGGAATACGAAAAGTTTCGTATAATGTACTGGGTGTTCCATTTTAATGAATGCATAGAAATACCGTAGAAATTCTGAGCGGTATCCATGGAGAGAGAGAGAGAGAGAGCAAAGAAATAAATTTTCAAAAAAATCTTCCTATATACCGCCGGTGAGGATGGTCCTTCTGTCTCGTACTTTTTTTATTTCGAATTTATACCTCAGAATTATGACCTATGTGTGTTATATAATACAATCTTAAAAAACAACATTCATCATTCTGTTTATATATATATATATATAACGAGACCGCATTGAAAATGTTCATTATCGATTAATGAATAAACATTAGCTTTCATTTTAGTTGGATTATAATTAAAGGTGGTCATTTCAATTAATCCATTAAGTTAATTTATATTATAATGCATTTTGCATACCAAATTTTTACGTTTCTAAAATTAAACAATTTATATAAATATATATATATATATATATATATCTAGTAATATTATACCGTCGTCGACTCTATATATAAATATACGTCTATATATTTACCGATAACGTCGGCGAAACACGATCGAGCGTTTCGGCCATCCTGCCTACGTATATTTCGTATACCAAGGCCGGATATTACCATAAGCCGCGAAACGTTTGCATTTGAGTCCACGTGGTGCTCGCGATAATCCTGGCAAACCATCTCTCTCTCTCTTTCTCTCTGCTTCTCTCCCTCTCTCTTTGTACAGCAGCAAAGCATAGAATTCTTCGTTCTCTCCCCC
Organism: Polistes dominula; assembly: GCF_049000335.1. Taxonomy (NCBI): domain Eukaryota; kingdom Metazoa; phylum Arthropoda; class Insecta; order Hymenoptera; family Vespidae; genus Polistes; species Polistes dominula. Next base: position 522,136 of record NW_028301046.1, read on the forward strand.
ACGTAACACGTACAAACATCTATATATATACGTACATACGTACGTCTATGTATAAGTGTATGTGCTGTCTCCTCCGCCTCCACCTTCACCTCTTCCTCCTCCTCCTCCTCCTCCTCATCCTCCTCTACTCCACCACGATCTCCTCTTCGTGCTGTGCGAACGTATACGAGTCTTCGTTTGTATGGGAAACTCGATATGTTCCGATACAAAGTACTGAATACCGTCTGGGCACCACTTTGTCCGACTAGCTCGTGATGTATACCGTTGCCACGGGACCGAGGGAAACGCCATTCTTTCATTCTTCCTGGTCCAATTACGGACTTCTTAACCTTTGTGCACCAGACTACACACCCGCGTACACGCGCGTTATTTTTTCTTCCGTGCGCGACAAACATTATATATTTCCGGTAATACCAAAAATATCACGAAAAATGACGTTCTCGCAATTTTTCTTCCAATTTTATCTATCTACATCTTTGTTGAATGTACATTTTGCAAAAGAATATTTTTCTATATTGTATTTATATAATGTGACGCGAATAATTCATTACTTTTCGAATATTTTTTTTTTTTTGGTTGAACTATATGAGACACCGTGTATTTGTAAGGGTACTTTTAGAATGAAATGTAATAAAAGGAAATAATATAATCGAAAAATGAAAGAAACGCGATGATAGCTTCTTTTCGAGTAGGCGAAGCAAAGCGATCTCTTCTTGCTGCGGCAAGAGATCTTCTCTTGAATTTAAAAACGATCGTTACTTCTCGCCACCATGAGAGGCAGAGAGAGAGAGAGAGAGAGAGAGAGAGAGAAAGAGCGCGGAATAAAGAGGCGGCGGCGGCGGCAGGAGGAGCGATATAAGAGGAGATAGAAAGTACGACCAAGAGGGATAGATAGAGAAAGAGAAAGAGAGAGAGAGAGAGAGAGAGAAAAGAAGACGCGAGACAGGGAGGTTTCGAGGAGAAGACGGAAGAGGAGGAGGAGGAGGAGGAGGCGTGAGGATTGCTGAGTTAGTCTCTCTCCGCTTGGAAAGTTCACGAGGTTCAACGTTGTACGATTCGTCAGTCTCCTGTTACGTGAAAAAAAGATGATTTTTATTTTATACGATTTAATAAAAAAGAATCCCTCGCACGAGATCATTTTTCTATGATATAAAAAAGAAGACTCTACGATTTTCCAGATTGACTATTACTCCAAAAAAAAAAAGGAAAAGGAATAATTGTCTTCGTCATTGTTTATCCAAATTGTTGTGAACATCTTAGTAATGTTTATAGAAATAATTTGTCACCTAGACGTAAAGATATATTCATTCATTTATCAAGAGCATACGTAGATAATATTAAATCATATTTGCTACTTGTCGAGTAGCAAGTAGTCAATAACCATAATTTTCCAGTTTGTATGTCCAGGCAAGAAAGAAGAAGGGTGGATATGTAGGAATGAAAGAATGAACGAATGAACGAATGAACGAGCAAACAAGTGGAGCAGCAAACAACGATCGGTGGTACACATACACATACACACACACACACACACACACATATGATTCATACCCTCTCTCTTAAAACCAATGAAATCGGTGCAATTACGATACGCCGATATCCATCATTACGTCGAACCACACGAATCTGATTCCAGTCGTTGCGAGGAGTCTAACCAGTACACGTAGGTGTTATATTACCTTCTCTCTTTCTCTTTTATCATCTTTCTCTCCTTTTCCGTAGAAATTAAATTATTATTCGAAAAAGATTGCAGATAACTTTACTATCTCTATTCGTTAACATCATATGGATAAGAATATTTTTGTAATTATTATTATTATTAATATAATTACACGAAGAGATAATTAACTGTTCATAGTTGGTAATAACGTTGTAGTAAATAAAATTTCGAATATTTAAGAAAAGTTCTATCTACTTTTACGTGCCTATCATTGAACATAGAAATTAATTACTCAGATAATTCAGTTTATTTTTTTGTTTTGTTTTGATTTGCCAATTTTCACGCATAATTCCATATCCGATTACATAGGACTATTACAAATAACATATAAGTAATATGTATATGCAATATATACCTGCCTCATTTCGTAACTTTGTATTCGACGATAGGTCAGTACACTATCGACTTTCAAATTACTTCTCGTAAAGATAAAGTTCAAACGTAGTAATCGATAAATCCGAACGAACTACTACTCCCGACGACGAGGAGAACAACACAACAGTAGTATACACGACGACATTTTTATTCTCCAACAAATGAAACGAATCGCCAATATTTTCAATGAACGAAGCGTATATTCCTGGAGTTTCTAGTGCAAATGGTAAAGAGAGTGAAACAGAGGGAGAAGCAATAAGAGATACTATCGGAAATTCGTTCGTTCAAGGATGTATTATCGCGAGTAGGTTACTTCCTTAATATTTTGTTCACGCGAATGGTCTAATCGTTACGCAATTAATCTCTTATCTAAAATGACCAACTGTAGTAATGTATTTTTTCTAATCGATTCTCTATCTCTATCAATGGAAAAAGTAGAAAGAAAAAGAAGCGATTAGATGACGTATAACTAATACACATTTATACATATGTGTATGTATTGTACATACACATGAGAGGAATGGGAAAATGTAGTAGGAAAGTTAACGCTGAGGAATAACGCAGAGAAGTTCATTTCCAAGCAGTTAACGACTCTTCTTCTTCTTCTTCTTCTTCTTCTTCTTCTTCTTCTCCTCCTCCTCCAAGTTTTCCTGTTCCACCACCTCTTTCTCTCCCACCCTTTGGACTCCCACCACAAACCGAACGTTCCCTCTTTTACTCTCTATCCCGTGAGCCATGTTAAGACGTGGGGTATAACTTCGGTATAGAAAAGGAGAGTAAGAGAGAAAACCTCGGACCGCATCTACAAGAAATCTACCAGCTCTTTCTCTCTTACTATATCCTCCCTCCCTTCCTCTCTTTCTAGACGGCTCCACCAACGAGATTTCAGATTAATTGCTTCGACGTTAGTTGCAACTTAATGAGATGGCCGAAGCCCGACTGAGTAAAGGATTCGAAGGACTTCTGGAGAAGATCCTCGAGGTATAGAACTTGCAAAATCGAGCTTTCATCGAAATACAAATTTGAAGATTTTTAACCTTGAAATTTAATGGTCAATAAGTGAAAGAGAGAATGAACGTTTTCGTTGGATCAAGCTGATTGTGAGAGAAGAAAGAGGAAGAGAGGAGGGCACGTTGGGAGAGGGAGGGAGGGAGGGAGGGATTTTAGGAAGAAGAAGAACTTGGCGCACGCAATAAAGTCTCCTCTCGCCATTTTAAAACGCTTTTTGACTGGTCTAACGAGAACTTTACTTGGAACGTTCTTGGTCAAGACACTTGCACGAAGGGGAAACAAAATATCTTACTTGAAATATGTTCTATCCGTGTTATGATAATTCAAAGAAAATAGGGTGTGCTAGAAAAATTAGCGTAGCTATGATTTAATGGAAATTCCTTAACAAATTTTCCGTTGTTTCTCTTTTTCACCGGTGCGAGAAAAGAGACCGTTTTAAAAGGGGGGAATTTTTCCTCAACGTCGAATTACATTGTTTGCCGCGCGTATCGATATCCGCTGGAAAGCTTTTCTTTTTTTTTGTTTATTCCTCAATTAAGTCTAGGCGAGTGTTGAAACGTCGAACAAACACGACCGTACGTACGCCTACGCTTTACAAATTTTTACGGAATTTTTATCGTCGTACGAAAAAAAAAGAAAAAAAGATTTTACAATCGCGTCGGATTGTCAGAGGAAAAAAAGAGCAAATTCCAAAACCATTCTCGCGAACGGTTCGTTCACGGATCATCTTGATTTTATTTTATTCTTTCTTCCTTTTTTTCCTTTTATTTTCGTCCCTTTCGCAACTATTCTATCGGTCAAAGGAAGATAAAAGGGAAATTCATGGATGTTAAGAGAAATTTAGAAATTTAGATTTATTCCGTGTGTGTGCGTATTAAAATGAAGACAAACAAATTGTAATATTCTTGAACGATTATTTCGAATCACCCTGTATATATCTCTCTGTACACAATATAAACAATAGATAAAATAGAAGAAAATGAAATATAAACGTCAATTGAAAGTTTTACCTGGACATTCGTGTTCATGAAGGAAAAGAGAGAAATAGGATAATAGAAAAGAAATACCTATCCGGTTTGAAACGGAATTTTCATTATTCCATGTTACCGTAAAGCTCAACCCGGAATATTGGTTTTTTCAAATGATCACAAATCGCGACACACAGTTTGAAAAATCAAAGGACCGAGATAGATGAAAAGAAATAATCATTTCGAAAAGTATTCGAGTGGGCAAGTGCAATACGTTTGCTTAAATTTATTAAGTTTTCAATGAAATGGACGATACGGAAGATGACAAGTTCTTCTCTTGTGGAAGAAACAAAAAAAAAAAAAAAGAAGAAATAAAATCTGGAGAATTGTTTGAGAGAACGACAAAGGGTGGTGGTGGTGGTGGTGGTGGTGGTGCCTGCCATTCGGATATACCCAAGCGCTTCAAAGGTGTCTGACGTTTTAGGGAAGTTAGCGGGACTGAAGAGAGAAGTGCTACGAAATTGGAAGGGAAAGACGCGAGCTTAGAGGGGAATTTTGGGGAGGGGGAGGAAAAAAAAGGGGAGAGTCTTGTCCCTTAAATGATTGACGGCTGGGCCGTATCGTCCAGTGGTTCTCAAAGTCACTGCAATATATCTCAATCCTACTTATCCTTTAAGTAAAATAAACTCGCGAGTAATGGAATTGTTCTTCTTCTTCTTCTCCTTCTTCTTTGAATTCATTCCACGTGGATTTCGAGAGTTGTTCAACAATCGATAATTGACTATTTTTCACGTAGCTTCGGTCGTTTTCGAGTTGTCGGATAAGTTTAACGTCGAGTAAAGTTTTTCGTAAAAGGGTGCGATGCGTCCCCCACCCCCCCCAACCGTGGCTGACAAGAAACAAAAGAAAAGTTGGGACTGGAGTAAAAGTTGCAAAAATTAAATTCGACTTTGGCATTCGATCGTAACTAACTATCGAGGTCGTCCGACCTAGAGTACCTCTTTTTTGCTCTTTTATTTCTTCCCTTCCGTCAACAAAGCGTAACACGATTCATTCTTTTCTTTCTTTCTTTCTTTCTTTCTTTTTCTCTGACTTGGGGATAAACTTTTCGCATTTCTTCGAATTGTTTTTTTTTTTTCCCAGAGCAAAAAGCATCCTTTAAAGGTACATAAACAACAAAGTTTTCGGCATTACGTCTCATGGTTCTCCTGCATCGTACCTCCGCATACGGGACGGGAAGGTCAAGGCCGACGATAGGATGAGACTTAGAGCACGCATTTAGATTCTTGGCATCGGGACCGTTCCTTACAGGACCACGACGACGACGACGACGAAGAGGAAGACGACGACGACGACGACGAAGAAGAAGAAGAAGATGAAGAAAAATAAAAAGATACTTACGTGCTAACATAAGTGACGATCTATTTCGACAAATATATAAAATCTTAGGAGAAAATCCAGACTGCACGTCGTCGCGTTTACAAATTTTTTTCCTAACTTAACTCGTAAATCGTACCACGTATGTACGTTTCTTTTTGTTAAACAATAAGAATAGATGGGATAAATTTTGGGTAAGAGAACACATTTCGTATGAAAAAGACGATAAAAAAATAAAACGATATAGCAGAAGGAGCGAATGTTTATTCACAAAGTTGAAACTCGATCGTGTAAAGACCGCAAAGCTGCAAGTTTTATTCGTGTATATCGTGAAACGTGGAAATGTTCCAAAGGACTTCTTCTCTTTCCAGTCCATCCAAGCAAGAAAACACACTGAGCAATGCTGCTGCTAGCCTTCTCGAAACATTCTTCTTTACGATTCTATCGATTTTGCATTGCAAATCTTATTCAGTCGTCGTGAGTAATCTATCGTTTCTTTCTACTTTACTACAATACTTTTCATATTTTTTCTCTTATTGTTCAAAACTTCATATTCGTTCGACTGACTTTTCATTTCCTATTGTTACCTGTTAAAATATTATCTAATAACAACAACAAAATATCATAATCATGAGTATCAATTCGATATGGATTAATATTTCCAGATAACAACATTTCATTTCAATGATCGTATCTCGATAAATCGTAGGAAAAGAAAAACAACGATGACCGAATCGGATCAATTAGGTAGGTATCGGCTAATAATAATCGATAACATAGAGTACATAAAAAGTATTTTATTCATTGGGCAGTACTCATACTGGGATCAAGTTAAATCCGTGCAAACAGGAAACAAGACTTACGTCATGGTCCCCAACTCGAGCGGTAGCAACTCGTTCGAAAGGTAAAACCTAACGTTCTTTCCTGGCCACTCTTTGCCTACAGTTTAGGTACATACATACATACATATAGTTCTAGGTATATTTCTGTGATATGTACATGTACACCTAACTACAAATATATATATGTATATGTAAATGTTAATGTACATAAAGTTTCGTCCAGTAACGTTACGCACCGTCGAAGAGGAAAAGGGCTCTCTCTCTCTCTCTCTCTCTCTCTTTCTCTCTGATTTTTTATTTCTTTCTCTCTCTTTGTCTAACTCGAGTCCTTGAGACGTTCGGAGGACGACAGAGAGCAAAGTCAGCGTTCGAGCGCGTTCCATCGAGACCCCAAGACATCCGATCTTCCTTGCTCCGATGTTCATAATACCAATCGTATTTCTCTCAAAACGTTTCCCTACTACACCTTTCTATTGAATTTCTAATATTCGAAGAAATATTTCATAATTAAGATATACCTATCTATTATAATTGTTTACATAATTTATGTCATTTCATTCTCTCTCTCTGTTTCAAATAATACAATTTAAAGTAAAAGAATATTTTCTTTTCAAAGTGAAAAGATATTCAAAGATTAACAATAAGTATATTATTTGATAATTATCTAATTATTCTTGGAATATCGATTCATTACACTATTTGTAAATATAGAATATATAAGATCATTGTATTGGGTTGTTTGGAAAGTAATTTCGTTGTATTTTTTGTGAAAATGAAAAAGACAATTTTCGCTTCGAGGTTAAACTTAGGATTTTAAGGAGAATAAACCTATAAGTAAATAACTTTGCTTGAATTTCATTCCATTAATTGAAATTGTGATAAGAAAACGATACGTCAAGTAAACTAATCGATCGATCATTTGTCAATATTACATCAGAAAAGATAAAACGCAACGATGATGAGATTTGATAGAATGGAAGATGTGTAAGACACAAATGTGTAAGAATTTTCGTAAAAGAATGATTAAAAAGAATGTATAGTCCTTTTAGGATGTATTACAACTTACTCGAGGTTGCTAACTCACAATTCTTTCGAAAATCGTTGCTACGTGGTAAAGGAAAGATGATGACGACGACGACGACGAAGGGTAAAAGGGAAAGGATAAGAGGGTCGAAGAGGCAAAGAAGGGACACGACGGACAGTCGCACGTGCACGGTGGCTCCTTTATTCGTGTCTGTACACACCAACAATAAGAGAGAATAAGAGAGAGAAAAGGATAGAAGGATCTCTATATCTATCTATCTCTTTCCTTCTAACGTTGTCGGTGCATTTTATGTTCTTATACCTGCGAGACGATGTGAAACGCCACAAGACGCGGACGAACGAGGTGAGGCGAGGCGAGGCGAGGCGAGGCGACCAAGGGGATCTTCTCCTCCTCGTCTTTCTTTACGTTCAGTCTAAGGACGAACCGGTCGAAAGAATCCCTATATCTATCCTTCTTTCCTTCCATTAAGTATTACGAAATTTTCTTTAGATCTATAATCGAAATCCATATGTGAGATACTCCTAAGTTCTATTCTTATTTATTTGTTTCTAGATTTGAAATTGTTTTTTTTTTTTATCAAGAAAATTCGTTCATTCATTATTTATACATATAGTTTGCTTGTAATAATAATTAAATAATTATTAATATAAATAAATAAATCTGAAAGAAATAAGATACGCGAAGACCGTGAATGGAAGGATCGCGCTTAGGGACGGGAACAGTAGCCCTGGGATTTGGTATTTGCGGCAATGAACTTTCCAGTTCCTAATGCCAGTTAATAATAATAATAATAATAATAATAATAATAATAATAATAATAATAATAAATAAATAATAATTTTAAATAATAATTAAATAATTATTATTATTGTCTATAACTTCCCTGATCCTAAAATATCTTTCAAACGTGTTACACGATTGAAAAATAAAAAAAAAATAAAAAAGCTATCAGACACTTCTCTATTAGATGAAAATTTTGTACACACATATATGCCCACGCATTTATACATGATAAAGTATGTATACTTACTTACATACGTTTTACTTTCTCTCTTTTATCTCTCACCTCGTCGCATCTTGTGTTTCAGTTAAAAATGAATTTCCTTTTTTCCAGCAAAAGGATGCGCGAGTTGGAAAAATAAAATAAAATATAAAATGAACCTGAGGAAAGAAAAGGTCAGCGAAAGTTCGTCGTTCTTTTTCGAAGCTTACCTCTCTTTCTACGTAAATATCTATATACATGTGTGTATGCGCATGTGTATATATATATATCTACAATTCCGTGTTACTAATTGCAGGATTATATCCTTTAAGAAGACTACAGTTTATCTCTTTTCCCTTTTTCTACTTGCGATCACGCTTAAACTTAACTTTTTTCTTCATATAACCTGTTGCTATTTCGATATTTCTCGCGTCACTGAAAAGCAAACGACAATGGGTCGTAGTAGGAGGTGAAGGTGGAAAAGGAGGTGGAAAAAGAAGAAGAAGAAGAAGATGAGATTATAATATACCATGTTTAGAAATTAAACGCTTTTTCATACGCATTCGATTCCAACCAACTGGAAACTTTTCGTATTATGTTTTTTGTATTACGAAAAAATATTTAGTAAATATATCTTTATGATTATTTATTTGAACGAACGAAAATAGGAGACACTACGACAATCGTGTATTTAGTTGTTTGGAAAATTATTGTATTTGTCATTTGAAATATTTCGCTTAAAATTCGCGTGTAATAATTGATCTTTAAACGACAATAAAATTGTAACAACTTGTAGCAATCAAAGGGTTAAATATGTTATTAAATGAATAATAAATATATTCAGCTGATGAAATAATTATATCGCATTATCCTATATAAAGACAATGGTAATATAAAACCGATAGATGAAAATATAGTCCTACAAAACAAACTGGTATAATAATCAAAACACACTTATATGTATTATAGTACTCGACTAATCGTAATCACGATACGTTAGAAATTCTTCTCTCACCTACGACTCGAGTTTTACCGATCGCAATATGGCCTTTCATAGTGTGTCGTTTATTAATAATCGTGATCGTTCGAAGATAACGATGACGGTCGTCGTCGTCGTCGTCGTCGTCGTTGTAGCAAAGTGATTTCAAGCTTGGAAAGTAACATTACTCGTTGGCAAATGCTACGATATTAACTTGAACCCGTACATTATGCATCCACGATAAAACAGAATTATAGAAATAATCTATTGAGAAAGTTTCGATTCTCTAGCTTTGGACAAAAAATAAATAAATATCAAATATTCGTTGAAAAATATTGTAAAAATATTCTTATCAATGTAAATTTTTATATATATAAAAAAAAAAAAAAACAGATGTGTGCAGATCACACACGGTAGAAGTGAAACCTTCAAAGAAAATCAAGCTTCGAAATAATTGAATTATAATACAGTGCCATTTATTGAAAGAACCTTACAGAACCTAGATAATCTCTAAATAAAAATCTTTAAATTAGTAATAAATTTCAATTAGTAGTGGACAAACATATTGTTACACTGAATTTTTATATATAGAATTTTATTAATTAATTAATTAATATATAGAATTAAATAATATAGAATTAAATTATATATTGAACTTTATAAATTAATTAATTATTTTTGTTGCATCGATTTTACGTCCTTCCGTTTCACGATTATCAAATCACCCTGATTCTAAAGAAATGTTCACTTTAAAAATCAATCGCAACAATTTGAATAATTTTTCATAAAATTAAGAAAAAGTTCTTGCGAAAAATAGCAGCAACTAACTTGCAACTTTCTTCTTGTTCTTTTTGTTCTTCTTCCTTCTCTCTACTTTTGTCTACTTTTTATTGTAACTAACGTTAAAAGAAAAGTTACGAAAAGTGAGATCAAGCTTGTAAAGATAGAGAGAGAGAGAGAGAGAGAGAGATACGGTCGGGAGTAAATACGAGGAGCCTTTCTAATTCCAAAGACGGGACCCACCACTATCTCCTTCGAGAAGTCCTTGGTAAGAAGGTACGAGTGGTGGGGCGTCGTCCTTGACACCTACCGTAACTTTTGTTGGACGGCTGCGTCTCGAGAATTCTTTCTTACCGCCCTACCGCCGCCCCCTACCCCACTAAAAACCCTTTCGATTTATTATCCAAAATAGAAAAAAATCTTCTTTTTATTATTCCATGAAATATTTTGTGTAATAATAATACCAAGTTACATATTTCTGTATCAATTGGCGATCAATTTTAATAAAAAAAATAAATAAAAGAAAGAAATGAGATAACAAAAAACAACTTCTATTAGATGATAACTTTGGCGATGTAATTTAAACGTTACATTCTCAATGTATATATATATATATATATATATATAGTAAGTTCTATCGATAAGATTAGAAAATGTGAAAAGAAGAAATAAGTATTTCGTTGTTGGTAAGAAACGTGTTAAATGTTAAAAGATTCGATAAGAAACTCACGCACATCGTAACACGAAGCTTTCCTTCGATATTCGAAATAAGAATAAACGAGATATATCGTTTGGCGTAGATAGGACGCGTGTCGATGTCACACCTATCGATCTTCGTAAAAGGTGCAAACGATATTTCTTCGTGACGAAACGAAACGAAATGAAACGAACGAACAAACGTGCATGTTGGATCACAGAAAAGGACATAGATACATAGATTGCTATCCGAAATCATGGAAGAACCCTCGTGAATCCTTTCGGTTCAATTAAATTTCACTTTGTTCATACATATTCATGTACAAATCGCTATATCTTCTCCCATTTTCTTCCTCGACACAATTTCAAATTAATCTCACACTTTCTTTTCAATTAATTTCAAAAAAATTGTTCAAACTATCAAAAACAATCTGAACCCTTTCGCTACGGGCATATCTTTCGCGGTGCTACTTCATCGAAATTGCAATTTATTTTCAAGTAATTTTGTTGTTGATATTAACAATTTTTAATGAAAAGAAACAAAATACTAAAATTACACGTCCAGTGTGTGGGATATTTGACTTAGTGCTATAACTGCATATGTTCGTCGTATTTTATGAAGGGTCACTAAAGTGATCCGTAGTAGCGAAAGGGTTAAAACTTATTCGTTAAAGTAAAACGAATTGTTATTATTTCATCATCTTTTTGTTTTATTTTTCCTTTGAAATTAACGTCGATTAATAATTAAAATTAAACACAAAAAAAGAAAAAGAAAAAGGAAGAAAGAATGAATAAAGTTTGATGATCCTCGCATAACTTATTTTATTAATAACCAAACCAGTTTGGACTGAAAGAAATAAAACAAAAAAGGAAAACTAATAAAAGATATTAAAAATGAATATTGATTTGCAATAAAATGTCTACGTTCCTTGGTCAATAATTTTATCGCAATGGCATCAATCTTGTCATTCGCAAAAAAAACACAAATAAAAAATACAAAAAAAGAAATGAAATTTGATAACGATCGGATTACGTGAAAAGTTGTACGTACATTCCCACTCGATATTAATCTCGAAAAAGAAATTGGAAACAGTTGTTTAAAACACTATACTATATTTTAAAGCTTCTACTACGATATTCATTTTCCAATCAGTTGTTTGTTCCATTCCGTTTGGAAAACATTTTTATCCATGTTATGTTATTTTTTTTTCTTTTTTCTATGATTTCTTATAACAATTCTATAGAATATAATCTCCTTTTATTTTCCATTTTCTTGTTTCACTGTAACTAGAATTATCAGTAGAACAATAACAATGTAAAAAAAAAAGAAAGATAGCGTAAAATTCGACGATTATTTTGTTCTCGGTTGAATTAACCTTTGCTTACAACACTTGGTTCAAAGGAACCAGACGACCTTTTTTGCAACTTGAGTCTCAAAAGTTCTCAATTGTTCAATTTTGGTAATTTTTTTTTAACAAATTTAAATTTAATTTAAACCTATAAAACCTATATAATCTTTTTAAGTAAATATCAAAGAAATCTGAAAAATATGTTGAAGTAAATCTATGCAATAGTTTCTTTTTTATAACAATGTATCTCGCGGGTGTGTAAACAAATATTTAGAAAAATATATTTTTCCAATGTAAAAAATTGCATTTAGTGTTTATGGTAGGAGATATATAGGTGTAAAGTTCTTTGATGTAATAGAAAATAGATGATCGATGGGTGATACCTAAAACGCAACTTTTACGTTCACACGAAGTATTAAATGTCAATGGTAAAATAATCAATCGATCGATTATGCAATAAACATAACAAAAGAAACGTTTCGTTTTGATCGTTTGCACGCGTCCACGAGGCTTCGCTAATTGACGGATTTATCGATAATTGGAATATTTAGAAGCCATGCCATGGTTTAGATATACGAATAGAAAAGAAAACGATACAAATAAAATCTACAAGAACAAATATGTTAATCTTTTCATCTTTTGTATTTATCTCCTTTTTTTTTTTTTTTAATGAATTAATTCTATTTTTTGTTTGTTTTATTATCTTCTATAAAATAAACAAAATGTTATTTACTTTAAATGATTCGCGTTACACATATAATACATGTTACATTTTCATATACTGAAATAGATATTTGAAGTCATTCATGTAACATTGCAACTGGACAAAGTTAATTAAAGGAACAATCAAAATATGAATTTGTATGAAACTATTAAGTCGATGTTAACTTCGTTCAGGAAAAGCAAAAAGTGTAATTTCAAAATGAAAATTCATTCAAATTGATTTCATCTAAGAAAAAAAATTGGCCTAAAATAATTATGTCTTCACGTAAAACACTCGGGTGGTTTTATATACATTAAAAAACAAACATAATATGTGTTTCAATGATTATGAAAATGTCTCTTATCAAAATGTTCAAACTTAAAGATTATTATGAACGAATGTATTGATAGGTTTATTATTCAAATTTACATGAAATCAATCCAAAAGATATAAGAAAATAATAAACAAATTAATGACAAATAATTGTAGGACAAATTTTTTACGAATTCGATCGATCCGATCTAAGATAAAATTATCTCGAATCGAAGATAACAAAAAGAAATCGTAGAAAAGGTATAAATACGACGTAGATAAAAAAAAAAAAAAAAAAGAAAACAAGAAAACACGTGTCGTGGAACATGATCGATATATCTAAATAATAGATTTTCAAATAAAAGTATTTCGAATCGTAAGATAACAAGAAGAAATCTTTAATAAATTTCGTACGATGTAAAAACCAAAAAAAAAAAAACATGTGTCATAAAACGATCGAATTAAATAATAAATTGAATAAATGAAAAATGATATATCACGAGTCAAAGATAAATTTAAAATTAAATGTATCTTCTTCGATGAAAGATAATACGAAAATATATCTTGAAAAAAAAAAAATAGTCTAAGATAAAAAAAATCACGTAAGTATCGCGGAATGATCGATTTAAATACACAAATAATATACACAAATATACTTTGATATACGTGCAATTTAATCCTTTGCTCATTTTCAAAGATAATACACTGGTGGCGTGTATCGCACGTGCTTTTCTAAGAACACATACGCAAGGTTTTTAATCTCGTATCAATAGAAATAAAAGTAAATAAAAGAATGAAGTAAATGAAAGCAACGTACGAGTACCGTCGGAAAGATTCCAACTCTCTTCTGTTATCCTCGCGTTGAAAGTTTACACACAAATATTTCATCTTAATAATTATTTTATCCGTCGGACAAGAGGAAAAATCATGAATTTAATGATAATTATTAGAAAAAAGAACAAGAGACAAAATATGTGAGAATTGTAGTAATACGAAAAGAAAAACAAACTCGATAAAATGTAATTTGAAATATTCGACAAAGGGAAAGCAACACTTTAACTGTATTAAATAATATAAGAATGTATATGTATATACAGGATGTGTCTGTTTGAAAACAAATCAAAGCAACTAAATTATTATCCCATCAAAATGTCTTTTTGTTGTATCAAAGTTGTATCTAAATGAAATTTGAATGAAAAACAGGACACCATGCATAAGTATTTGTTTAATAAATAGGATAATAAAATCAACAAAATATGATTACCTGCAATTAAGCAGAACTCCACTGTGATGACTAGGCGTACGTCTCCCGAAAATAGAATCCGATCATCCTGAAGACCGAATCCCCTTTTTGGTTGTGTTAATATTTTTCTTGATGAAAAACAGTAATAAATCCTCTTTCACCGAAAATATTCACTCATTCTTTTTCACAGTAAGAACGTTAGAACTTTTCTTGTCTTGACACGAAAAGAGATTTGGTTTCTTGATCAAAACAATATAAGTAGTAAAAAAACAAAGGAAAAAGGTAAGATAGAAAATTGGATCTCTCTTTTGCTGATATGATTCTTCTTCACCAATTACACGATATTACATTCGTAAACGTCGAATCACCATTAACAAATGATTTGCGTGTATGCGTGTGTGCATGTATATGATAGATACGAATGAAATTTTCGTGAATACGTTTGATCTTCTTATTTTTTCCCTCGAGGCACCCTGCCTCCCTCGAGGAAGGTCAATACTTTAGGGCCATCGCGAGAGCTACATCTTCGTCCAGAAGAAATGATAATCCAAATAAATGAAAATTCAGGGAATACCGAAATATTCTTTGGCGTACGTGATAACGTTCGTCGAGCAAACTTTCATTTCTGGTTGAATCCTTTAAAGGGAAAACACGATCCCGGAAGTGATCGGATGCAAATCTTCGAAGGAACCTTCGAAGCTGAACGAAGGCAAAAAAATGAATTAAGAAAAAATAGGAACGGATATAAACAACTAAATGAAATAAACGATAAAGAATCGAGATGGTAGGATAGTCTCGTTTAATAACTATGAGAAATTTGTATTAACAAATGTAATTTGGTTGGAAACTCTAGAGAGTTCTTGACGCGCCGACGCTTTCGTTCTATTCCCTTTAAAGCGGGCGCCGGCCGGTCTTAAAGCCGCGAAGCCGGACGACGATTCCTTTCGTTCCTTCGTTCGTTCGTTCGTTCGTTCGTTCGTTCGTTCGTTCAGGTCCGTAAGAAGCGTTGACGAACCCTAAACGAATAACGTATTCAAATTTTTCTTTTCACTCTTTATATTTGAAAAAAATCTAGTATGTAGGAAAGATGGAAACGAAGATAAACGTTCAATTCTACTATCTCTTCCCTTTGTTCCTTAACTCGCGTTCCGTCGGCGAGAACGTAGATACATATACACATAAACTCACACTCACGCTCGAACACACAGTTGCGCGCGCGCGAGAAAGAGAGGTTATTCAGCGGATAACACACTCAAAAAAAAATCACTCCACGTCTTTGTTTTATTTATTTTCAAATAAACGAATTTGTAGGCTAACGCGGTACCGGTATAAGTAATGCTGTCGTAGAAAGCAAGGCTTCTTCACTTCCGGTAAAAGATAACCGCCGGTAACGCGATATAACGCAACGTAACGTGTTCACCGTAGAACGACTAAACTGTGACTGCGGCTTGTAGAGTTCGACGGCATCTACCCCCACCAAAGCAAACCGCCCGGCCAGCCTCCTCAAGCCACGCCTCCTTGTCTACCGAGAGCGTCCAACTACCGCGCCCCTTATTCGACTCTGCCCATTTTGAAGTCTCAAATGACCTGCCTCCATCCTGGTCACCCCCACCGACGACGTGGCTGACCTCTCGGTCACGCCCAATCAAGTCGCGGCTCCTTTTTCCCGCGATCATTTCTCTCCACCGCACCGCGCCAAACCTAACTGTCTTCCTCCCTCTCTCTCTCCTTCTTTTTCTTTCTTCTCCCTTTTTTTTTAGTATCTATATACTCTCTGGTGCCCCCCTCCCTCAATGACCAACCTTGTCTTTTCCCGCGCTTTTAACTCCATCGTTTGAATCTTCTTTACTCGATCGCTACTCGATCCAACAACCGAGATTAACATTTTCACTCTTAAGATTGATTATGTTTCTCCTATTATTTATTTTATCTTTAAAAGTATAGTAAATCGGAATCGCATGCTCGAATATTCCCTTGTGGTATTTACAGTATCTTTAGAGATTAGAACCCGGCTGTGATTTCAAGGGATTATTGGGATTTTGTTTTGATGTTGATGAGTGATAGTATTGCAAACCGAAACGACTTGAAGGAAGAAAACGGTAGTATTAGTTACATGATTTCGATACATTTTTTGAAAATAATAAACCCTTGTGCGTTCATTCAATCTTCGAAACCATGTATTTCTAAATAATCCTTTTTCCACAGATAGTTTCGATCTATTTAAAAAACCGTTTGAAGAAATGTACTTTTTCACTTACTTTATTCAAAGACAAATGTGATTCTTAGATTTTGTCTATTTAACTAATGTAAAATACCATCACTGTTGTTGACTTGCTGAAATGTATCCTAAAGTTCAGATTTTTTAAACTTTTAAGGCTGCTGTTTTATGCCTCTCTGTAAAAGAATATCAACGAAATTTCTTGCAATAACATTAACGCAATCGTTCAAACTCATCCTGAGACCATACATAATAGAGTTGCGATAAATCATTTATGGAACTTTTAGATTCCTAGATAGATAAAAAAGAAAATCTGCTGATATATATTTTCAAATCCCTAATTAATCTTATATTAATCCCATTTAACTAACGAAAAAATAAAATCATTCATGAATGACAGGATAGAGAAAAGTTTGGTGCACGTTCCCTACTCTCTCTCTCTCTCTCTCTCTCTCTCTCTCTCACTCTTTCTCTTTTTTCCTAAAAAATTCACTGTCTCTCCTCTCCTTGTCCTCTCCCTAAAAGAACTAGAAAGAAAGAGAAAGAGAGAGAACTGCGAAACCAGTGACGTCGTATTCCGTGTGGTTTTTTGCAGCGAGCAATACAGTGCCAACCGGTGCAAGTTCGTTGGAAATTGGCCACGCCTACCGACACCATCGCAGCCACGCGAGTTACCAGCATTGCGCATGCGTGCTCAACGAGGAACTATATACGCGCGCTTTCGAATTACCCTCCGCCATCTTTCACGCGCGGTACATCAGTGGAACGCCGTTGCTTGCTTACTAGCTTGCTTGCTCGCTCACTCGCTTGCTCGCTTGCTAGCTTGCTTGCTTGCTTGCTTGCTTGCTTGCTTGCTTGCTTGCTTGCTTCTCTCCCCTTTCTCCTCTTCTGCAGCAGCAGCCACCTCCTCCTGTCCCTCTTCGACAAACCATCCACCGGTCGCTTTCTCAGCTGCTACCGTTCCATTGCTGATACCACACGCGGTGTTCTATGTAGTTTCACAGCGTATAACTAACGAGATACTGTATTGGGATAGAGCCGTAGAACTAGTTACCAAAATGGCGGTTACTGCCCGCGATATATGCTTTTGCGTTCCTAGTACCAGCAACTGCTTCAAAACTTAACTTCAAATCTTCTTTCTTAAGCCTCATTTACTCGCTAAAACATACGAAAAATATTCTATTATAAGAAGAAGACCTTTTCGCATTTATTTTACCAACTATCGTCCTGATTTTTCTAATCTTTTCTCCATACTAATTTAAATCTATGTATATTGTTTCGATACGACGTTATTGTTTATTAATTAAATATATTTTCACTCTTTCATACGTAGAATTTATCGATTGCATTCTTTTCTTTGGGTGTAACGATTATTACATAAAATCCTGTATTTATTTGTATACAACAGTCAAAAATCGGAAAGTTAGATCGTTACAAATGCGATAACTTATCAACTTTTATGTATTTCGTATATATCGTACATTTTATCAAGATTGATACAAAAGTATCGTATGTTTATTGTAATTTTATATTTTCGCATTATTTTGAATTAATGATGTTTATTAATTGTTACAAAACGATATTATTTCCACGATTATTTAATGAAGAAACAAGTGAAGAAACTCTGCAATCAACCGGACTTGCATTTGGAATGTTAGTTACCAGATATGCTACTCCATTGTATGTAAAATGTAAACTAAATTTTTTATTAATTTAATAATAAAAAAAATTACATGAAATAAATAAAATTGCAAAAAATCATTACTTTTTACATCGACGAGTAAGTTATGTAAAAAAAAAAAATGTACCATTGCCGAAACCCGGGATTGAACCGGGGACATTTAGATCTTCAGTCTAACGCTCTCCCAACTGAGCTATTTCGGCAGACATGAAAGTATGTTTTTATTACTAGCTTTAAAACTAATACCTAATACATTTCATGTTCAATTATATAAATATATATGTATATACTTCATAATTATTAGTAATTGATATTTCAATATTGCTTCGTAATGGCGAGGGTTATTAATCATACTATATTGGTTATGCTAATATAATCTAAATTACTTATCGACCATTATCTACATATTTAAGTCAGTTTAATAGAATTGTAAGCCTTATATTAAGTTCATCAGGTAAGTACATCTGTGTATATAATTACTAATAACTTTGATCTATATATATATATAGCTTAATAAAACTTATAAATCCTATTAATTATTATTACTCTGCATTTTTGTATCTGTCATAAATAAATCTCATTCTCCTGCATATAAGAGGTTATGATATTATTCATAGTTCTTTTGAAACATGCATCTATTTTTTAAAAAATATCCCTATATATATATAAAAATAATATTCATAATCTAATTTTTGATTATTATTTAATAGAATAAATATCTAAGAAGACAACATGCAGAAAGCTTTGCTTCCAATAAACAATGTCCAAACTCAAGTGATAGCAGAGGGTCGATGGGTTGAAGAAAGTTTTCCGCAAGATGGTAAAAAAGATGTGGTAATAGTTATTCCAGGAAATCCAGGAGTTCCACAATTTTATGAAGGTTTTATTAAATCTCTCAATTCAAAATTACCATCGGAAACTCCAGTTTGGGTCATTGGACATGCTGGTCATATTCAACCACCTAAAGATTTGGAAATTAATATGCCTAGCAACAAAGAGTGGGATAAATATTATGGTTTAACTGCACAAATAGAACATAAGGTTAATCATTCCTTCTTTCTCTTTTTCCTTAACTTTTACTTTATTATTAAAAACATATTAAAATATATGCTATTTTATATTACATAGATACAGTTCATAAGAAATTATGTCCCAAACGATGCTAAAATATATTTAATAGGTCATTCAATTGGATGTTGGTTTATATTAAATGTACTGAAAGATGAAGATATATCTAAAAAGGTAGAAAAGTGTTACTTACTCTTTCCTACGGTAGAACATATGGCAGACACTCCAAATGGACGCTTTCTAACAAAGTTTGTAAGTTTTTCTGCTACTAATTGAAAAAGATGCATCTTTCTAAATGTTAACACATCCATAACAAATTTGATTACAGATTTTACACATAGTCAACTTATTGCTTTTTTTAACTTGGATTTTTACATGTTTTCCTTATTACTTGAAAGCATTTCTAATACGTTTGTTTGGTATATTTTATGGTATTCCTGCAAAACATGTTAACACAGTGATTCTATTGTTACAACCTAGCGTACTTAAAAGAGTATTTAGATTAGCGGATGAAGAAATGAAACAAGTAAAAGAACTTGATCATAATATCGTTTCTCAACACATTGGTAAACTTTGGCTTTACTATAGCGAGAAAGATCAATGGACTCCGATCAGTTATTATAGAAACATGAAAGCTAAATATCCTAATATAGAAGCTAATCTTTGTAAGCATGGCTTTGCTCACAGTTTTATATTAAATCATGAGAAAGAAATGGCTGAAATAGTAGGTAATTTAATCAATGAGAATATATCAAAAGCCTAATTGTTGATCAAGATAGTAACAGCCTTATGCATTTTAATCTATTCTGTTATAACATGGCAACAAATAGTGATAAGGTAATAGGTCAAATTATAAGCGATTTAATATATAATAATATATCTCTCATAAACCTAATTAATGATTTGTTATGATTAAATATTGTTGATTTTATATAAAATTATTTTAATGACATATCTAACATTCTATTAATAAAATATTTGATCTTATAAGCACATATGTACTATATGTATATCATGTACATTTATACTAAACATTATAATTAATAACACTTATTATATTTACTTGGATAAAATTTAATTATTGTTTGAACTTTAATAATAATTTGTTCAATTTTTAAATAATAGCGCTTTAAGGAAAGATTATCAAAACTTCTTTTGATTGGTATCAAACAATCAACGACATCTGCCGGCATCGATTAATAAACAAATATGAATTTAACTTAAAATCATGTGGCGCTCTCTAAAAGAGCGTCCGTCATTAAAGTGAATAGTAAAAAGTTGTGTACCTATTTTGTCATTAAATAATTTTTTTTTCACTAATGTATACTAATAAATGTATTAAATTAAGTTTTTATCGACGTTTAAAAAATTATTCTTTTATGGAAAACAAGTTAACCTTATTTATAAATCGTTACTTTTCAAATGTGCGTAATCATCATAGGGAACTGATTTTCATCGATGTAGTAGTGATAGCATAGATAGTAGATAAAATATAATGAATTGAAATAGTAGACCACTATTACATGTGTATCTTTATCTTCATACGTGTGTAAACGTTAGTATCAAATTTAGAAATATATATTTAGTTGAAAAGAAAAGAAAAGTAAACAAGAAGAAACAACCACAGTGATATTATATACATTTAAATTGATGAAAGAAGTTTAAAGAAAGAAAGAAAAAAAGTAATCCATTTATATTTTATGATTTGTCCAATGACAATTGTCAATGCATAATAATATTAAATACGTGAAACTTTATCGGAATGTAAATATTTTATTATTGTAAAGTTTGAAAAAGAAGATAATACATATACCTGTATAAGTAGTGACAGCGCTTTATTTAAAGACGTCATCATTTTGATTGTTGTGTTTATATGTATATATATAAATATACAAAAGATTAAAAGAAGATGTTTTCTATGTCTTTTAATATAACAAAAACAATAGAAGATGTCATAGGTAATATATAATTTATATTTTTTTTTCATCATTCTGTTTTATATATTTGAATAGCATGCAATGATGACACATTTGTTTAGATTATATTGGTACATTTTTTCAATTAATGTTAGAATACATGTATGTGTTGTTCATGTATCCTAATATTTAGGATAATATATTGTTGTATTATTAGAGTAAACAATTAATTGCAGTTGTTTAATTAGTAAGAAAATTAGATGAGAAAAAGAAATTGTATAAAATATACTTTCTAATTTTTAGTTGAATACATTGATGTGGATTTTACACTATGGCTGACTTGGCTTTTAATGCCGTTACTTATAACATTTTTACTTCCATTTGTAATTGTTCTTCTGCTATATTTTACTATTTTAACGTTACACATATACAGATCACACAGGTTAGTATATAGTAGTAATGTATTTATCATTCATTATATTTATAAACGAACAATTATTTTTCCAGAGGAAGAATTCAAAATGCTTATGGAACTGATTGGAAATTTGCAGCTCAATCCGTTACTGGTGCTATTTGGGATGCACATGGATGGATTTGGCATGGTATGATTTGTATAATACAATTTGATAAGTAATAGTGAACAAAAAAATCTACCAAAATTTCTATTACATTATTGGATTATACGTGTTTTTTTCTTTTTGTCAGGATATGAAGTTGTTGGTTTAGAAAACATACCAAAAGATGGTGCAGCTATGTTGATATTTTATCATGGAGCAATACCCGTTGATGTCTACTATTTTCTAGCCAAAGTATTTCTATATTATTCAAGATTAATCTACACAGTAGCAGATCGTTTTCTTTTTAAAATTCCGGGCTGGTCTATTATGTCTGATGGCTTACGTGTATTACCTGGAACAATTCAGACATGCTCATCCATTTTGAAAGAAAAACATTTGCTTGCTATTTTACCAGGTGGTGTTTATGAAGCACAATTTGGAGATTCTTATTATAAACTTTTATGGAAGAAAAGGATAGGTTTTGCAAAAGTTGCATTAGATGCTAAAGTTGTACGTCATATAATTTTATATAATTAATATATATATATATATATGAATAGATGGTAATACTTACATTACATTTGCAGGATATAATTCCAATATTCACAAGAAATATCAGAGAAGCATTTAGAACAGTAACTTGGGGTCGTAGAATATTTTTGCGTTTATACGCAGCAACAAGATTACCCATAGTTCCAATTTATGGTGGTTTTCCTGTAAAAATGGTAACATATGTAGGTAAACCAATTCCTTACGATGAAAGTCTTACACCAGAACAATTACAAAAGAAGGTAAATAGTATTACAAAATTAGATAGATATATCTTTAATTTATATAATTATTCTAAATGATAGATTATTTGCTAATATAATATTTAGGTCGCTGCAGCTGTAGAAGATTTAATTAATGAGCATCAACAAATACCAGGAAGTATTACACGAGCCTTGTTAGAAAGAGTTTTACCTCCTAAGAAGAAAACTCAATAATTATGGATTTTAGAAACATATCCAAATGAATCCAATGAAAATCATCCATATATGATATTTATATATGTTACTATAGGATACAATGTGTACTTCCTCTAATTTAATATCATTACTAGTTTTTTTAAACATAAAAACAAAAATTTTGTCATATTGAAGAAAATTCTATGTGAAATTTATATTTAAATTAGAGGCCTTAAGGAGATTCCATCAAAATGATACATAATTTTATATGTCCTTCTATTTTCCAAAAAAAACAAAACAAAAAAACAGAAATGTGCTTTTTACAGTATTACTATAGTACATACAGTTCTTCGAAATGAAATTTATAAATTATTTAATCATTCTTTTATTTTACGGGTATATAAGTTATGGTTAAATATATTTTTCTTATACAAGTATATAAGTAAATTTATATTTATATGAACTTGTATAATTATTCTTAAAACTATTTTCATGGTGCATAGTATTTGTAAGTATTTGGTTATGCCTAAATGGGGTACTTAAATATTTAAATAATTTAAAAGATTTAACGCGCGTTACTCTTAAGTGCTCTCTATTATTTTATTATTTTGTATTTTATTTTAGTTCGTAAATTATATTTTTGTAAAGTAATTGTTATTTTTTTTCGACAGAAATTAAATGAAATTTTATATTAAAAAAAAAAAAATTCTAATTTATATCGACAAAATAATATGTGTTTCCAATTTTGTATTACTTTTGCAAAGTATTATTCTTTGTGATACAATCTTGTGATCAAATTAAACATTATTATTGTAAAAGAATAAAATAATAAAATGTCTGTTGATAATATATAAAAAAGGAAATTCTTTAAATAAACCGATTTTAAACGTAACTAAATGAAATTATTATTATTATTATTATTAACTGACATTAGGAACTCGAAAGTTCATTGCCACAAATATCAAATGTCGCCATTGTTTCCCGTCCCTAAGCTCGATCTTTCCATTCGCGGTCTTAAAAACTAAATAAATACAACATATTAATAAGAAAGAAAGAAAAGTAAACAAAAAAAGATGAAAATATAAATTTGAAATGTTAGCGCCAGGAAATGTTAACATCGATCACTAGAATTTGAGAGGAAGTGGTATCGATAGTGGCGTCTTCTATCGGCGTCTTTAACAATTGATATTTCTTTCCTGGGGGGTATTCAGGGGTATCTAAGAAGATTTTATTTTTTAGCAAGCGGCATTGGCCTAGGATCGTCTCCAATCGTCTTTTAAGGTAGCGGAAAGCACGTTTATGCAATTTCTGTTAGCCGGTGGTCATTGCAATCCCGTCCGCTCTAACGGATTTTAGTTAAAGACTTTTTTTATCCAAGAAGTTAAGTCAAATTCCATAGTGAAAAATAATCATGGGCGTGGATGTCGAGATTCTTATTCACGGTGATGGTAATTATTTTTTTTTTACTTCATTTTATATATATAATATATATATTTACCTGCATTTTTAACACTCCATTAAATTGAACAAATTTTGTCTACCAATATTTCTCTTTCTTTTTACGATATATTTTATAATACATAATGGTGGTTAAATGCGTTTCGACTTTGATCCTCCATCTCTCGATGTTTTCCGATTAAAATTACTTTTTTCTTTTTTTCTTTTTTTTCCTATTCCACTTTTCTTTTTTTCTACGAGCACTTGTTTCTACGCGTGATCACTTATTATCATTAATCAAAGTCAAAGTTAGAATGCATTTATGCCAGTCACGTGCATAATTATAACAATAATTGCTCATAAACATGTAATTATATTTACATTTCCAGGCCAAACTTATCCCAAAACAGGACAAACCGTAGTTGTTCACTATACAGGTATTATTACTTATTAATTATTAATTATTATATATATATATATATAAAGACTTATAAAATTTTATAAATTATCTTGACTAATATCACTATATGTTTTTTTTGTATTTTTTTTTTTAAATAAATGATAGTATTTTATATTATTTAAAGATATGATTATATATAGTTCACAATTATAATATACTTAAAATGATAATGATGATAGGTACCTTGAGCAATGGAAAGGTATTTGACTCTAGCAGGGACCGTGGAAAACCATTTAAATTTAGAATTGGTAAAGGAGAGGTAATTAAAGGTTGGGATCAAGGTGTGGCACAAATGTGTGTTGGAGAACGTGCAAGGCTAACATGTTCACCAGATTTCGCTTATGGTAGTCGAGGACACCCTGGAGTATATCCTTTAATACAAAGATAAATATAATATAATATATTACAATGATTCTTTTTTTTTTTTTTATTCATTAGTATTATTGCATTACTCTGTAATGTCTAAATATTGACTTATATTAACCTTGACAAAGACACACTATTCCACCAAATTCCGTTCTCATCTTCGACGTAGAGCTGCTGAAGGTGGAACCTTAGGATACTCTATGGAGTCTATTTGTACCGACCAAACACCTAAATATCTGAAAATTAAACAAACGCTAAACGCTTTAAAATTAATTACGTTAAGTAGTCATTGTACAGACGGCACTTTGTACACAATAATTCAATCGCTCATATTTTTACAACAACAACAACAACAAAAAAAACAAAAGAAAGAAAGACATATAATTACTTCTTTTTCTTCCTCTCTTTCTAATCACAGTTTACATTAAAAAGTATTAACGGAAGGAAAATACAATAAAGGAATTAATAGAGACTAAAAAGTTATACTTGCACTATGAATTATATATATATAATAATAATAATAAATATATTTGAAAATATTCTATGTAAAGAGATAATTGTTACTTTATCTTTTAATCTTGTAATTAATTTGTCATCACTTAACTTGTGTAGTATCCTTCAAGATGTTCCTGCAATGAGCGGTTGAATAATTAAATTTGAAAACATTTGAAAAGTAATCTACAACCTGTGTTCATTCCACTTACTTAGCATTTGGTAAATAATCATCTGCATATTTTGTACAAAAATTTTCAAATATCACACCAAGTGTAATTGTACTAACGATGTAATAGTCCTAAATATTGACATTTTAAAATTCAATAAAAAAAAATTGAACTTACTCAATAATTAATATCATTTTCTTATGTTAAATGGTATATATATATATGGATAAATAATTATTAAATATCGTAGTACATTTTTCAATGTTATTGATTTTTTTCATTAATGCTTACAAAAATTAATTTTCTATTACACTTTCTTTTTTTTTTTTTTGATGAAGTTCAACATTGTTTAAATTTATATGGAAATGAGTACAACTCTGTACAATACAATAAAACATAAAATAATTTATTTCATAAATTAGCAAACATATTTTTTGTTTCTTTTTATCTCTCCGTGTGTTGTTTTTAAGCGTCGATGTACATACATAGTGACAATAAATACACAATGATTATTAATAATGTGCAAGCATGGCACTTGTACTTAATGTTTTACATTCTATAAGTACTATTGTTTTACAATATGTGCTAAAAATAAATACCTATACAATAGAAAAACTTGATTACAACATTCTCTATTCCCATATTAAATTGGTACTAATACTAAATTTTTCAGCTACATTCTAAATAACAACGTCAGTGAGACAATAAAGAAACTTAATATATAAAACAATATTAATTTCTATATGATATAAATTAATTATCTTATATGTTGTAACTGATAAATAAATTGGTGTCACATTTAAGCCATCAAAATATTCTCTTATATAAAAATATTATGGTATCACAATTACGCAATTATGCTTATGCACTTGTAGTACAATAATATAAAGCAATATTGTAAATTGTAAATTGTGTAATTGACTTCCATGAGCGATAATAATATTATTTTGACGAACAAACTAAAGAAGCATATATATATATATATATATATATATATTACGAATTTTACATAAATATACGAATATATTTACCTTTCTCTAATAAACAAATAATTCTGGAAAATGTATTTCATAAGCTGGAGTTTGATTAGGTTTGGCATCCGTTTGTGGACCTCCTGGTATTATATTACGTGGATCAACTGTCAATGTATTAAATATTTCTGATAGTTTACTTTGTAAAACGTCATGCTGTAATCATATAAAGTTAATACAGTTTAGTCCTTGTGTGCGTGTAAAGCATTTTCGATTTTATTCGAAACAATTTCTTTTCGTGATACCTTTGGTTGTGTTATCGACACAAGATCTTGGAATGGTGCACTTCGGAAGAATTGTGAAAGTTGCATTCGTTTTTCCTCTTCTATTACATTATTGTTATTAGTTTCAGTCAAAATTCTTTTCATACTCTCGAATGTCAACTCTTCACCAGGTAATTTCTATCAATAGGTGAAATAATGTTAGTGTTGTTAATGATAATTATTATAATCATTGAAAAATATACTTTTTGAACGCCTGGAGATGAACCACCACTGTCCAATTCTCCAGTACCCGAGTTAATATCGGCTAATGAATTTCTTCCTGTACCATCAACCCATGAATGCCTTTTGAAAAGATATATACATGTTATATACATAAGTTATAAATGAAATACGGAATAACAGTAATTAATATTATGTTACCTGTGTTGTAGAGAAGTGCTACTGTAACCAGATCCTTGTTGAAGTTTTCCACTATCGAGGCCAGCTCCTTTTAGACATTCGCTTACCACAGTTTGATCTACTAGCAATGTCGGTACTAATCTTGGAGATAAATTACTGTCGTATTGAGAATGTAAATTAGGCAACAGATGTGGGGCTTCTTTTCGGCGAGCTTCAACAACCTAAATCAAATATTTCACAAATAATTGATTATAGTAATATTGTTATAATTAGAGTATTTTTGATCTATATATCATAATATAACATACTTTATGCGCATAATCCATAAGAGAAGAAATATTGCAAACGTAAGAAATCAAAACAAGTAAACTAATAACAATAGCATGTAAATTGAATTTCAATGTAATGCTTATTTGGCCGCTTGTCAGTGCTAGATCTTGAAGACTCAAAACTAATCTTAATAGTTCTAAAATAGTATCCTCTGAGGCGAGTTCTACGACTAGTAGAGCTAAAGTTGTATATATAGATTCCACATTTTCAACAGCGTTGCTTGTCAATTCTAAAGATTCATAAAGTGCTAGATAAATTTCAGGTCCATGTTTTCGAATAAATATAATATCCGGTCTAGACGATTTCTCGATTACCAAGTCGAGTTCAGCTACGTTCACGCTGCCAAAGAAAAATCAGATTATTTATAGAAACAACACCTGCTGACCATAACGATTGACATGAAAGCTTAAACTAACTCAACTTACGTTGGCTTAGCAAGTTTAGCTATATTATTATGTCTGTCGATTAAAGTGTGGAATATTTTTTGTACCAACAGTCTCATTTCAGCATCTGCTGCTAAGGACATCCTAAGCAATGGTTCTAAGAAACTTGGTGGGAACGTTGTATTTAAATGAATCGTTTTATACTTTGTACCGACCTATTATTATCAATATAAATAACGTATTAATTATTTGTATTCAAACATTTTTTTTTGCTATATATCAAATAATTTATAATATGAATATAGTTTACCTTCAATAGAGATTTCAAGAGAATACTTTGGAGCAAAACATCTCCTTTACCAACAGGAATAATACGATCTGTTTGATTATACGGAACTTTACTCATTATAAACATCATTATTTCAATCTTTTGATAATCAGGTAGATGATTTGCAAACTCTCCAAGTGCATTGATAAGAGCTTCTTGATATAACTGTTCATCATTGCCGGATGATTGGTTTCTCGTTACACTAACTCGTAAATGAGATAATAACGAGTTGATTATCTCCAAAACAGAAGGACCTTAAACACACATTTAAATATATATCATAATTGGATATTTCAAACATTTGTTCATAACATATATAAATTAATATTTATATCTTACCAACACTTTCTCCAGCTGCTATTGAAATAATTTTGGACAATGTGTCCGCAATGCTCGTTCGTATTTTCGGTGATGATTTTGAATGATCATCAAGATGAGTCATTAAAGCTTCGACAACTGTATAAGAAT
The DNA here is from genome assembly GCF_049000335.1 of Polistes dominula. Lineage (NCBI taxonomy): Eukaryota > Metazoa > Arthropoda > Insecta > Hymenoptera > Vespidae > Polistes > Polistes dominula. The sequence continues at coordinate 550,993 of NW_028301046.1, forward strand.
ATTGTGACTGGAAATAATAATTTACATCATGAATAATCAAAACTTTTAATTAGAAATGATATACATAATTTAATATATAACCAACCTGTATAGAAAACATTATTATCCTAAATACATGAATAGCAAAATAATTAGGAACCCATAGCTGGTGATTATCTAAATGTCTGAAATCAATTTTGATTATCATTTATATGAATGTGGTGTCATTTATAAAATATAACAATAAAATTCTATCGAACCTTAGAACAGGTCTAATAACACATCGAATGTGTCCAAATGAAGCACGACCAACAAGTTCTCGCATACAACTTTCTGCAAATTGTGGTGGTTCTGGTCTTTCTTCAGTTGGACAATCAGGTGTTGCGTCTTCTTTGTTGGCATATCTATAAAATAATATATTTATGTTTGATAAATATATTCTGTTTCAGTTGATTTTTACTGACCTACCTTGTATTTTGCATATTGTATAATAATGAAGGTACTATTTTATCCATATGAACAGGTTCCCAAATGTTTTCAACCAAGTCATCAGAAAGAGTTTTTCTCACAACACCCTGTACATAAATATTTTTAATTAATTACATTGATGAACAAAGTATACATATAATATGAATATTGATATCAAAATTATACCTGCAATCCTTGGATTCCTGCAAGTCTGATCTGTTTGCGAATAGTGGCGTCGTCATGGTTGGAGTGGCACATTGCAGAGTATTTTGATACAAAGAAATCGTAACGTGTGTGATAAGACGGCGTGTCTTCTTCGATGTTGGCAAATCTGACAAACTGGAAGAAGCCAGGACTTTGTTCAACTGAATTAAAACATATAATATATTTTGTATTACTAATGAATATAATTAAAGCAAAATGATGATATCACTCCCAATCACATGCATATATGAAAAGAAAAAAAAAAACTATACAAACAAATGCAACAATTATTGGTTAGATATATCTGTCAGGTATCTTGTTAGATATTCAATATATATATTGATATAATAAACGTTTACTTACAGATTGTGTCGCAAGAATTTGTAATTGTGGATCTGTCGATTCCAATAATTTTTGGACCATTTTTAAAAAACTTTCAACGAACAGATTGAGAGTTTGTGCATGGCATGCAACTAACAGTTGATCCATGGCTTCCATGGCAATAATCACAAATCCATTTCTTCTCCTGTTCAAATATTTTCATTTAATTTAATGTTATCAAATAATAACTTATCAGTATTTTTATTAATTACAGTCATTTACAAAACACAGTTCAATTATATATATATATACAATAATAATTAAACATGACATAAGAACAAGAATGACTAGTAATAAGTAATCATGATTTTTTTTTTGTTTTCACAATGACATACGTTTATTCTAGTAGAAATTATATAAAACTTTACCTATATATGTCTCTGGAGGCTCTTTGAAACAAATATTCTCCTATTCTATCCAATTTTTCTGGGCTGCTCAATGAATAAAATGTCAACTTTTCCATATTATTTTTAACCAGGCCATCCTACATAAAAAAGCAAAAAAAAAGAAAAGATTTAGATTTTGGCATGTATAGATGATTTTATATTTTTAAGCCAATATTGATTACTTTTTGGCTGATATATATATAGTTATAAGAACCAGTATAGATATCTATAGTTAACAGGTATGCATTTGTGACATTAAAGTACAATGTCTTATCAATTATATCTTATATATTAAAATTTGATAAAATAAGAAGAATTATTGAATTGAATTAATCAAACAATAATTCAATAGTTAAAAACACAATTGATAAAAAATGAAATAAATACCTGTGGGTTAACAGGAAAAATGTTGTCAACCAGTCTCTTGTATCTTGGGCGTAATGCAGAGCAACACCAGCAGCAACCTATTGAAAGTAAAAAAAACATTTTTTTTTAAATAAAATCTTTCTCTACGAAATATGAAATAATATCACGATGAAGTATGATCAAAATTGAAGAAGTTTTATGAATGAAAGATTGAAAAACAGATCAAAATATTCGTGAAATTGAAGTATTTACCAAACATTTTGACAGGAGTATCTAGCTCGTATGCACTCAATACGGACGACCTTCGATTTCTACTAACTTTATCGGTCGAGTAAAGTAACGACAAAGAAAAAAGAATAAGAAAAATCAATTATTTTTCCTTCGCAAACTGTATTACCAACAAATAATTCAAATGATTATATTATCAAGAAAATATAGGAAGTTCTAGATCACTGACATAACCTATCGAATGTCGGTAGTTATCTGTTATGGTAGTATAAATTATATAGTTTGTACTACGATTGATAGATGGCAGCAGCAGTCATATTCCAATGAATGAAATAATTTTTGAATGAAAATAGTTTTTGAATGAAATAGTATTTCTCTTTGATTTGTTTTGTTTATTTTCTTCTTACTATCTTTTTATTTTTGTTAATTAGAATATATATATATTTTTTTTAAAATTATTCTGGGATTAAAACAGCAACAATTTGTGATGGAATGTAATCGTATGGAACGAAGGTTTTATATGCAAATAGTAATAGCACGTAGAGACTTCAACGTCATGAATTAAACATTAACGAGAGCTCATTGAGAATTAATGGTATCACCAAATAGATTTATGATGAATAAATTAATTATCTTGGTCTTGGTGCACGAGACCAAGTGCATGGTATTGTTAACGGTTAAACCCATAAACTATTAAGTATCGTGTGTGTCATTTTTTTTTAATTTAACAGTTAAATGTAGATGACATTTTTCTACACGATTGTATATATATATTTATATGTACGTACTTACACATAGTTACACATAGATAATCAACGATAAGAATGATACTTTTAGACTTGAAAATAGCCATGGGGGTTTTTACAACGTCGATGTAAGTCTTCGGAAATCAATAATAGCTCTCGCGCACATAGTTTGAACGTTACTTAAGACGATTGGTCATCCTTGCAGAAACGATCAATAATATCGTGAATAGACAATGTTCTGCTGTTAAAAAGATAATACGAACGTTTTTCTTAAGATAATAAGACCACTCGAGATAAATATTGAAAAGTATAATATCTTTGAAAAACGTGATTATAATCTCGATCTATGCGACAACATGTAAAAACATCGACTCTTTAGTTTTTATCTTTCAACATTTATTTACTTCTAATCCTTTTTTTGAAGTGAAAAAGAATTCTTTAGAATCAGGATGATTTGAAAATTTTGAAACGGAAGAACGTGAAATCCATGAAACAAAAATAATGAATTAATTAATAAAATTCAATATTGTATAATTTAATTCTATATATAAAAATTCAGTGTCATAATATGTTTGTCCACTACTAATTCCAAAACTACTCAACTTATCTTAATGAAATTAATTTTATTTCAAGCGTGATTTTTTCCAACTTAGCACACTGTTACACACCATTACATGGCATTGTATTACAATTCAATTATTTCGAAGTTTGGTTTTCTTTTACTTCTACCGTGTGTGATCAGCACACACCTGTTTTTTGTTTTATTCATTAATTTATATTATTATGATATTTGGATGTAATTTTATATGTAAAATGATGATCGAATTTTGGTTTATAATTTTCTATTTTTTCATATTTAATTTATGCGAATAAAAAACAAAAAAACCTATAAAAGATTATGACACGAACGTTCTATTATTTTCTTTTACTGTTAAAGATATGTTCGATGTTTAACAAAGCTTTTGTCATAGCAATCGAATGCCAATGCGTGTTCTCTAACAATAACTTACAGGCACGATGATTGGACTAAACGCACCTTTAGAAATCGTCGCACGTTTCAAGAAGACAAGCATACTCGAAAGAATGAAAAAGTATTTTAGTCCTCAGGGTTGTTCGTTCATTCATGAAGATATTTTTTAACATTGAAGATCGTAGATAAAGTTCCATTTCATTGACCTATATATTCTAGCATTTCCATAGAGTTTCGATATTTGATCGTACACACATGGACAAAAAAAACACATTCATGATATTATGCAAACGTGTGTTTGTATTATAATTAACAATTCTATCGAGGTTCCGAACGGAAACAGCCGTAAGGAATAAAAACTGAAAATTTTCCTACAATTTTGTTCTTTTCAATAGAATAATGTCATGTCCATTATATGCCCATTGCGAAAGAAAGAGAGATAGAAAGAGAGAGAGAGAGAGAGAGGGAAGAACAAACTCATCATTTATTTATTTTAAAAACAAATTATCAAAGAAAACAAAGGTAACAAAATGTATTATAAGAAGACGACACGCATTGTAATTTTAATTAGAAAGATAAATAAGAAGAAAGAACAGAATGTTTGAGAATATCGTTGCATTGAGAAACAGAATGCATAATTATGAATATTAGATTTACTTATATAAGTATGTTACTTACTCTATTTATGTCAATATGGAACTTAAGTACCTATGCAAGCTGATTATAATAACTTGTCCATATTTGCAATTATTTACAAAATACACACAATAATTAATTGAAAATCTACACACATTGGTTTGAATAAGTTTTTTAAATTTATCAGTGTTCTGTTTTTCGCACGAATCATTTCATATTCATTTAGAATGAAGATGATTTAATGAATGTAAATGATCGATCAAATACTCACAACCAGGATCGGTGCACTTTTGTACGAGTGATCCAAGGATTTCAGGTGCTTCAGCTTCGAAACAACATCTGACAAGTGCCATAACTTTCGAAATGTTGCTCAGTTTCCATGAGTTTTCTTTTCTTCTTTATGGAAAAATAAAGGATAGACTAAAAGAAAAAAAGAAATGAGACAAAGGTTCCGTGACGACGACGCGTGGCGTCGCGACGCCTGTGTTCTACTAACCCGCATGCACAGCACAGCACAGTACAGCACAGCACACGAGGTGATCTCAACTACCCTTGATAATACTTTCTCTGGTTACGTCATTCGACGGAAGGGCGCCTGTGCCAAGGCTTGCCAAGTTGGAGGGGTGACAACTAACGGATGAATTAGCACCCTTTTTTTTTTAACAAACAAAAAATTAACAAAAAATATAGAAAAAATAGATCCCTCGATATTTTTATACATTCATCTTCTTTCTTTTTTTATTTTAACATGAACAATTATTTCAATATTATTTTGGTATATAATAAAATTCTTCTTCTATTTTTAAGTTCTTTTTTTTTTACATGTTAAATGTGCTTATGCCAACTTTAAAATAAATAAGAAAATATATGTGATTATCATTATTACATCTAAGAATTATAAGACATAGTTTATTCGTATTCCTGTATTTGACCTACATATTGTACCATACTAAACAAAACGAGGACACTGAAGCAAATGACGTCACGGAGCACTCCGATGACATTAATTAATCACGTTAGTCTTCCATACTTTTGGTAGGTTTGCATCTACGATCAATGAAATATTTAGAATTGATTTAAACACGTGTAACTTTGAATTAAACAAATATATATTTTCATGTTTTCAACATTTTTGTGATACTTTGTATAAAAATAATGTTGATAAAATGACTTATGAAATATTATCGTTTAAGTTTATCTCAAAGTTGCACCTGTGTGAAAAATAATTCAAGATCTATTCATTCGAAATAATAATTATTGAAGCATATTGGCGAAATGAAATGACATCATTTTAAAATTGTTCTTGACTACTCTTTTCATACGCAAGATAGCGCCTTTTTTTTTTTAGTTTACTAGATGAATTTGAATTTATTTAAACAATCGGCAAACAACGATGATAAAGCACATATTTATCTTTTGTATAAATCTGTTTGTTTTAAAAAGAAGCAGCTGCAAATCAAGGCTATTGATAAATTTGTAATTACAAGTTATGTATCTATGCATGTGTATATATATACTAAGTAAGGGAAGAGTATCTTCAATCGATTGGTTGTTAAGTCATTGGAACTGTCATCATCATGGCTCGTTTTACAATGTCCTATTTGGCTTTCTTCGTGGTCTGTCTCGCTGCTAGAGGTAAACAAGAAAATACATATAACAAAAAATACAATTCGTACAATTGGTCGTAATTATTATTTATAATTGTGGGATTCGTGAAAATAATTGGACCGCTGGACCAACTGGACACCGGGACACGAACCACGAATTTTTCGCTTTTCGGGGCGACTGCTCTTTTAACCATTTGAGCTATCCAGGGCCCACCGATCAATCTTTCTCACGAATTGTATTTTTGTTTTTGTTTAAAAGCATTTGCCGAACCACCGGAGCGTATAGTAGGAGGTAGTCGTGCTGCTGTTGGTGAATTCCCCTATCAAGTTTCCATAAGAGTTGGTAATCAGCATACATGCGGTGGAACGATCATCTCTTCAAGACACATTTTAACTGCTGCACATTGTGTTAACGATTGGAATGCTCCAATCAGCTTTTATACCGTTGTAACTGGAACTAACAGTCTTAATTATGGTGGTGAAGTTCACGGTATCAGTTCTGTTTCTGTTCATCCCAGTTACATAGGTAGTCAGCAAACTTCTTGGATCAACGATGTAGCTGTTATTGCGGTAAATTTCAATTCAAGATTGGAATGATTGATTCAATACTATCTTTTTAACAATATAATTATTCTTTCAGTTAAGATCTCCTATAACGTTTAACAGTCTTCAAAAGGCTATTCCATTGCTGGATTCAGAAGTGCCAAATGGTAGTCTGCTCAGTTTGAGTGGATGGGGTAAAATCGCAACGAATGGTCCACTTTCCAATGCATTACTGAAGACCTATTTGTATGCTGAAGATTATAGAGTTTGTCAACAACAACATACGATACCCATCTACCCAAGTCAAATTTGTGCACTTAATCGAGCAGGAATTGGCGCTTGCCAGGTGAATAGAATTCATTCGAATAATTTAACTCTATTGTCAATGTTTTGTTATTGTATTATCGATTATTATTAATGTATATTTCTTTTTTTATTCGCAGGGTGACAGTGGTGGTCCACTCACTTACAATGGTAGAATTGCTGGTATTGTTTCTTGGGTTATTCCTTGTGCTCGTGGAATACCTGACGTTTTCACCAAAGTCTCGGCTCATCTTAATTTCATTAGAAATGCTGTTCAATCTACATAGACGATTTAATCATCAGATGCTCTGTTCACTTTTACAAAATATATATCTAATAATGTTTAAATAATTTTCATTTCAAATGACTTTGATTATTTCAATCTTCGACTTAGTATAATGATAGGATAATAATTTTTTTCGAAATATTTGTAAATTTATTAACAAATTTAATCAAATAAAAAAATATTATACATAATTATAAATCAGTTTTTATTTTTATTAAGTATGATAAAATGTAATATTGATGTAAACCTTTATAATTACTAATTATAAAAATTAAATAAATTTATTAAATATTTAAATAAACACCCTTTCAGAGTAAACTTTCCAGTGCACAAAAGGTTAACTCTAAATTGAACTCTACGAAATTTTTTATCATACTTGCAAAAATTATAATGAAAAAAATATTAATCATATTCAACGACGATTTAATCGCTCATATTTATGATAGAAATATTTTGAAAAAAAAAAGATTACTAACGCATAATACGAAATAGAAAGTTATGAGAGACATTTTTTAAAAAAATATCCAAGGATATCGGGAAAAAAAAACGGATTATGATTATTAATTAATTGATTATATTTATTACATATTTATTTATTAAAATATTTATTGCAAATGTAATCATAAGGTAAGGATTCTGTTTGTTCGTCAAAAATGAATGATTAAATTTGATCAAAGAGTTATTGCGTATTTAATAAAACCAAGATAACTGTAAACGCTGGTGAAGACATCAGGTATTCCACGAGCACAAGGAATTCCTCCAGAAACGATACCAATCACTTCATTAAAGAGGGATAATGGGCTGCCACTGTCACCCTAAAAATGAACAAATATTCGTATAATTCAATAATTATGATTAAACCATTGAAAGATTATTTTTAGATTTATCAACACTTACGGAACACGCTCCAACATTCTTTTGTACGAGAGTACAGATCTGAGATGATTTGATATCTATGGAACTGAAATAACTTTGGCATTCATCTTGAGACAATGTTTTGAGATTAAGTTTTCTGAGCAAAGGAGAAGCTCTTCTTGGGTAGCTAGAGGTTGCACCCCAAGCACCGATTATGGCATTAGTGTGGACTGGTGGTTTTTGGGTTGGCAGAGCAATAGGTTTTACACGATCGTTGAATTCGATTGGGCTGGCGAGCTGTAAAAAAAACAAATAATTTTTAGAAGATTTAACAAATATTGTTGTTCTTCAATCTTATTTGTAAGTAGAAAATTTGCAAGTTAATTTACCTTGATGATACCGATGTCGTTTATCCAAGGATTCTTCGGGTTAAAGTCATGGTGACGAATATAAAGACTAGGTTCGTAGACTTGACCACCGGAGTAAAGATTGTTCGTTCCAGCAACAATGGTTACCTCACCTGGTTCTGCGTCTAACAAAGGTACCACACAGTGAGCTGCAGTAAGGATGTGATATGGACCAATGATACAACCACCGCAATGAAGGTTATTGTCTATCCTTATGGATACCAAGTATGGAAATTCGTTATCTCGAGCAAGCGAAGCGCCGACCAAAGCTTCAGGTGGTTCACAGTATACTGATCAAAATATTCAAATATGTTTCAATGAAATATAAAAGAAGAAGATCAAATATTTATATTTTTTAAATGAAATCGACAACTTACCGGTGCTAACGATACTTGCAAAAAGGCAAGCAATGATTGCCTTTATTATATTTTTACGTGCCATTTAAATTTTCGATGGGTCTTTACAAAATCAAAATTCACAAAGTATACCGAATCGATGTTTCGTGCAATTTATATCAAAATACAATGTTTACTTAAGATTTTTATAAGCACTTGTGAATACTTTAACAAAAAAAAAAAAAAAAGAATTGGTAGATTGTAAAATGTAGATTGAAACATAATTTCAATGATGTTTTTTTTTTTCGATAATCAATATTTGAGTAACGAATGAATTAATTAATTCATTCATTCGACATGATTGCGTTTTATATCTAATTTTAATCATCGAATTTATAAACGAATGAGTTGTTTCGCGAAAATGATCATAGGCATTTAAACAATGAAAATATTTATTCAATTGTACGTATCTTCTTATCTTCGATTAAGTATCACGTCATATATGCATTTTAGTTGCACAATGCATTGGTACATTCATTATTATTATTGTTATTATTATTATTATTATTACTATCATTATGATTATCTGCTTAGCATATCAATTTCAAGAACCCATTCGAAATGTCGAAATCATCTTTTATAGCTCGAGTGCTGATGTTGGTTCGAAAGGATAGGTCGGTTAATGAGAATCTCAAGAAGAAGAAGAAGAAGAAGAAGAAGAAGAAAAAGGATAAGAAAAAGAAAGAACGATGACCTAATCGACCCCCCACGAAATCTTTTGCAATAAACGCGTATGTTTTCGCACGCATGCAAATTCTTGCGGTTAAATTCGTACCTTTTGGAATTTTTGATAGTCATTTTTATGAATTACAAATACAATTATATAATTACACTACAAGGTAAACGTTAAAATTATTTCTTTCTTTTTTTTTCCTCACTAATTGGTATATTTAATACATCGAGATCGAATGAAAAAAAAAAGAAAAAGAACAAATTCCGAAGACAACAAGAACACATTTGAAAGTAGTTTTTTTTTACGTAATACTCGTACAACAAGTAAGTACATTAACATTTAATGTGATCGTGCATTTGATCAACAATCGATTTACAAATACATATACACAGATATATAATATATATCGTATATATATAATACTTCTTTACTAGATCCTTTGGTGTTACGTAAATCAAGTCTTGTGATAAATGAAATCAACGAATTCGTTCTCTTAGCATGTTGTTTGAATAAACGTAGATGAATACTCATGAAGGATTCTCCCTCTCTCTCTTTCTTTCTTTCTAACTGTCAGGTTCTTAAATGTCACGTGAAATTTAGATCTCGAAATTGTTTATCGAAGATTAAAATCAGAGATAGTAAAAGAGCGTTGTTAAGAGTAGCACTTTGCAGAAAGAGAGAAGTGAAAATTCACTGACGAAAAATACACGATCGAAGATTCTTCGATCAGTCAGAGAAGATATCAGTCTGTAAACGTATTATACAGCGAATATTCATTATTCATCGGTGCGAGTACGTTCATAGGATCGACTGTTTCTCTTTTCTCGTTCACTCCTATAACTTGCGGTATATACCTCTCGTGCGATATAAGGCAATTAAATCCATGGAATGTGCACACACCATATGGTCTATCAATGGTGCAGCTACCCCACTCGAATCACCATAACCATTATTATTATCGTGGACAAGAAGTAGCCGGTAGGTATTGCTACTGGGTCGAGACTTCATCATCAACTCCTTACAATTCTCTTCTTGTTCATGGAAAACAGATTGATATTTTGGTCATCGTTACTCATAATTTCAAGTATGGATTATTACTCGTAAATGATTTTGTAAGAATTACGATTTTCATCGATGAGATTGATATATATATATAACTACTTCTCGAAGTTGTTCGAAATATTAATTACACTTTCATTTAGATGCAAGATACGAAAGGTAGGTAGGTAGGTAGGTAGGTAGGTACCTATGTTTCTCGTTCGATTATTGACGTCCTTCTTTGGAAGCTGACTACTTTAAGAAGAATTATTATTTACTAGATTTTCTTCAAACGTCTTTCATACAGGCTGTTTCTAAAATGAAACAATTATCTTTGAGTTATTTTATTATCATTGATCATAGATTGATTATTACAATTAATAAGGTATAAGTAATATGTGTGTGAATAAGATCATTTTTGTTTAGAAAAATGAATCTTTTAATTAGTTAGTTTAATGAGTTAATAATCTTTAGGAACATCCTATACAAATTACGTGTCCAGAAAAGGTACTGGTATATATGTATAAATGTATATATGTATGTATGTATGTATGTTCGCCGCCGGTTAAAATAGAAAGGATCGACGGTATGATTGCTTCCTTTTACGTGATTCGAAACTAATTCCCTGCGTAATGACGTTAAAGTCTTACAGAAGGAAGGGAAGAATATTTCCCGTTCCATTGCGAAACGTTTTATAGATGAACGAACTATCGAAGAAATTAATTGTACCTTTAACATTTGGTTATGAGGAGAAAAATCTCTCTTGTCTGCTTTTGTTATTCTATTCGACGTGTTTTTAATGATACCTACGAAAGAAAGAAAAAATTGTTACGATTAAACGTTATCAATTGAGATGTCTTTACACCTGATCATATATAAAATATCGCGTAGAATCATTGACGATGTTATTGAATATTAATTATTTCGTACGCAATGAAAGACGCGTGTAATTTAGAATTTCGTAATGTTTAGTAGATAATAAACGATATTAACATCAGCTGTGTAAACTTAACGATGTACGTCGATTATGCAAGTGTGGTTTTTGAAAATGTCTCATTTAGTTTTTAAAAAGACATCGATTGAACATTACACATGGAAATTTGAGTACCATGAGATTCCTTAATACAATCTTTGTAAGTTAACAAGTCTCTAGTTAGTTAATATAATATTATATTTCTTATATAATTATAAGATTTCAAGATTTTCTTCTTAATCATCGTATAATCATAATGATTCCAAAAACTTAGTCCTTCCAACTAGGCTTTCTAAATAGAAATAGGAGAGTCTCTTGATACATCAAACGATACAATATTCTTAGAACGACATAGGCCGTCGTTACGATACAATCGTACATCTCGGAGTACATCTGAAAGAGCTAGAAAGAAAGAAAGAAAGAAAGAAAGAAAGAAAGAAAGAAAGAAAGAAAGAAAGAGAAGAATCCTTCCACCCTTTTATGATTCATCGAAGGTGCCACAGCTAGTCGGTTCTTTTCGTAGAAGAGAAGACACGGTAACGAAGCTCGAGTCCGTGGTACGAGTCGAGCGAGTGGGTAGGGTTAAGAGGGCGCATTTACGTTCGTTTAAGAATTTTTCTTTCATCGAACGGAACATTGAAATCTTTCGAAGAGGCGGTGCTCGATGGGAGCTCGATCAGAAGAGTACCATGTTCTTCGTGTGTGTATGTACCTATGCATGTGTTGGAGGTCTTTGATCGACTGGAAGCTTCGATGGTAACAAAGAAAGGAAACGGAATGAGAGAAATAAAGAAAGAGAAAAAGACAAAGAAAGAAAGAAAGAAAGGGGGGGGGAGAGAGAAAGAGAGTCAGCGGCCGGAAAGTGAAAGAGCCACTTCTTCATGGTCACCATGTAGCAGCAATGCCATATCTCGGCAGTTTTATCACCGGCGTCATTCTCATTCGCGCGTGCATCGTGCCGCGTTAACGGCTGTATAATCGAGCTTTAACCTGTCTCCCTAATGAGCGCGAGCCTCGTTGTGCTGCGGAAACCGTCACGAAAGTGTCAAACCATACGTCGTCTCCTCTTTCTTTCTTTTTTTTTTTTTTTTTATTCTTTCTTTCACAGAGAAAATGTGTAGGTACCTAGATGTGCGTGTGTGCTTCCCTAGTAATACGAAAAAAGAAAGAGATGGATTCAATGGGAGCCATTATTCCTAGTCTACTCTTTTGAGTTCTTCGTACCTTTCTTACTTTCATCCTCTCTTCTCTCTCGTCAATGGATCTTTACTTATAACTATATATAATGTGTGAGGTGTGTGTGTGTGTGTGTGTGTGTATGTATGTATGTATGTATGTATGTAAGTACTGCATATTCGCAGCATTAAAACGTTTACGTCATTGTTTGCACGCCCGTTAATTTGTTCGAGGACTTCACGGACGATTCAAGCCGTCTCGTCGTCTATTATCCAAAGGAGCTCGCGAAACACTACCTGTCTGGTAGTCTCCAACATTTAAATACGTTATTCTTGCGTTACCAATTTTATTTTATACAGATATTGACGATAAGAGCGAGGGATACTAAAAGGTACGAGAACTTACGAAAGCATAAACTTCATATAGGTACCTTGTGAGAATAGTGTTGCTAGGATGTATTATCTTTAACATACATGATATTTGATATATATAGGATGTCTTATAAATTGTGCGAAAGTGGTGCTTCTGTATGACTAACATAAGCAAATGCAAATGTTCTCGTATGTATACTTATTTATGTTAATGTTGTTTTCAGTCATCAAAGTAACAAATACTACAGCCCTTTAAATATGCACCTATGAGATAATATGGTATACCATGCTTTATTTGTCATTATTTTGTTAACATAGAATTATCATTTTCCCATAGAAAGGAGGATCATAAGTGAGAGTATCACCAGGACACCCTGTATAGCATACCGAAGATTTATGTATGCACTTTACTTCTCCGGCATTTAGATAGGAGGGAAGGGTGGGAGGGAGGGAGGGAAGGCGCTTCCTTTGGAACGGAAAAAAGGAGGATTAACGAAAGGTACGGTCGGGAAAGCGAAACGTTCGTCTTAAGTCGATTTGTACGTATGGCGTTCATTACGAGAAGAGCGCGAGTGTAATGACTCTCGGCATGATTTCTCGCGGCTGCATCTATTTCATTTCTCTCGGCACCGAACGCGAATACTATGCTGTTGCTCCTGCTGTTGCCGACGAAGAGAGACAGAGGAAGAACACACTAACATAAGAAGAAGAAAAAGAAGAAAAAGAAGAAGAACAAGTAGAAGATGAAGAAGAAAAAGATGAAATAGAAGAAGATGAGGAGGAGGAGGAGGAGGAGAATGAGGAAAGGGTGGAGGAGGAGGAAGAGAAGAAAAGGACGGTAGTGCGACGAATGCAAATACGATGGCAGAAACGAACGGCAGTTAAGAGCGCACGGCCAAGGATATTTTCTCGTTTGCCTGATTAAAACGTGGCCGCGAGCGGTCTCTCTGTGTGCGTGTAACGCGCAATAATTAAATATTACGCCCGGTTAATTGTAATTGCCGTTCGCGAGAGGACTGTACCACCACAGCCGTGCGCTCCTTCTTGCGATAATCTACGCGATCTTCCTCGGAGGTAATTCTAACTTCTACTTCTACTTCTACTTCTACTACTACTTCTTCTTCTTCTTCTTCTACTTTCATCTTCTCTCTTCGACACTAAACTGACCATTCCAACGCGTTCCTTATTTTCAAATTTAACGTAGATTAGTATGTACATGTATATTCTATCATCGTTATTTACATACTTTCCAAAATGTTCAAGAGATAGATTCATATTATATGCAAATGTACATATCATTCTGAATGAATTATTTTCTATTTTGATAAACCGAATAAAATTGTTCTATAAATTATAAGCTACTGTTGGCAATAAGAATATATGTAAGAGAGAAATAAAGAGAATGATAGAGGGAGAGATCCATAGGAGTGTATAGCTACCGATCTACATCAGTATTGAGATCAGTATCAGGATCGGTATTGGCAACGAGATTCCACTGACTATCAAGTGCATTGATGATGAGTAATGATAATTTCAGGTAATTATATATGCCACAGCCCCCACGCATGGAGTAATCGCGATGTAAGTGATTTAGGACATACAATTGCTTGTGTGTCCGGTATTATCCATTTTTCTCTTTTTATTCCTTTTTTTATGTATGCCACCCTTCGTTGAGAAAAATAAGAATAATTTATATTGTAAGAGTATTATAAGAAAATATCGATTAATAGAGAGCTTTTAGGGGAGGTAGAAAGATGATGACATCTCGCTCACGTTTGCGAATTGTTCGAGGACGATGGTAGTGGACGATGGTAGTGGACGATGGCAATGCCGTCGTGGTAGCCGCGAATAAAAGCGCTGTGCACCGCAAGCGGCAAAGTGTTCTTATCTCTCTCGACAGAATGGGGATTACTATGTTTCCTATGGGGTACAACCTGTTAGTCGATAACTTCGTGCCGATAAGCGGAGCTTACGGTCTACGGTTGGGTTCGAACCGATTCTTGCGATAATCATTCATTACAGAAAATTCTCTAAGCTTTCGCACCTGCAATGAGATTCGAGAAAAGGATAGAAGAAGAAACAAAATAAAAGTGACTACAGGAAAATGGGATAAGTCGATCTTATCATTATATATACCGCGTAAACTCGTGCCAGGACAGAATTATGAACCATTTTCATTAATGATTTCTCATCGTACTTGTACAGCCAGAGACAGATAAAGAGAAAGATCAGCCTTGCTGATAATTGAATACTTATGACTGTGAAATGAATGCGTACTCGTGATAATTATTCAGAAAAAGATTGGTCATTAAAACAACTTTGTACCTACCGGTGTATAGAGTAATAAAAGTATTTCATATTACATTATATCGTAGTAGCGATTAGATCCATGTGGTTACATCGTTGTACGAGAATTCTCTATCGATCATTGTGGTCATTCGAAGGACAAACCGTTATATTATACTAAAGGAAGGAGGAACATTTAGATTGGAAACTCGCAGTACACTCGGTATTGTGTCCAGTGAGGTGTAAACCGTGGGTGAATGAACCTGCACCAGTTCAAGTCGAGATAGCGCGCAACGTGTCGGGCGTGGACCACCTATAGTGCCTCCGGCCTAAACAGCGAGAACTTGGTTTAACCCATCGCGCTTGCTGAGATGAGTCGAGAGAGTCTACACGGAACTGTTACACCTGGACGACCGACCGGCCGGCCGGCCGGCTCATCCTCGCTAGATTCGCAATACTCGTGCGGAGTTACTACTTTTGAAAAATTCTATTGCTTGGATTATAGTCTTGATTTTCTTCTCCCTTCGCAAGTATATAGCTATACAATTTTATTCCCTACGATCGAGTTTCTTGTTTACTTATGCAAATTAAAACAAAAGGTAAAGCGCATATAGAGATCCCCCATGCGACTGAAGCAAAACTTCTTCACCATTTTTACCTTGATAATTTTATTGAATAATTAGATTATTAATTAGTTTTTTTTTTTAAATTTTTTTTTCTACGTCAGCTTACGATAAATGAAATATAATTAATTATTTATTGTAATTTGCATTTAATAAAATAACGTTGGTGGATGATCAAGCGGGAATAATTGTTTTTCTAAATATTAATCTTAAGTAGTATATCAATTTTTCATAGACGTCAGAATAGAAGATACGATAACTCATGTGGATCTACAATTTGAAAGGTATAGTTTATTTAAGAAGTTTCATTTGACTCGACTGGTTAATGAAGCCAAACACTACCATTTGTTATTACGTTGACGTCATACCTACGTACATACATTCGTCATCGTACTAATTTGCTCGAGATATTAGCGCATTATCGTTCGTTCCACTCATCAATGTACTTTTTTCTCTCTTTCTTTATCTTTCTCCTTGTTTTTTTTTTTTTTTTTTTTTTTTTCTACACTTATTAACGTTCGAACATGGGTGTATAGATACGACCTCCCTCGACATTCCAAGACGAGCGTTTAACTCGTCGATGTGCTTCGAGCACCGGATACATAGCCGTCGGGTAAAAGAAAAATGGACCCGGTGTTATTATCGAGGTGTTGGATAGTATGTACCGCTAGTTGAATAATGCATATACGATACTCCTGGGACCGAAGAGCATTTAGATTAATAAGGGCTGAGCGATGAAAGAGAGAGAGAGAGCAAGAGAGAGAAAGAGAATACCGGAATTATCTGCAAACAGGTTGAGTCTTCCTTTTTCTGCGGCCTCTAAGAAGATTGCGGATTCCATATTACGGAAAATTCTTCCTTTGTACGCATATACCTGTGAATAGTTGTATATATTCAAATTTTTATATGATCCTTGTTATATTCATGGGATGTAACATAATATCTTTATTAACAAAATTTAATATAGTTAGAACAAACGATTCATTTTTAATAGAACAGAAACATTTTAAATAGATTTGAAAAAAAAAATATTGAAAGAACACGTTGGTATCGTTATTATTGATAATTTTCTGTCTAGTCGATAAAAGTTCTTAATATTTCTTGAAACATAAGTTATTATATTTACTTTCGTGCAATCTCGAGCGAAAAAATGTGAATACTTTGCAGAACTTAAAATAAGGTAAAAACGCGATCGCGTGAGAATGCTATCTAATTGTTCGTTATTTAAATCCTTGCTCTCTTCGTGTTTGCCAATGTTAATAATAAGAAGAATGGAGAAAGGAAGAAGAAGGGGCATGGAAGGGTTCAAGGATATAATCGTCTAGTGATGAGTCGCTTTGATGCATTTTCCATTGTCATTGTACTATGTTCTTTCTTACTATCTTTCTTTCTTTCTTTCTTTCCTTCTTTTTACGAGATAGAAAATACATGGAGCAGAACGTTGGGTGCTTCGCAGAAAGATGCGCAAGGTTTGATGTATATATCAAAGCGAGCGTACGCGATCGTTACTGGTCCATCGTTATCGCAGCAAATACGAGAGGGAATCTGAGGAAGGCTAGGGTCGAGAAAGAAAGAAAGAAAGAAAGTCATGGTCAAGAAGAGTTAACGTCCGCGTGTCATCTCGTAATACCGTCTACCGTTTCACGCTCGAATCGTTTTATGTTCCGAGATCGTTACATTTGATTATCCATTGACGTGAAAGAAAAAGGGGTTGCTAACGGAGAGAAAAGAGGAAGTTATATGAAATAAAATTCAAAAAGATTCTCCCACGAAAGCTTCAATTTGTTTAATTAGATTCAAAAATCGTCAAAGCAATATCATTTAAATGATATGTACCAAAGATAAAAATGATATATTTTCAATGATTATATTTGAAAAATTACATTTTTCAGCTTTCATTTATTAAAACATTTTTACGGTGTAATAACAATCGTAAATATTTGTATACTAATTTTAAAGTAGCAATAATTCGTTTTATTTCTACCTTTTATTCATGATTAAGTATTCGTCTTACAATTATTCACTTTCTCTTTTGATTCTCGCGAATAGACTCGTTACAACAGTGTTTCGTATTCAGTAAAGTAAAATGAACTTCTTGAAAGAGAAGCGACTGTTCGTTTACCAAAGATATCATTTTACGATGAGGAACGTTCAAGTTCGTTAGGCGTTATTCAAGATAGTATGATCTAAGTAGAGAAACATTCTTCGAGCAAGGAAGTGTCCCTTCTAGTGTTCTTGCGATTTAACACCACCACCATCACCACCAACCACCAGTAACAGAACTCAACCGTTGTTGTTGTGAGCTTTCGTTATAAACGGTCTACTATTTATGTTTTTATTACATTTTGGATAGTCAAGCTCATGGTTATTAATAAAAGACCATTCCGCCATGATATCTTGGCAAAGAGGGCGGAGATAGAAAGTTGCTACTATCTATCGATCGTTCAGCTACACGAAGTATACCTACGTTCTACGTAATGAAAACGTACGACGGTTTTTCCAAGTTTTATGGTGTCCTGTCGGTCTTCATTCTCGATTAATCATTAAGAATAACACGAGGACGAGATTTATCTATCCTTCAACGAACCGAGCTTATAATATATAGAATATATTTTTCAAATTTATTTTATTTTTACAGATACTACTAACAAAAAAAATCTATAATATTTGGATTTATATTTCTAGATATAATAATAGAAAATGATTTTTTTTTTTTAAATAGTAAAACAAGAAGTATCATTTAAATAATGATCCATCTTGTACACGTATCTCTACTACTCTTGCATAATTTGCTGTTGTATTTATTATATGTATATATGTATAATATAACCCCATGTTATATTCGAGGTTAAAAAATATGATTTTAATTTATGTATGATATACTTGTTACGTATGGGGCGCATGCAAAGAGAAATTTTTTTCTTTTTTGCGTGACTCTTTTCACGGCTGATAGCAAACAGGAGGGTAAAAGAACAGGCACAAAAAAAAGGACTCTTTTATGCGCTTATGCCATTTAGTACGCAAACGAGTTGGCAAGATCGCGTGAGCGACGTGTTTACTTATTCGTAATTTATATCTTATTTCTCTTTCCCTTCCCTCTCTCTCTCTCCTTTTCTTTCTCCCTATTTCTCGCTTGTTTTAAACACAGCAAAGCATTCATTCTTTCACCAATTATGCCGCTTACCATTTGTAACTACTCCTTCCATCTTCTTCTTTTACCCCAATGAGAAGGATAGAAATTGCACGGTCAAGATCACAATTTTGTATTATTATCGTTCGCTTTTTCTTATCACGCTTAATTATAAATAACATTAAAAGGTGACACGAAATTTGTAGAAAATCAAAAACGTTCATTTCTTGTTGACGTATGTATGTGGGGAATTTTATTTAGGGTGAGAGGTGCGAGGTGAACATACGTACAGTTTAATCCTACTAATGAGATTTATTTAAAACAGGTATTAGAAAAAGTACAATAATAGTTTCATAATCTTACGATTACAACTTAGATGAGCGACTGTATTCTTACAACTGATAACGACTTATAATACAACCTGCGACTGTTACGACTGATGATTAACTACGGCTACGACTGCGACTCGTTTCCTATTTCTTTCCACGTATTTTATAACAGAAATGACATACACCCCTTTTGAGAAGGAAGGAGCTTAAGAATCTTATTGACTAATAGCATAAGGATCCACCCCATAGTCCACCGACGGGTACAGACTATGGTTTTTTGGTAGTGGGAACTATGCATAAAGAAACTTGTTCTAGAATATCGGAATGTTTGTTTATGGTTTTATGGCCTTCCTAATCTTTTCTTTTAATCTCTGAATAGAGTTTTCCTTTCCAGTAAACAAAATATAAAGAAAAGAATTGAATACTAGTTGTTCGTCTACATCTGCGACACTTAAAACTCTCCTATGTATGTATATTATAATATCTTACGTAATTATTTGAGCAGGATAGTTTATAAAAATCATCGTTATTTTATTATAATAAAAAGTTGTACCTATATATTATAAACATAAACTTTAATTATTTTCAATTTTCACTGTGTATTCTCCGCTTAGTTACTGATTTTCATTTTTTTTCTAACTTATGCATAACGAAGTCTATACTTAGTGATTGCAAGTATAGTGTAATAAATATTTCTTTATTTTGCTCTTTCTCTCTCTCTCTCTCTCTCTGTCTGTCTGTCTCTGTCTGTCTCTCTCTTTCCTTCTTTTGTCACGAAAGAAACGTAAATCGAAATCCTGTTTAAAAACATGTGTACGCGTGCTTCGATGAAAAGGGTAGATTTAATCAACTAGAAGCAGCTCCATTTTAATCACCGCCACTTTACCTGATTTTATGACTATTTATGTAGATTGCTGCTAGTGCGTGCTTGTGAAAAGGCATATTTCGGCGCCCTAGGCGTTTAAGACAACGTCATCGATCTAACCATGGTTCGTACGATCGTTTTAAACGCGTTTCCACCATTTTTCTTTCCTTTTCATGTCAAGAAGTCTTCTCGTTATAAAGATACTTGTTGAGAGATGCGTCAAGCTCATCTTCAGATTATTCTACAGATTAACTTTGCAAAAAATTTATATTAATATGTTGTAAAATTTCTTTTTTCTTATTTCGTATACAATCTTATATTCTTAAACACCTTGCAGGTATATACGCATATATATATATATATTGTGCAAGTTATAGGAAAATTATTCTCATTAAAATTATCAATCTTATCTTAAGATTATCCTCGATACATTCCAAATAATTTACTTATATATATTATTTCATTTTTATAATCATTTCATAGACATATTCTTGATCATTTTCTACGTGCATACATTGATCAAGCTTTTTTCATGGAACGATGTTAAAATTACTTCCATTAAAATTACTAGTCTTATCTTAAGATTATCATCAATAATATTACAAATAATTAACTAATATATATTATTTAATTTTTATATTAATTTCATATAGGTCTTGTACGCGTTTATACATTGGCTAAGCTTTCTTCATGAAATGATTAGAAAATTATTCCCATTAAATTATCGTTCTTATCTAATATAAATTATTTTCGATAATATTAATAATATTCTCATATTTTAAAACATATCATAGGCCTATATATATATATTGTCAAAGTTTTTCGTTAAGAATAAGATCGTGTCATTATTTCGTGTTATCAAATTCGAGCAAGGTTAATAATTGTAGGAAGCTTTGGTTGAACGTGTGCACGCGTACTTCCATCGATTCTCGTGTATCGAATTATCAAGTCGGTAAAGTAACGTTGAAAGATGATTATTCGATTGCAGAATGGGAAAGGAATCGTAGTATCTCCCTTTTCTGTTTCTTTTGACGCAAGACGGAAATCTAGCGGGCACCCGGAACACTCGGCACGTCGTTGTTGTATCGGAATAACGTCGTCGTTTTCCTATCTATGTATGTATGTATTGTGTAAATATGTACGTGCATATCTGTCTGTATATGTTGGGGAGTGTGTAAAAGATGAGTACGCACGTGGGCGGGCAGGTTGCGCTTGTGTTCATTACCAACGATACGTTGCCATCATTAATATCGAGAACGACGCCTTATACCGCATGCCCGTGTTTAGAAGTACGAGTTAAATAGATAGAGAAAGACAGAGGAGATTGTCTCTCTTTCCATCCAATAGCAGATATACACTTACCAATACACATCCCTAACGCAAATTCGAATGGCGATCGGTTTAATTAACGCGTCGAGCCCGCAAGCCGTGGCACAAGTCTCCTGGTCAAGAAGTCGATTCCATCTATGTATGTATGTACACGTAGATAAATACATAAGTATCTATGTACATATGTATCTTCTTCGTAAAGTTAAAACGTTAAACGAGATTATAATTTAATTAAATTTAATTAACGAGAGTTAAACGCGTATAATAGTTGGAGAATTGTCGGTCAATCCTCGCTACTATGTTTTATACAATATAAATATTCTTATAGACATTTTTATCTATTTTAATATCATTTCTTTTTATCTCTTTATATACTATCTATATACTATCTCTTAATTTCTCTAATTTGTCTTTATTAATTAGAATCGTTCGATTGAAATTTTCGTATGATTCGAGAGGAATCGTGAGTTAGTCCTTAATTAATGGTCATAATCGTTAATCGAATAAACCAATTTGAAAATGAAACGCATCGACGAGTTAGGAATTTATAAGCTGTCGAATATTTTACGCCTCGTGTCGCACAATTCTAATTCTCCGTCTTGGTATCGTCGTTATAATCACCGTCCGGTATGCGTTAATTACGTTCAGTAGTAAGTGTCAAGGGGTAATTGAGAGCTTCTGTATGCGGTAATACGAAGGAAGATGCGATTCCCAGTACGGCGTAGTGGACTACGCCGTAAGGTGCCTTCCCACGCGGAGCCAAAGAACTTAACGTAAATTCGAAATACGATAGGTTTAATTAATTCCCTCTGCGGGTATGCGAGATCAATTCACCTGCGGCAATTGCACGGCAACGCTTACAATTTAATTAGAAACGCATATATGGGCGTAGTGCCGTTGCACCAATGAATATACTCATTCTATGCCAACTGAGATTTCCTTACGTTAGATAGATCGTCGATAGAATCTTTGATAAATCTTAACATCTTTCTACACATTTTTATCATTTCGCATTTTATTTATTTACTTATTTTATTTTATTTTTGATGATAAAAAGATGAAAGTAAGTGGAAGTAGTATTTTGATTCAAAGTGATCGTCAGACTTCAGATCGAGAATCGTTCGCTATTCATGGGTGAGCGTGAAAAGTCGAGGCACGTTACTACCTTGGACTCAAAGTTAATCTGGATTAACCGGTCTTGAACTATCCGCGGGCTTCGGTTAACTTAAAAATGAAGATCGAAGATTTATGTCTTCCGAAGATACGCGTCGTTCGAAATGTCATGCTCTGATTCTAATGAACGAGTCAACGGAAGCATTGTCCTGATTTTCTATCAAAATGATTCATACTTGCCAATTGTTAGATATATACACTCTATCTATTTTATTTCATCTATTATTTAACGACAATAACGTATAGAATTTATTTTTCATTATTTTCTATTAACGACTCTAACGATAAATCATTCTTTCTTTTCTTTTTCTTTTATTATTTAAATAATAAATTGACATTGCAAGAAAGCGATGAAAATATTTTAATGAGATTAATCATCGGTATATACCTTTTAATGATTTAATCGATCGATTTCCTTCAGATAACGCGTATAATTAGGTAGGAACGTGTTTTCGATGGATAGTAGGAGCCTCTTCGTTAATGTTCATTCGCCGATGGCTGGCGTGGCGCGTGCAAAAGTGCGTACGATACCACACGGGCTTTCAATTTCTTTCGGCTGCTTTGAGGTACGGCCTTTAATTTGCCGCCAATGATACTAAACAGACAAAAAGAATCCTCCGGGTTCCCGAGGCGGCGGCGTTCGAAGAGAAAGATTCTGTTTCTATTTCTATCCCTTTCTTTTCCCTTTCCATCGTTCCTCTAATTCCTCTTTCTTTCTCTTTTTATTTCTTTCTCTTTCTTTGTAGAGAGACCACGGAAAGGTATAGATACCTATCTACATATATACGTATTCCATTAAAAGTTCATTTCGTTCAGCCACGAGTAGCACGAATGAAAATTACATAGCCGGTCACGAGCACCGGCTCTCTCTCACCCTCCTTGTTCTTTCCTTCTCTTTCACTCTCTCCCTCTCCCTTAACCCTCTCTTTCTCTTTCGTCCTTTCTTTCTTTCTTTCTTTCTTTCTTTCTTTCTATCTTTCTTTCTCTTTCGCATACTTTAGTCTATCTCTTCCTGTCGAACTACTTTAAATGAAATCTTCTTTATAACGATGCAGTTAACGTTGTCTCTGCACGCGACGCGGTTCGAGAAGTTAGAACCTAAAGGTAAAAGATAAGACGAAGAGAAAGAAAGAAATAAGAAAAATTGTTAAGGTAAAAGTAAGAAATAGAGTATAGATAGAGAGAGAGAGAGAGAGAGAGAGAGAGACAGTAAAGCAAAGGATGGTCAGGTGTACGAGAGAAAAATAAAGAAAGGAAGGAAGGAAGTTTGCGAGAAGGGATGAGAAAGAGTACGACTGGAGCGTTGAGGTCAGGGCTTCGTGGCTGACCCTCGCATTATCCGAATAATTGGTACATTACTTTCGAACGACAAGAAGAGGGGAGTGCAGGAGGAAAAGGAGGGAGATTTTAAAAGGAGAATACGAGATTACGTTCACAACGGCCCATCTATTTTACTTTAATTTATTACCCATTCATGGTAATCAATGAGAACAATTTGATCTTTTTCTCCTCCTCCTCCTCCTCCTCCTTCTCCTTCTTCTTCTCCTTCTTATTCTTATTCTTCTTATTATTGTATTCTTTCTCTTTCTCTATTACGCTTTGCACGTTCCTCGACTAATCCTCTATGCTCACGAACAAACGTTCACGATGAATTGTCTTTGAACTAGCGAGTAATCGATATCGATATGAACTTTCTCTATTTCAATTCGAAACAAGGATCAAAAGGATCATTAGAAAATTATCTACAAATATGCAACTATTTGATTTGCTAAATTACATATCAAGTATGTAATGTTGGTAAAAATATTATTCATTAAAAATCTTTCAAATTGTCTAAATAAAACAGTAATTGTATAATTACAGTAAAATGTTTCATTTATTAACTTATCTGTTTCAGATTTATGAATTTAATAGATTTACTGTCTGGCATTTCAAAAGGTAGAGATTTTCTGTTGCTTGATACGAAAAAGAAATGTAGGATATTCGAAAAATTATCGGTACAAAATTTGAGGAGAAAAGGGGATTAATGAAACAATTAGGCAACGTAATCTTTTATCTAACTACAATTACAGAATTATAGTAACTAAAAATCTATAAAAATTCTCAGTTATAGTTACTGTTCAAAGAACAAAGTAGGGGAAACTTGTATCGTTGTGTAGTATAGTTCACCATATCGATATTGTAAAAAGATATTGAAAAGAGATAGAAATAAAGGGAGCTCTACATAAGTTTATTATATTTTATCTGTAACATCCGGCAGGGATTGTAAATCGATAAAGCTAATTTCAAAATCGATAGGGTCCTCGTTCTCCTAGTGAACATCCACTCGCCTATTACCATTGTTATAGAAGTCAGAACCACGGGGCTATTATTAATGCGTGGAATGCGTACGAAGGTTCCGTGGGAGGAACCACGGGCTGAAAGCCGGAGGGGGAGAGTACGTTCGTATAAATTATTCATGCCGACGCACGTTCAATATGAAATTTTAATCGATCGCTCGTGCGTCAGCCGACCAAATCCGCTCGCGGATCCTCCAGAGAGAAAAGCATATTAGCGTTCTTCTACGTAGGTATATACATATGTGAGAATATACCAACGGAAGTTCGATTTGCGAATTGAGAATATCATTATTGTTATGATTTTTCTTCCATCTCAATGATCACTTGATTTTCTATTTGAGGTTCGATCGATTGTTTTTTATCATTTTTTACTTACAGTTTTAAATATTTCATGTTAATTCAAAAGACAATTTATTGTTGCTAAAAAAGGATTTGGTTTTATAGGAATGTTTATATACGAGTGAATATTAAACTATGGGGTTAAGGAACCTTCGATATAACGTCGATCAATGCATTATAGTTCGGTAGCGTGGGTAGATAGGACGTCTTATTTGAATTTGTGATAGAACAGGCATGTATTCTCTGTGATTGGCAGTTTGGTTTGTACGCATATAAGAATGATAATACGACAATAGCTGCTCGTCATCTGAAAATCAATGGTGAAGGTCCGGATGCGAAGGACATGTTAAAAATAAAAGAAACATGTAGAAGAATTTAAAACATTTATATGCAGAATAATTAAGAAAATAATTGTAAATATTTGATTGAATTTAAATTAATAATCGTAACGATTATTTCCGTACGGGTTTCCTTCGAGAAATTGATATATTCGAGCAATAAATTAGTTTAGTTTTTTTTTTCTCGATCAAATCGAACGAATCAAGCGAGCCGTGGAAAGCAAGTAGTAAAGACGAGATTTAATCAGACCTGACATTCTTTACTCGCGTTTCGCACGAAAGTGGAAGATCTCTTGCATTCCTCGTGACTTGGAGAAAGGTATGGAAGTGTGAGGTGAAGCAAAATAGAAAGAGAACGAGAGATAGGGAGAAGGAGATAGATTGAGGTAGAGACGAGCTATCTGTTCCGAATAGCCAAGCTTGAGCTCGGGTTCTGTTTTACGAGGTGCCGCGAAAGTGGAGCCTATGGGCATAAATACGAAGGCGTCTCGTGAGTGGTAGCTTCGAAGAGTTGCGCCAAGTGCCGCGGGCACCTTCCAGGTCGTCTGTAGAACTACCAGGACGGATTATGTGACGCCCACCCACCCACGCGATCCTACTTTTCTTCTTCTTCTTCTTCTTCTTCTTCTTCTTCTGGTACGCATTAAAACAACGAGACAAAACCGATCGACAGTTTTATTAAAAAGGAACAAAGAAATCATTGTATTTAGTAACGCAACGAAATTTAAATGCTAAACGTTTTACGAGGGATTATTCTCATCAAAATAGAAATATCGTTAATAATGTTTTTCTTTTTTTTTAATTTGAAATTAAAAATGAATCATTTCTTCTCGGATGAATTCCGATGATGTGTCTAGGGTATTAATAGTCGTGCCGATGTACATATATACGTTGATCCGAATAATACGCGAGACGAGAGAAGACAGAACAATGAAGTACGGGGGAGAAATAAAAATGATTCCCGTCCGACGTAATAATCACGTTTAAGACGGGACTATCTTTGTTCGATTAATCAAATCGCGTGCTCTTTCTTTTACGTAGGCGTGAATCTCGGCAGGTCAGGAAGCAATACTTTCGACTCGGTAGTAACGGAGTAGGAAGGAAAAATACATTCCTTCGAATTCCCTAAAGAAATGGTAACGTTAATAACGATAATAAGTCTAGCGCGACAAGAATTTAAAGAAGGATCATCCATAAAAGATATTTATAATAATTAATATTAACAATGATAGAATCGCGAAGAAGTTGCAGTCTAGTTGCATTTAGAGTTGTTTTCCTCCTACCGAGTGTTGTTCTCGTAGGTTTAAACATCTGCATCCCAATGTCATGATATCACACTATGTTTCTATATATATGCCCACCTTGTATATACATATACCTGTATACATAGATTTTATATACGTATCTGCCTACGTAGATAGGTGGGTTGTAAGACGTCTCGGATAGGTAGAGTAAAGACGCGTACAAAGTTTGCGTACTGAAATCGTGTATTCGCTCGTTTACATTGCACATATGTGGATCGATCGATCGATCGATCGATCGATCGACAAGCTCGTCTCTACCAAATATTTATCTACTTCGTAGCATAGAAAGATGATATCAAACTTCGAAGTAAAGAAAACTTGCTGAATTTGCGTAACTGTCGTCTTTCAAAAATTTCCTTATCGATAGGTATGATAATAGGAAGTGTGTGTGTGTGTTTTTTTTTATCTTCGTGAGAAATGTGTTCGCGTATTTTTTTTTTAGTTTTATTTAACAATCAATTTTATAATATAATAATTATATTACTGCAAACGGCGTGAACATCTAAGACGAATGTTTTTTTTTGTTTTCTCTCATCTTTTTGTTGATTCGAAAAGACTTACAAAGACACTTCATGAGAAAAGGGAAGGAAGAATTAGCGATGGCAAGTACGAGGAGTAGAAAAAGAAGAATAAAAAGTAGAAAGAGAGTGGAAAACGTGATAAGTCCGTGGTAAGAGCACTTGAATTGAGACTGTGGTGACTGGTGGTGCCTCGGGCTGATATTACGCCGGACAAAGGCGAGTTTGCCATGGCCGCCAGCATCTTCGAAGTGTTGTACGTTCGCTCGCCTTTGGGACTTGCAATCGCACCGCGCGACCATAGTCGATTGCTTTCTGGTAGCATCTGCGGATAGCGTGTGGCCGTGGCTAATGTGATCTACGTTCGCGTAGCACACTCGCGAGTCGTTGGAGAAAAATCGTTAAAGTATCTGCTGTAGGTAGCGAAGACTCGAATCGACTACGTTCAGAGTTAATTTTCAAAAAATAAATATATATATGTATTATTTGCTCTAAGATAAAGGAAGAAAGGATGATTTTATAAGCTAATAATATCAAGTTTGGGAAATTATCAAATTTTCTAATGAAATGATTAATATATTATAATTACTGATAGATATGTTAATATTAATACTCAAAGCCATCAGTAGCGCTTAAAGCTCGCCTTATAAACTAAATAAATAATCCGCAGCATCTGGTCTCATCGTATCTGCGTATGTGTCGCAAGCCGACTAATAAATCGCTCCCCACCCTAATAGCCGTGGGGGCTGCCACCTTTTGCTTTCTCTCTCTTTATTTTTTCCTTTCTCGCCGACGCGTGCTGTTCATACAAAAATGTAGGTAAGCATTTGCCGTAGGACCACGTAAATCATCGTTATTGTTCTTGTTGCTTTATCGTCGTCTCGTCTCTTTCTTTCCTTCTCTTGGTAGCTACCACTACGTTTACGTACAACGCCAGTCACCGAGAGATAGAGGTGTATATACGTAAGTACTTACTTGGTAGGTACCCATGGCACCATAGGGATTATCAGTATCTCAGCGTTCTTCGTGTATTCGAAGTACACACATATACACACATTTATTCATACCACCTATGTAAGAAAATACATACGTAGCAAACGAGGCGCTACGTTAAGTTAATTCAAGGGACCTCGCCTCCCAAGTAGTCACTGTAGAAAACGTGAATTGCTCGTCGGAAGTGCACGGATCGTTTCTGTATTATCTACGTTAGAAGAAATCACCGTGGTACCGGTGCTTGCCGTGTTTGTCGTTGACCATCATCTTCAACTTCGTTGTCATTCCTTGATAAAGCCACCACCGTCACCAACGACTAGCTAACTTTGATCAACGGGACAAGGGATTAGTGGTGACTCGAATATAAGTTAGCTTCCAACAAAAAT
This sequence comes from Polistes dominula, assembly GCF_049000335.1. Classification (NCBI taxonomy): domain Eukaryota; kingdom Metazoa; phylum Arthropoda; class Insecta; order Hymenoptera; family Vespidae; genus Polistes; species Polistes dominula. The sequence goes on from NW_028301046.1 coordinate 579,936, forward strand.
GACTAATGGTTTTCTTGGCATTGGAAGAGAATCAAGTTCGTGGATAATATCCCGTGCGTATTATGCATGCTAGCCTAATTTTATTGCGAACACTTTGGTTACGGAGAACTCGACTTACGAGCTTCGAGCGCGATTATTTACTCGTCGATCGGGATTTAAACGTAGCTTCGTTGGAGTTCGAGATCGAAGAAATATGATATTGTGGGAACGTCGAGATAATTTTATCTCTAGCGACTACCGACGCTACAATGACCATCGTGACGCTACCTTTTAATCGGCTTTACCGATGCGATTCCAACACGGAGTGAAAAATTTTGAAGCACGTCTCAATACTCCCTAACATTGTTATATATTTTCTTTTTTTATATTTGATTATAATTTACGCGGTTTTTTCGTTCTTTACCACTAAAAAGATGAGCAAAACTGTGTATTAGTTTATTCGCAAAGTCTCATATTTGTTCGTGATAAAAGGAACGTTCTTATACTTAGAAAAGCCATAAGTTTGGATCGAAAATGTCGCTAGCATGCTTGACTCTTGGCCCAACAACGTTTTTAAGGAATAAGTTAAACATGTACCGAGTTCGACACGACAATGGCTGGAATGGTAGTCGAAAGTGTTTTCGCATAGAGTCGAGACTTGTTACGCGGGTGCATTTCGCATGGTAATCAGCATTTCATCGTCTCCCTTACGGCGTTTAACAGGGCCCCGGCTTCTTCTGCTTTCCGATTGGTACATATTCTGACGATTTACCCCTTGTGCCATAAAAGGCTTGTTGAATCTTTACCTCTTGCGTGGACAAACGAAGAAACAGCATTGCCACGGTTCCCTCGCTACACCGTTAACCCAACCCAACAACGTCATGGAGGATGGAAGAAGAAAGAGAGAAAGAGAGAGAGAGGAAGGTCGCGAACGATATCTACGACATGCCGATTCCGCATGAACGGGCAGAAAATACGACGCTGTATCGATTCCCCTCTCCTCTTCCTCCTTGTTCTCCTTCTTCTCTTACTCTTCTTCCTCTTATTCGTTTTCATCCTTTTCACGGTACAACCACTCGTTCGGTTTGGTTCAAATGTATTTATGACCCAGGAAACAAAATGGCAAGTGCACACAGTGGAGGCTCATTTGCAAGGTTTACCTAAATCTAAAACGCGTTAGAAAGAGAAAGATAGGAAAGATTGCCAAGATTGTCTATAGCATAGTCTCGATCACTCGCGAAAACTTGAAAATACATAGAAGCCTCTTTTTGCTGTGGGACTTTGAACTTAACTACAGAAGTTTACGAGTTTCTTTTTTCATTTTTTTTTTTTATTAATCTTTCCGAACGAAGCTGTCGTCTTGATCGTATATAATTCATCAGATATTCTCTCTCTCTCTCTTTAGATATTTTGATTATTATTATTTTTCATTCTTTTGATATTCATGGTCGGTAGAGTCCTACCTAAGAGCGTAGGTAAGTTTGAATTTACATCGAGTTCAATTTATGAGGAATTTATTATTGATAGCAGATGTACTTACGTACGTATATACAAGATAGCATATTAGGTATCAGAATAATATGCGATCTTAAAAAGGCGATCTCTGTAGATCTGGGATCTACAAAAAAATACATACTATTTGGTTCGTGTACTTTCGTTTTGCTTTATCGAACACTTCCAAGTCTCAACTCTAAATAGATCTAAAAGTAAGATTAAGAAGAAGAAGAGGAAGAAGAAGAAGAAGAAGAAGAAGAAGTATGATTGATGAATAAGTGCAACAAGTAACATGAATAATGAATGAAAAGAACGAATCTTATGCCAAGTCTGACAGCTTTTTCTAATCGTTTCGGAATCATTTTGTTGTTGTTGTTGTTGTGTTTTGATGAAAAGATTAGTTTTTTCCTTTTTCATAAAATGCCACGCAAAGTCTCATGAAAGTTCATTTTCATGCCGCGAGATTTAGTCTAATTTCCCGTATGGTATCGTGTCATGGAAATCGCGCAATCGAGTTTAATAGAGCCACGACGTCCAAAGAGATTACCCTCGTTACGTCGTCACGATGACGACGATAGTGAGAGTAATCCTGAAGTCCCTGCAGCGTAACGCAGTTTCTCTCTTTTTCTCTTTCTCTTTCTCTTTCTCTCACATTAAAGAACGAAAGAAAAGAAAGAAGGAGAGAAAATATCGACTCCCATAAAACGATATTGAGGAAGGCTATTAAATCTTTTTTTATTTATTTATTTTTTTCTTATTACATTCTTATCTTTCTTCTTTCTATCTTTCTCTTTCTATCTTTCCTTCTGTCTTCGTTGAACGAACGATCATTTTATAAAGACGACAATTTCCTTCGGTCTTTTGGTTAATCTGCAGCGTAACTCTGGTGACAATGTATTTTAATGCTTCGGCGCATGTTCCAAAACCGGTTGCCTAGAAGTAAGGTAGAAGTAATTGTTGGTCGAAATAGATGGAAGCTAGTCGATTACCGTTCGTACCGTCACACCCTGATACTCTTTCGACGGTTGGGCGTGTCACCTGGTCGTCTAGTGAATGCTACAAAATCTTGCACTCCGCACCTTCGTCCTTGTCATCGTACGCAGGTTCTCTGCAATCCGTGTAGATTGATATTTCATATCTAATCTATATCGTCGCTTCTTGTTACTTGTGATTTTCTCTCTCATCCAAGTTTATTAGATCCATCTACGCGATAAATTAATCATATGAAGAATATAATGTTTAAAGTTAAAGCAATAGCTCGCGAATATATTTTCACGTATGAATGGGTACTTTGAGAGGGGTGCAGTAATAATCGTCGTTTTAAACAACCCCATCTTTTTCTTCCCCATAGTCACTTCGTCTTCGTCGTTATTATTCGAGGTGGAGGAACATGTACGCAGGTACACAAATACTATGAACGTTAGGAAGGATGCCGAGCGAGGTTCTTTCGATGTGGGTGCGCCTTTCACGTGTGGTAAGGACGTTCGCTTGCTCGAACCATTCCGCAAGGAGACGAGGAGAGAAAACGACGGTAGATCGGCGCGCTTTCAGAGACGGTACGAGTAAGAGGAAGAGAGTGAAAGAGAGAGAGAGAGAGAGAGAGGGAGAGGGAGGTGGTAGTCAGAGAGAAAGAGAGAGAGAGAGAGATGGGGGGAGAAAGGTACGCGGCATGGGAAAAGGACGAGCGAGTGAGTAAGAAAGAGAAAGAGATAGTGATAGTTGGAAAGACGGAGAGAGTGATCGGATGGAATCGTATTGGTAGCAAGTTTCCTCCCGATGTGTCGGTGATAGTACAGAGGTTTCTCTAGTAGTGGTAATAGTATTAGTTGTGTAGTAGTAGTATAGCAGTAGGGTGTACCTTACTCTGGTGAGCGGAGGCCGCTGTCAGTTCTCCCGAGACCATAGGCTCGAGCCATCGCGAGATCTCCCTCTGCTGACGATATCACCTTTTCTCGGCTATCTGTAGCGCAAAGCGGCTCGTCAAGACACCACACACCACCACTGTGTCTCGTCCTCGCTTCGTCTCCTCCTTCCATTTCCTCCTCCTCCTTTTCCTCCTCCCTACTCCTCCTTCTTCCTACCTTCCTCTTCCTCCTTTAAACTTAAATATAAACGAAACGCCCGCTCGTCGTCATCCTTCGAGTCGCGTGAGTGGGTAGTGCGCGGGGACAGTTCTTTTCTTTTTTTTTTTTCTTTTTTTCTTATTTTATGATTCTTCCAACTCTCACGGGAAGATTTCTACGTCGTCGTCCTCGTCCTCGTCATTTAATATCGAACTCGATTCGCGGAAGTGACAGTGAGATCGCCGAATATTATCAGTGAGGAAGTGTCAAGTGGTTAGGAAGTTGCTACTATTCTAGTACTACTACCACTACTCAACTATTATTATTATTATTCTTATTATTGCTCCTATATTACTACCTACACATCTACCTACCTATCTACCTTTCTTCGTTCTCTACAGGCTCCTACCTGTCGGTCAAGGTTGAACCGTCTGAACTGGAGCCGTAATAAGGTATGTCCATTTTTCATAACTTCACGTATTCATTGCGTTTGGTCAAATACAACGGTACTTTTTTTTATATTTACGTATAGGCACCTGGGGATTATCGATTACTTATGATCAGACGCATACTTTGATCGTACGGTCAAAGAAATCCTTCGATTGTGTAAATTGATCAGTATCAATGACCGGTATGCACTCGTTCACCTGATTATTTACCGTACCGTTTCTCGACTTGATTATATCATGTACAGTCATGCCGAATTATTATTTTTATTTTATAATAATAAGTAGCAATTAATTTCAATTTGAATTGAGTATTATTTTCTTCGATATTTCTATTAGATTATAATAGAAATAGGTAATGTCAAAATTTGTAATCAAAACTATGACCATATTATTGTTTTTTTGTACGATAAATTAAGTAGTTTGTTTGAGAAGAAAAAAATGACTATAGAGATCGTAACTTGCATAAAGTTTCTCGATGATGACGTAGCTGTGGTTGACATTAAAATTGTACTCTCTCTTTCTCTTTAACTTTCGTGACGTCAACGAAATAACGCGCGCCTACGTGTGAATGTGTGGGTGCGTTAAAGCAAACGAAGACCGATAATTTGTCAGTCTATTATTTATAGGATTAGAGACATTTAACTTGCGATTATGCGAATAAGACTCCGTCAAGCACAGGTGCAGCTTCGCTAATCCTTCTTCGTTTAGCACGCGATGCATCACTTTGTGGCAGGTTGTTTCGCGCTGTTTATGCTCCAACCTTCGTCATTCATTTTATTATATTCTTATCTACTATTTTTTTCTTTCTTATTATTGTTCGCATAGTTTACGCTTGTCTTACCTATGTATTTTATTTTATTTTTTTTTTTTAACAAAAGAGAGAATTCACACATTTATCTTATACTTTTTTATAATATCTATAAATTAAAATATATTAATCTTTTTTTTTTTTTGAGATAATATCATTCAAGAGATATCAAATTAAAAATATTTTTAATGTAACTTTTTTTAAAATAAGATTTTAATAGTACATAATTGTCGTACAAATTATTCTCTTTGTGTAGAATGATAGTAGAACAAAGTACAATTGTTCGAGTAATCATTTTTAACAATCGCAATGTTAAAATAATTTTTCTAGAAATGCTGTATAAGCAGTAACGTAATTTCTTTATTACATTATGTTTACATACTTATGTTAGATAGTTGCAAGAGACAGTGATGAAACGGGTGGTAATTAACTGAGATAATGGATCGTTTCGCGCTTGTCATCTCGGTGAACTAGTGTCACGGTGAATACGATAATTGTGACATTACGTCTCTTACGTTTAAATAAATAGCCACGTAATTCATTTCTCGTGTTGTTACGATGACGTTTTTAGTTTCCGTAAACTTGTCAGCTTTAGTAGAATCATAGAAAACGATTTGAATGTTAATAAACGACGATTAAATAAAAATATGATGATAAAGATGTTTGGCAATAGTACAATCGGATTGGTCGGTGTTTATCGGTCGCGTTTCACAAAGAAGACGACGAACGGGAATGACCTAGGAATCGAAGCATCGAAAAACCGTTGCATTGTGACACGTAGAGTGTTTAGTCGTTGAACCAGCTTTACTGGTTTCCTAGCAATGCCACGTTAAGGGAAACTAGCTCGTTCGTTCTAATCGTATTTTCTAATCTTTCCGTATTCCAACGTGAAACATCGACGGTCTGTACTTTAGTGGTTTCTTTCGATAAAGAAGAACTAAGTTCGCACGATAATTGTTAGAGTTAGACATTACGATTCTAATTAATTAATTGACTTACTTCAACCTTTTTTTTGTTATTATTTTGACATTACTTTGTTGTATAGAAATAGACAAAAAATTGAAGATTAAGTAAATCGATTTTATATAAAATATTGTAGTATTGTATAGTAAGGATGAAATATTCGAGGAAGAGAGCAAAGTTACTCTCGCTTTCTTGGAGGAACGATCATGATAGTAGAAGCAGCAGCAGCAGCAACAGCAGCGTTCCTTCGTCCACGAAAGACGAGGATGACAACGAAGAATCGCGAGGAGCTTTCTCGGTCGAGCGAGCAAACGTACCGACAAAGTTGCGATTAAAGTTGCGCTACAGGGCTCGCCGTTGACCGTGGTCGTTACACAGCCGCTAATGCTTTAGTATTCTCGCAAAAAGCAATGACGCGTTCTAATTGCTCGACATTCTTGCTGCGAATGTTGCTCGGCTACGAACGTTACGTCATTCTTATTCTTCATATTTCAACTTGTATAGTTTTACGAAAGGGAGTTCTGTCGACGAGTAGAATGGAGAGTACAAAAATCATTATACTAGATTTGTAGAATTTTCAATTTTATGCACACTCCTATTATTGTTTTCTTCATTATTTCATAAATTATTCAACGTATAATCTCGATGGAATAAAAATTTGGAATTTTTGTCTCGATGTGTTTCGATAAAAAGTCAAATCTATAATACATTTCCAGCGTGAAAGTTAACTAGATTCTAAGCGGGGGCGGTTTCGGTGATTATCTGAGAAAGGAGAACTGGAATCCGATAAAGTTAATCTCCGATCTTGGAAAGTAGAGGGCCGTTTCAGCGACTGGCGTGAGCATCACGATCTGAAAATCCCGTCACATCGTCAAGTGGTTTCCAGGAAACATCGGATTCCTCCGGCTTAATGCGAACCTGTTCGCTCGAAACGGCCGTCCTACGCCGAACAATAGGTGTAGGCATAGGCGTGGGTGATGCGCCGAGGTATACATGCATACATATATACGAAGGAGATCTGGCCTTATACGATCCGGCAACAAGATAAGCTTGGGATACATTTACGTATACAGGGTGAACAGGGTGAACGGTATAACTTGCGAATGTTAACATCAAAACACAAAAATAAATATAATGAAAAAGTATTCATAAATGAATTCAAACAAAATGTAAACAATTTGGTTGTCATATCAGATGATAAGATTTTTCTACCTGAGGAATATTTAAGAGGGGGGATGTTTGAAAAGGTTCACCTTGTATAGAACGGCACGTAAACATATGTTGAACGACGCCCGCCGAGGAAGGGTCTCAGGTCTGGCACGGGGAAGAGAGTATACTAGAGAGATCGTTTCATATTTTACAATTCGCGTCCGAATCAATGCTGCCGTATATTCCATAGGACGGCCGTGTCGGCACGAGGCATGATATTTAATATTTCATACGGTTCGACCTGTCGTGCGTACCAAATATACTAGTATCTCTCGAATCGTGCGATTCGCGATGCACATGCAGTACTTTCAGCGTTAAATATTTCTACAATTTTCTATTAACTTGGAATATTGTATTCAAGTAACGTTAAACTATTTTTTGCAATTCCAATTTTTCTATATATCTATTTGTAGAAAATTACTATTTTTAAACGTATTATTTTGTACAAGGCATCAATAGTAGTACCGTATGAAAGTTCCCATGAAAATACTTTTCTTTCTTATATATTTATATATATAAACATGAATTTTTCAATAGAAAGGATAAGTTAGTCATTCGATCTGATGAATCTGTCAGATAAAATCGAATATTCGATCCACGAGGATATGAAAGATCTTCCATCGGGATAGACTCCTCAGCAACGTGTCGAGCGTGGAATTTAAACTCGTAATTTACCGTCGTGTTATCCTGATTTTACAACCTGACGGAAGGTACCACCTTGAAAAGGATGCTCTCTTCGTAGTGGCTTTACGTAGGAAAACTGGGTGCCTCGCGTACATGCATATACATACATAGTTGGTACGTTGGAGAACGAGAGGATACACATGGTGGATTGGCACGAACGAACGAAGGGGGACGAAAGAAGAGGGCAGGGATTAACAGGTTGCAGCCCGAGTTAGAAAGAGAAAGAGAGAAAGATAGAGGGAGCGAGACACGTAATTACGTTCGTTACGTCGCGTTACGTACGTTTACTCTGCCGAGCATGGGATACTTCGCTCGGGGAAGTCGTGCTGGATGCTGAAGTAGAAGGAGGAGGAGGAAGAGGAGGAGGAGAAGGAGGAGGAGGAAAAAGATGAACGGGGAAAGAACGAAGAAGAAAAGCCGCCGTAGAAAATCTTTCGTTCGACGAGAAGTAGGAAAAGAAGGAAGCAAAGAGAGAATGAAAGAGAGGTAGGGTAGAGGGGTAGGAGGGAGAGAGAGTGTAACATGGCTAGCCGGTCTTTGCCGCGTTCTTGAGGAATTTTTACGACTCCTTCCATTTTCTCTCTCTCTCTCTCTCTCTCTTTCTCTTTCTCTCGGAAGCCTCGCAGGAATAGGAGGAATAGAGAAGGTCGGAATAGAAGGGTTGGCCGCTTAGGGCGAACCTAAGAGATAACGTTTGTGCCATGAAGAGCAACAGGGCCCACTTGTGGCTTTATTACTTTCACGTTTAAGCAGCTATTAGCGGTGATTCTCGCGACGGCGAGGCAGACTCGCCGCATCCCTCCTACGATTTTTCTTTCTCTTTTTAGGGGGAGAGGGCTTTTTCTTTTTATATTTTTTATTTTACGTCCCCTTTATATAGAAGAGCTCACCGACTCGCTTGCTCTCGCCTCTTTGTTCGCACGTCGATTCAGTGTAAATATGTGCCGCTTTTAATTTCCTACCCAGCCACAAAACCCTTCTACCACCTCCTATTAGTCTAATGATGTAGTCCTGGACAACGGCAAAGGGGCCCGACTTAGACGACTTTTCGACGTATAACAAATTTCCCTTTTTTTTATCGTTGTATTTAACTTCGAACTTACCGGTTACAAAACGATCGTAAGATTTTTCATGTTTTTTGATGGAATAGTATTATGCATACACGTATGTGTATGGTTGCATGGAAATTTATAAAAATGACATATCCCGTAATATATCTATTTAACGTGTCCCTTTTATATTATGTTTACGCGTCCCCGAAAAGTAACTCTACCCTTTCTCTCGTCCTTCATCAAGAGACAGGTTTCTTTTGTAATACGTTCGCGTGCCTCGGAACGGTGATTTAGAGAACAGGCTTCATGAATCGTGAATTTGACTGTGATGTGTAAGCTAAACCGCCTTACCGTGGAACGTGGCTTATAAAATATGGGACACACGCTCGTCGTCGCGACAATGGCCAAATTTCGCATGCCACTCTCGGATGAGCACAACGTTCTTTCGTATACTAGGCGTGGTCCCTTCTTTTTCTTTTTCTTTTTACTTTATCATTTCTTTTTTATCTATTTTCTTTTTTTTTATTTTTCTTTTTTTTATTTTTTTATTTCATAGTAGAAGAGGTCCCTGAATTTTAAGATACGCGTGCTGAGCTTTAATATTGATAGAAAGACAAACATTTCTTAAGAAGGACGTGTCTTCCTTTTAGAAATATTCATGTGCATATATGCATACATATTCCTGTATTTTTAGATTGTATCGTTATCAAAGAGTCTCTTTGATAATTGACGTTAATTTAGTGGGAAGGGTTGACCCAAATGAATACCGGTACTTAGAAACAACCAATTATTAAACGAGAATGCATTTCCTTCGGTGGTAAAAACTATGTCTAAGAAAGAAACGTTAAATTTATTTGATCATTAAAGAAATATTTTTCCTCGATGTAGTAGCGTTTGAAAGAAAGTAAACTCGGTCGAAGTTAGAGTTATAAATGAATAGCAGACGATGAAGAAGAATATTAAGGTAGTATTGGCAAAAGGGTCGAGCGCCATCGCTAATTTGTGTGGTCGGTATAGTTTTTTGGGCGTGGGTGTAACCGCAACGAACACCGTGAACAGACAATTCCAATGGTTCTCAGAAAGAGGAAGGTGGTCCCTTAAGAAAACGCGATACGTGACGCTGAACGCTCCATTTTTCTCGCCGCTCTTTTTCTCCTCTAATTGCTTCGCCGATCGCAGGAGCTGCTCTCGGGGCTGTTCGCAACAATGTTGTATGCTGAATCAAAAAGCACGAATCATCCGCCGACTCGTCCTTCTGTCCTTCCCTTGGTCTCTTCTTCCATTTTTGCTTCCGTAGAAAATTGAGAAACACGGTCGTCGAAGGATATCTACTACTTTTTCAACCGCGTGCCAATGTTGCTACGAAAAATCTTTGACGTTCGCCTAATGCAGTTTCTCTTCGGTTAACTTGGTAACTTGGAAAAAGTAGATCACCGTGTATAGTTTGTTGTACGTATACGTTTGTGCGGGTCGGTAATTACCTACAGTAAGACTATTTTATATATTACGATTATTTATATCGTTTTTTTCTTTCTTTCTTTTTGACATATCGATATACTTTAGTTTCTACTTGTCGAATTGGATAATGTTGCGCTATCAACGACTACTTTTTGGTCAAATCAAACGAACGAGGAAAATGATGATATCGATAAAAATGTAATAGCAGTCGGTAGATTTCAATGTGCAACGAAATCGATCCCCAACTTGAGAAAAAAGGACAAAACAAAGACAAGCTTAAGGATCTTTCTCTCTTTCTCTCATTGGAGTTTGCATCGCGGTTGGATTTTTTTGCGAAAAGCCACGGGCGTCGATATCGGTGGTGTAAGTTTGTGGTCACGCTCGATTTCGTCGGGATCGATCGAAGTCTTTCTTTGTGTTGTCTGCTGATGCTCTTGTCAGAAGAGTAGGAAAGGGCAGGGAAGGGCAGGAAAGAAGAATCTCTAACCCCTTTTTCTCAGTCTTCTCCATTAGCTTTACCTTTAGCACCCCACTGTCCTCGACATAGGAAAGGATGCAGCTACCACCGAGTAGCCAGCAACTCGATTCGCCGCAGGCTCATGATTTTGCATGCACCTTTCGATCGGCTAGTAATTATGTATCGTCGAGCCAATCGCCTTGCGGCAACCTAATTGGTTTTACGCGCGAGCGCTTGCAAATTTTTTTCTTTCAAATGACCGTTCGAATCGTCCTAATGTTACTTTGGGGGATGCACGGAAGCAATTGTCCATTTATTTTCATATTTTACAATCGCATGATTTATGAAACGTGAATTCAACATAAGTATATTAGACTTTGAATTGTTTGAAATACATGTAATATCTTAGAAATTATTTGCAACAGAAATTGGAAAGCTTGTAGGCTGTTGTCTTACGCAAAAGGTACTAATGATTATACGAAGTTTGACGTTAGTCTTTGAGAAAGGTATTAATATCTTGTGTTTTAAGCAAGCAATTTAAAAATATCTTAACTCCCGGGGAAACGTTCGTAAGTCTTTTGGCATACAATGAGCAAATATATGGGAATCAATATTTCTTTAGATATGTATACGGTAGTTATGTTTACTATTGATTAAGCTAATAATATATAACGTATAACAAGTTTTATACATTTATATTTGCATTTGATCGTGTAGAATTATCATTGCTTGGTCATTGTCTCTTGAAACTTATGAGACTTCTGTTCAGTTTGAAATGTCATGGTCATTTATCTATGAATAAGGAAGATAGATATATTTATCGATAACTAAATAGAGAGAAATAGAGATATAGTCGATATAAATATATCGTAAGTTATCTTTATGTTTGGATTAAGAAATAACTATAAGCTAGTGGTTACGTCTTTGTGGCACGCACCAGACGTCATCGCCACGATGTAACGTTCCTACAATGTAAGAAAATTACTGATTTTCCAAGTATGGGAAAGAAAAAGATAAAAGAGATGAAATTTGCGGCTTCTCGCGTGAGTGAAACGTTCACCTTTCGTTTATTTCCGACGAAAATAAGGTAATCGTTTGGGAATTCGTCACGCACACCTTTCACCGTCGATACCATTCTCGAAGTCTTTATTATTGTATTTTGCGGCTTCCAGTATGTAAATAAAATGATTCGGCGATTTTTTATATATTTAACTTCTTCTTCTTTTTTTTCTTTTTCTAAAATACGAGGAAGTAATACAAACACAAGTGATTAAAATGTAAAATGAAAGGTAAGAGAGAAATTAGAAATAAGTGAGCTATTTCCTATGGGATATTTTCTTAGGATTCTTTCTTGCATGTTAGAATACTAAAACGGCGGTATCGTCTCTTATTCTCGGTATATTCCCTTTTCATCCGGCGTTGCCGAGAAAGGGCCGACGACGTGTAAACGCGTTGTAAGAAGCTGCTAAGCCGCTTCGAGAGATAGAGAGAGAGAGAGAGAGAGAGAGTCGGCCTTGCATCTTTCTGTTTCTCTTAAAGAAGGTGTGTACAATCGATCGCTAGCTAGTAGAAGAGAAAGAGTAAGAAGTAAGAAGAGTATGGTGAAAAAACGGGGCTTGAGAGGAGAGGAAAGAAAGGCGTCGAACCAGGGCAAAAAGTTGTTGCATACGCGAATGCCGACGATCGGTGTGGTCACGATTGCTTTGCTTTGCTTTGCTTTGCTTTGCTCTTCTCTTCTCTTTTTCATTCTATCCGTAACGAATTCACACCTAACTCTCACTCTCACTCTCACTCACTTTCTGCATACAACTCTTCTCGAGTAAGTAGTTAATAATTTCGACAAATGACACACAGGCCAAACATCGTAACCCATTATAAAGGTACTCGAAGTATTCAATTATTTATATTAGTATTAGAATGATTCAACATTTATAATTATGATACCTACGAAGTTTGTTAAAATAGTATTTGTGTTATTTATCGTTGTTATTAAGTATATATATCGTACAAGTATATTTTGATATAAAATTGTTAGTAGGGTGCAATGAAACGTAAATTATTAGTAATGTTTCCGAGTATTGGTGAAAGGATGTCGATCAAGGCGCCCCATCATGTCGTTTCGCTCTTCTTCGCAGGATAATCACATTGCAAAAGATTCTTTCTCTTGAATTTTCGACGTGTGCGAAAAAATTGTACGAAAGAAACGCTAATGCCAAGCGAGGTATCTCGAAGGATTGCAAGAGAGTGACGAGCAGACACACAAAGTAAGCTTCACGAAACTGGTATATCATCACGACATTCTTTCCGCACCAACGATAAACGTTAATTTCTTCGACTGTTGTTGATTTTTTTTTTTTATGCTCGGGAGACGTTTAAAATCCACTTTAGCTACCATCGCGTCTTTCCACAATGGGACCACCCCGGTAGCATTTACCATGGAGGGACGACGACCAAGGTACCTGATCTTCGCGTAAAATCGATATTAAAGCTCGATATTAAATCTTGAAGGAAGTTCGTTATAGAGGATAGTTGTTAGTTAATTAATACCTTCATTTTTTTTTTCAATTCGTATTTAATCGTATCGAAGTATCAATCTGGATCAAAGAGATCGATCTCATTTCTTACTTTTCTTTTTATTTTACGTTCTGATCGTAACAGTTAATTTAGTTCAAGTACCTATATTTGTTCAGATTTTGGGATATTGATTAGAAAAATAATTGTTATGATATAATGAAATGTATCTGAACTGTGGGAATAGATCGATAAGTTTGCGAATCAAGTTATATCTCTCACGAATTTTCTCCAAGATGATGAATCGACTTTGAATTACGAATCCCACGATATGGTGGTGGATATTACTTTACGAGCGAGCCTACTTAGAAATTGTAATCCGACGTATGAACGGCAGCCGTGGTTCTTCCAAAGACAGAGTTCATCTCTAGGAATCGATGGATCGATCGATCGATTGATCGGTTGGTTGGTTGGTTGGTTGGCTGGTTGGTTGGTTGGTTGGTTGGATCTATCGAACTATCGATCGATCGATCGATCGATCCATCGATGAACGAGAGGAAAGAAAGAGAAGCGTGTGAGAGAGCGCGAAAGTAAACGCCTTGTGTTTCTACGTTTCCGGCGATGATTAACGAGCCGCATCGCCGCAGAGTATACGGCTTTTAATTTGTCTACGTCACTTTTTACAAACTCTTCGATATCTCATTTTTCAATTTGACTGACTTACGCTGATTGGCGTCGGAACCTTCCAATTATCGTCCTCCGCCAATGATGGCGCGCACGGTGAAAAGAGCCCTCGGAGCTACGCACAATCAAGCTATATTTTCCCAGAAGAGAAACAGGAGGATGAGTGGGAGGTAAAAGAGGAACTGTTGGAGAAAACGTTCAGAGAGTGAGTCCTCGGCAAGGAGGATAACGTGTTTTTAATGCGTCCTACTCGCCACGCTCGTCTTATAATTAGTCGTCACCAAAGTTCATCACATTTTTTTATTTGACATTTATTATAATTATTATCACACCAAGATATGACATTTATTAATATACAAGTAGAATCATTGGAAATATAAATGTAAACAACGTGATTTCTAATTTTTATTATATAGGTAATTGCATTCAAATAGATGATTCACGTATTTAACGTATTTGTATGATTCTAACGAATCTCTTTTTCTCTGTTGTCGCTTTTTCGTCTATTCGCGTAGCTTTATTTTCCGATTATAATGCGCGTTTAATTATCCGCATGGTCTCTGGGCTTAATGAAGGGTATCAATCTTCCTTGTACGGCATTCGTCTCAATTCCGCGTTCCCTCCGAGACTCGCTCTCCATTCATCTCTCTCTCTCTCTCTCTTTCTCTTTCTCTTTCTCTTTCATTTTCTTCTTAGAACAACATCTTCGTCCCACGTAGAGAGAAAGAGAGAGAGAGAGAGAGAGAGAAAAGAAGAGAGCAAGGTTTGCTTGGTGATTTCGATCGCATCGTTCGTAGAAGTCATTCATAAGCGATAGCTCCTGTCGGAACTTCCTGCTTGTAAGTTCGCTTACGATCGATAAAAGCTATCTAACGAGGACTTCTCCTTAAAGACGTCATTGCTTTGCCAAGCTTTGAGATACTCCTTTATGCTTTGTCGATTCGTTTAAACTCTTATCGATATCTATCGGACTCGCCCGTGATAAAACACAACACTGATTTTTACGATTACATTTATGTTCTTTTTCCTGCGTTTAAATGACTTTTTTTTCTACATTTTATTATCTCAAGTTTTATTATACATTGGCACGTATACATTTATTACTTTATAGAATTTTATTATATCGAGATATAAATAATACATAGTCATTCGTATGCGCGTATCATTTCATTTGATATTTCAGAAGGACGTGGGTCAAAGGATAAACATATGCGCGACTCGTGTGAAATAAAATAGAATATTTTATATTTCAGGAAGTACTTAGTGGGTGAAAGAACGAATTAGATGAATTTAAATAACGAATGGACGATTATTCTTATTGGAATATCGAATCCCTCCTCTTGCATCCCTCGTAAATCGATACTTCTATTTAGAAGTATTTGAACAATCCAACGATAAGTCGGCTTTCTTACGGTAAGGCGGATTCCAGTTGGCGGGAGCGATCGGACGATCGAAGAAGCCAGCCCGAGGATCTCTCAATTACGTTTCTCAACGAGTGTGCGTGAGTGTTGGTGAAGAGAAAGAGAAAAGAGAAGCGCGCGAGACGAACGCGTGTCGGTATCTACCTGCAAAATCGAGCCGGTTAACCTTCGACGGCGCGTTTTCGCAAGTGGTAGGTAGGAAGGTAGGATGGTAGGATGGTAGGAAGGATGGTAGGTAGGTAGGTACGCGTGGGTCTTTCGTGTTCTTCGTGTCGCTATTGCGGATGTAAAGGGAGAAAGGAAAACAAGAGACAACTTTTATTGCACTTAACTTTAACAATAAGTTCAACAAACTTTGATCTATACGGGAAAAAAAAACAACAAAATTTATATAAATAGAAACCAATTGAAAAACCAAATGAGAAATTAATTATTAATTTATTATTTTTACAAAATAATATTTAACACGTTCACGCCAGCTCATACCACCGGTGGTCGCGACCTTGGTCCAGGTTTGAAGGTCCAGATGAAACACACCATAGATTCGAGCGCTGCCCCACAGCGCAGACACTGAAAATCGGCGCCGGCGTGAACGTGTTAATGTACATAATTATGATTATAGTAACGAGTAATGAGATTATTAAAAAAAAAACGACATCGTATATTTATTTATCTATCTGAATTCTCTTTTTTATCTTAAGAATAGATAGAGGAAACGTTCTATATCACGCATTTGTAGATTACTTTGAAGAGAGACCGACGAAAGATCTTTTCTCGAGGCCAGGGCAAAACGATGTTGGCTTGCTGCTCGTCTCTCTTTGCTCGTAGGACGTGTTTACGTTGTTTCAATGTAAGAGTGTACGCGATTTTATTCCATAACGACGTCCTTGCACCTTCCCACATGGAGAGGATGTTTTATAATGGCGCGTACCTCGGCCGTTACGCTTTCCCTTACATCGTAGACGTTTCGTTCTCATCTCTTGCAACGTTCTTTCATCTTCTCGTTCATGGACCAGAGAATCCTTTCTCTCTTTTTACTTCATTTTTCTCTCCTCTAGTGAATCGCATCCGACGACTTTCCGAGACACCGAGACTTTCCACCTTAGACATTTTTTTTTAATTTAATTTTCTTCCTCTTTCTATCTGGATATCACTGGATCGTTAATTCGTTACACATCCTTTATTGTTTGAGATACTTTTGTTAATTTGATTCTTGTTAGTCAATGATTTAAAAGCTAGCCAATTTTGTATCTACAATTTGTAGGAATAATTTTGATCAGTAGTGTCTATTTCATTTCATTAATGTGATTTTATTCTAATGAGTCTTTGAAGACAGAAACGTGAGTTGAATTTCTATGATAATGCAAACTCTTCTATATATATACATACATAGAAGTTAGTAAATATGTAGGAGTATGTATTACTTGGGATATACACATAAGTCGAGCTAGCTCGTAAATATTCATATACCCACGTATAGGTTTGTCCTTTTATTTAGTCGAAAGTGCGAAGGCTGTGTGGTAAAGGAATCAGTTCGTTTGTTTGCTCTGTAGTTGGCAGAAGCTTCTCATAACGTTGCGTAACCGGACCACCGTAGTATCCATGCGTTTTACGCATAGAAAACGTACGATCATCTCCTCCTCTCGTGTTCGTCGCGTATATTTACGATACTTGTCGTCTAACTACACACGTAGTAGTAGTAGTAGTAGTAGTAATAGGAAGAAGGAAAGAGATACAGAAAGAAGGAATGAAAAGAGGATAGGAGAGCTTAGATCGAGTGGAAGAAAAATGAGGCCATATACTAACTCGTTACCCATTTCCTACGATCGTCGCTAGCTCGTTTTACGACTGACGTAAGAAAATACTTGCGAGAGTTCTATGTAGTACGTGCTCGTACACTATACATGGGCATTCTTCGTACACGCTTATAACACGTTCGTACAGGATGATTCATGTGTAACTACCTTAGTAGAAGAATTTTTTTTGTTATATTAATCATTAGGAAAAAAATTTACATTAGATTTAATGTAGGTCAAATTTTTAACAGAAAATTATCATCGTTTGTATCCTATTTTATATTATTTTGTACCTTTGTATTTCTTATACCTCGAGGATATAAATTATTTGTTGTTATTTGAAGGTGTGTTAATTGGATCATTTGAAATGTGTACTTTGATGATTGAATGATTGATTTTTATTGCAACGTTTAAAAACGTTTGAAATGATCATCTGAACTGAATCATGCTGTAGATAGGTCGATCATCGTATATGGATTCGCATGCGTGCTAGCTAGAGGGTCCTTAAGCGGGGATTATTCATTATTTTACGACACGACCAACCTCGAATAACCAACGTCGTCTTTTCTCTTCTCTTCTCTTCTCTTCCTTTACTTATGCTTTTCCATAGGTCTTGTGAAATTTTTCGTTTGTCTTTGTATGCAAGTAAATATGTATACATGTAAATGTGTGTATGTACAACGGTATACAGTGTTGTCATCGTAGTTGGTAAAACGCGTGGACATTGCCTATAAATATTTCGGTAGCTGTGGCTACTCTAACTACGTTTAAATTGACTTCCTATATTTATTAAGAGAAAACTTAGTCAATTTTTTTTATCATCTTGACAAACACACGCACTATGGAAATTCGATACAGGAAGCAGAAAGGAAAAAAAAAATTGAATGAATATTCTAAAGGTTATACGTTTTTATTATCTACATTTTTATTGCTTATTTTTTGTATTCATTTTTAAATGTGCATATCAGATGTAGGTAGCTGTATAGAAAAAAAAAACAGGAACTTGATAAATTAATTTCGTTTAATTATCATTTATATAGAATAACGTTTTTTTGTTTTTTTCGATCACACGTGTATTATTGATGACTCGTTTTTACATATAGTCGAATAGTTTACATCATCGTACATAGAACATTCGTACATTTCCATATAGATGAAAAATTTATTTCCACGAGTGTCACACCTATCTTCGATTAACGGTAAAATATTCATAAAATGAACAACTTATATTTAATTTATTTCGAAATTATCGCGAATCTCGGATGCAAATGGTATACGCGGAAATAGAATTCTATTCGGCTATGACCGAGTTTATATATTTACAAGAAAATAAATATAGACAATCGTTAGATATTATTCTTATTGTTAGAAGCAAGGGATTAGGGAAGGGGGGGAGTATAAAAGAATGAATTAAATGATTTAAAAACCACTGGATTAAAAGGCGATTCGTCTAAACGGAAGCAGAAATGTTCAAAACGTTATGGGAGAACGATAGAGAGAAATAAAGTGAAAGAAAATAAACAAAAACAAAAAAAAGAGGAAAAAGAAAGAAAGGGAAAAGAAGAAAGGGAAGAACGACATTTACGGCGTCAGAAACGTCGTTATCGTAGGGTTGACGAATACGACTGGTCGTAACGAGGCGGAACGAGCGGTGGTAACATTGCGGCAGGTTAACGCTAACACACACACACACACACACACACACGGTAAATCTACATATATACTAAAACACACTTATATATACACATATATATGTATAACTATCACAAGTTTTCTTTGGTAGTGTATGGAAGGTCGTCAGAGCAAGTCTGAGCGTCACGGAAGGCTAGCAAGCAAGCAAGCAAGCAAACTTAGATCATCATCCTTCGTTCCTCTCATCCTCGGTGAATCAAAAACGGCAGCCGGCTTTCTTCGATGGGTCGAAGGTTCGCTTTGGCTTGTAAGCAACGCCTACTTACAGCCTCTAAGAGGGAAATGCCGTGGGTAAATGATTGATAGGTCGCCATACGCGTGTCGTTCTCGCGTACCCGCATGAGTTTCAAGAGAAATAGTGTTTGCTCGCTTGCTCGCATCTGTGCGAGAGAAAGAGAGAGAGAGAGAGAGAGAGAGAGAAAAGTTAAGAAGAGGAAGGAGAAAGGAAGAGTCTGCGGTACCAAGTCATAGGTTAACCATTGTGGTGTGTACATACGCCAAAGACACGACTACCACGAGCTCAAGGGTGAAAGTTTAGCCCGCACTGCCGTTTCTCTATTGCGGTTCGGATCGTACGATTCGTTGTAAGAACGCGACATAATAGACCGAAGATGCACCTTCTCTTATTCTCTTCTTCTTTATCTCTCTCTTTCTCTTGCTTGCCTGCTTGCTTGCTTGCTCGTTCATTCGTTCGTTCTTACTATGTACTTACGATGCATCCTCGTCAAGACATTTGCCTTTCTCGCTAAGACTAGGAAGAGGCTGCGCTACGGTCGTTCAACAATATTTCATCGAAAGCATGCATCGGCTCTTCTTCTTTTTCGTCTTCTTCTTCTTCTTCTTCTTCTTCTTCTTCTTCCGTACATTCTATTTCGATCGATCAAGACCTTATTGTTGAATTCTGACTATTCCATTCGTTCACAAAATTTTTTGTTATTTTTTTATTAACTACTTCATGTATGCAATATCACGGATTTGTCGAAGTATTGTAATTAACGTTGCATCGGTGTTAACAAGAATAAATTTGTCGTCTTCTTAAAAGTGAAATTTAATCGATGATAAAATATTAAATGCCTATATTGTTCTGTTAAAAAAAGGAAAGTAAAAAGCTGATTAATGGGTTATAGGTCGATAAGATATTAATTTAATTTCACAGTTCATATTTATTTAATGAATACCAAGTGTGAAACATTAATTGTACAACACGGTATTACAAAGTATACGTTTTGAAATCGTTAGAATAATCAATGAAAATATTTGTTATATTGCATGATGAGAATAATAATGATTTTAATGAAGCGTGTTGCGAAGAACTTTGACTGACGAAAGCGCAGGTGCAAGGAAGTTCATTGTGTGGAAATAGTTACTCGGAATAAGACGAAGACATTCTTCATTCCTTCAAGTTCCTTCGTTCATTTCTCTTTCGTCATAGAAGAAGAAGAAGAAGAAGAAGAAGAAGAAGAAGAAGAAGAAGAAGAAGAAGAAGAAGAAGAAGAAGAAGAAGAAGAAGAAGAAGAAGAAGAAGAAGAAGAAGAAGAAGAAGAAGAAGAAGAAGAAGAAGAAAAAGAAAGACAAGCGTGCACGTTTAGACGCGCGACGATGCGTTCGCGTGCATCCACGGAATGTCATTACCGGTGCACGTGCTCACCAATGTTGTTGTATGTACTACGATGTACATATTTACGTACTTACACACATATACGACTCTAGTTAAATGTTTCCCCGTTAATTGACCGCGAGGTGCCTAATTAATTAAGTGCTATATCCAGGCCCGTGGCACGTTCGCTTAATTGCGGCCCAGCTACCTAGCTATTAACGAACCTCTTTCGTACGAACTTCTTTTTTTTATCTTTACCTTTTTTTTTTTTACCTTTTCCTTTTTTCCTCCCCTCTTCTTCTTCTTCTTCTTCTTCTCCTGTTCGTTTAAGTACGTCCAATTCCGTAGTTACTTCTGTTCCCTTTTAATCTTTCGAGGTTTATAACAACTTTGAAAGCAACAAACCACTAATCGCCACTAACGATCTCTCCCAAATTAAGTAATAAAGCAAACCTTTTTAACTCTTTTCGGTATTTTTATATATCCCAAAAAGTACGAGATAAAAAGAAGAACCATGACGCCATTCTGTCGCAACGTAGGTTAATGAAAATTGAACAGGTATGTAATAATATTCACAGTATCATGGACATTAGATCTTAAGTATAATATAAAAGCGGAAGAGAACAAACTAAAGCTTGGGAAAACTAACTATGGGAGATAGATAGTCTTAGGTATTTTCTATTTTTCTATATATCTCTTTATTTCTCTATTCGTATTGGTCGCGGGTTTGTCTTGTAAAACGCCGCTAGAAGAGTATTGTATAAAAGACGGTCACGATATAGGTATAATTTAAAAGGCGACCACGAGAACGCGAATGCGAATACAAAACGCGAATGCGAAACGCGAATGCGAAACGCGAACGCTTGCTTCGGCGCAATTAATAGCAAGCCTTACGGACATCTGGATCGTGTTCAGAATACCTCGGAGATGTATCGGCGAGTTATTTAGCAAAGGAAGAAAATAGAGGAGTCTCCTAGCTTTTGCTCTACCCTATCTTTCTCTTTTACTTTACCTTTTACCTATCCTCTCTCCCCCGACTTTCCCCCTCATCCTCTCTTTTATTCCTTCTATTACTATCCTCGTAGAAGTATTCCTTTTAATCTAACTTATACCAGGATTCGCGGGAATTAACGACCACGCCTCTACGAAGCTAGAACCTAGTTCCTAGACTATTTCCTAGACCATGGAAAAGAATTTCTCTTTAACCCTTACTTTCAATGTCCGACATATTCGTGACCAACGAATGTTCATCATTTCTTTTTATTATATACTCATCTAATGTAATCATTTTCAATTTTACTAGGGACCAGTATTATCACATTACTATAGGAACTTTAGTGTTTTTCGAATGCTATTTTAAATAATGAGAAACGAAACGTATTTCTAGATACTTGAGCTATGTTAATTGGCAAGATTAATGGATCGTTTTATTACCACTTTAAAATGTAATATCAAATATCGTCAAAACAGGGAATTTCGATTTAACTCGAGAGAAAGTTACAATCATCGATATAAATGTATTTTTTTAATTTACAAAGACTACCGTATGGCAATCGTAAAACAAAAATCACTAATCATTAATAATATTGACGGTGTTATAACGTTTCACATTAAAATGAGTCAATACGTTGAGAGAAAGTTGCCATTTCGCGGGAACATAAGTTTGCTTTTCGATCGGTCAACAAGTCGTTATTCGAGCCGATCGATGAAATAAATTGTGGAGACCGATGATATGAAGAAGAAGACAAAAAAAAAGAAAGAAAGAAAGAAAGATCTGATATTTCGAAGTATTAAAGGTACTGGAAAGCACTGGACACTGACTTATGCCATTTACGGACTCGAAAGTTCATTCGTGGCTCTTCTTCTTCTTCTTCTTCTTTTGATTATTATTATTATTATTATTATTATTATTATTAGCGAGTAAGTCTCTTCCATAACGATAAGGATGTTCGATGCGAAATATCCGGCCATTCTTTCATTTACGACGACGACGATCGTTTGCATAACGATCTTTAATGACGTGTCATCGCGATAAAAAGACGATTGGATTGGTGGTATCCATAATTAGTAACAACGATTCGTGATGGCTACAAGCGTTCATATATTTTCATAAATTTCGTCGACGTACAATCATCGTGTTTGAATAATTTTTAATTTCAATATATTATTATATATGTATTAAGTTGGTAGAAAGAATTTTCTTTGTACTTTCTCAACAGTAGCTTTGGGTTTGCATAACTCTGATAATATTAATTATTTATCGTGATTATAAGAAGAAACCGACATACATTGCTGAATCATATCGTAAAGTAATTGGAAGAAAATGTGACAAATTATAAAAACAATTTCACTAATTATTTTGTAATTTATATTCAAGAGAGAGAAAAGAAACTAAGTAGGCAGGTGTTGATGAATAAATTTTGGAAACAAAATTTAATTACCATATATATATTTAATATACGACTTTGTATATGCGTTATGTATAAGTGAGTTCTCGAAAGATGATAGTTTCGAGAGATCGAAGTAGTATCGGTTTCTCTTTAGAGTGGTCGCACCTTCGTGGAAGAAATCCTTACGTAATTTTATTCGAGGACTAGAAATCTTCAACCATTAGAAGATCCAACTTTCTTTCTTACGATCTTATTCCGCATTCATTCAACTATCTTGAGCAATAATAATCGATCTATCTATTGATCTATCTATTGATCTATCTATCGATCTATCTATCGATCTATCTATCGATCGATCGTTTATCGGGAGCCTTGGAATCCTAGCAATTTTACAAATACGGAAAACCCATAAACGTGGAATTTCTATTTCTAAGAACTATAATACTCGATAATAACGAGAATAGTGATTTATGGTCAAGATCTGATCCATTTCCTAGAAGATTTATAAACGCTTGGAATTTTTCCAACTAAACTGGCCTTGCATTACATCTTTACGTTTTATTCACTTTTTATTGTTAAATAGTTGATATTTATTGTCACGAGTCTTATTGTCAGATATAGGATAAAACAATGATAAAAAAAGATAATCTATATTACAAGTAAAGTATGCATTTGTAAACATCGTATGGTGATTTATGATCAAGATTCGATTTATACTTCCTAGATGATTTAGAAACACCTGCAATTTTTTTTATTACCAAAACGGTCTCACCACGTATATATTACAAGTATTTTATATATTATTCATTCTCATATTATTTTTATTGTTCAATAATTTATTGCTATGCTATTTTGTGTTGTCGGAAATTACGATAATAATGTAACGTTCAAGAAATTATTTGTTTTACAGGATAGAATTTATTTTGCGAATATATGAATGATAGATTTATGATAAAAATTCGATTGACCATTTCCTAGACAATTTATCAAATAATAATTTTAATTAATAAATTAATTTTCTTAAAGCAATCAAGATGTATGAACACATATAAGTAATATTATCGTAATATTAATGGTAATATAATTAATGTAAAATATACTGTAATTAATGTATCATGTCGCTAATAATCTAGTTGTTGATGCGACAATAAACTCATATTAATAATAATAATAATAATATAAAATATGTTAAAAAGTAATAATCGGTTTTACAAGTGGAATATGTTTGGCATTGATGATATTGTAAAATCGGTCAAAAGAATTGTAAACATTTGTATTGATTTTTATCCTTCGTATAACTAATCGTAAATAACACGATGTATTTTCAGTCTATGAAAGGTTGTCAAAGAGGAAGGACGTCGTGCGAATTGTTTGCATGTCACAATACGACGGATGCAAGTATTATATATTACGAAGTCTCGTTTCTAGTTAAACCGTTAGTAATACTTTTTCATAGCTTTAGGTACACCTATACAGATACAATACACGTACATATACATGAATGTATATAAAACGTTCCACGCGAATTGTCCTTTGTCGTCGCACGAACTGAATGACAGCATCCTTTTTTTTCTACGAATAGTTCCGAGTATGACCTTAATGGGTGCGGTTTCCGCACACATGGGAATAACTTCGACACTTTGCATTGCGTAGTTCTCCAAGAAAGAGAAGAGTTCCACAGAGATTGGTTATATGGTTGGTACATGTCATGTGGGTGGAAAGGAATGAAAACATATGAAAGAACGTATCCGGTATTGGAATTTTGTAAGATAACCGAATTTCATTTTATATGCATAGTAAAATTATTGAGAACATTGATTTTCAGTAGTTGATAAGATATTTGTTTTTAATTGACAAACATTCCGCAATTTATTTCTTTTAAATAATTCATGAATTTGTTTTTATATAACATAGGAGGGAGGGTGGGAGGGAGGGAGGAGTCAAGGAAGTAAAACTAAAACACATCTTAAAAATAGCACGACCTTATTATTATATATTCTAGTTTTGTGTTCATAGTATTTTCCTATTTTCTATGGTACTGTTTAGAACTCTCTTGGCAGTTACCGTAGCGATTGCTCGTGTCGCGTGACGAAACCAGGACGAGCGTGGGTCGACTACTCCGTGTACTAATTTACGTTAGCGACGATACGTGGAGACGTATGAATATGGAAACATCACTCTCATTGGATGCACCGATGTATACACGCGTTATCTATGTAAAGACCACGACTAAATGTAGACATTTCTGCATTGCGACTAGAAACAACTATGCTGATAGAGTCGTCATAAGTTCTACTAACTTTTCTTCATTATTTTCCTTTAAATAATTTTCCTCTAGTAATGGCTACGAACAAACTTTAAGTTAAAATATATATATAATAAGTTATTCATGCATTATTATTAAATATATTTTTCTTGTCTTTTTTAACTTATCACTTTTTTTATTAACACTTTGACTGCGACGCGTTTGTCGAATCAATCCATTAATATGAACTTTTGATGTTTTATCATTAATTACTTATCGTGTTCATCTTATTTGACATCAGTGATCTGTCAGAAACTAATAATCAAACTAGTAATTAGACCCTTGATTGCTTGTATATATTTATCAAATATAAAAAAATTAATGTTTTATTATTTCAAGAATCTTACATCGATATTACTAATAATAAATTCATTCATTTCAATCTTCAGAACAGGTCGTTAGGTGCTAAAAGATATTCAGAAAACTGGATATCTTTTAATTAACTTCACACATTTTTTTTTTTGTTTTTTTTTCTTTTTTGAA
The DNA here is from genome assembly GCF_049000335.1 of Polistes dominula. Taxonomy (NCBI): domain Eukaryota; kingdom Metazoa; phylum Arthropoda; class Insecta; order Hymenoptera; family Vespidae; genus Polistes; species Polistes dominula. Next base: position 605,431 of record NW_028301046.1, read on the forward strand.
CTACCAGGAAAGGATTAAAAGCTTATGATAGGATCAGAATATTGAAGGAAATTGGCGGAGGAAGAAGCACTCGTGGATAATGCGTACTTCAGATAACGAGCACTTAGACGCCTTAGGCAATTTAAATTCTATTTGCATAAATATATTAATGAACATGGAATTAATGTAATACTGATGTCTTTGTTGCATCATCTTAAAATAGAGAAAATATACTCGCGTTACGTTTAAATATAATAATTTTCAATTCTCATCATTTAAATATAACGTATAACGTATAAAGTATAAAATCAAAATGTTTATTCATACTTAAATATAATGCGTGTGATCATTTTAATCATAATGAAAAAAATCAATGAATAAATTAATGTTTCTCTCGAAGATGAAATGTTACAAGATTAATAGAGTTTGACGATTTAGAAAAAAAAGTTGACATTATAATTCTTGGAAATGAACGATTGATTTTCTAACTTGAAAAAACATGTTCTTTTTGTTTTTTGTTTTTTTTTTTACAAACGCGTATTGATTTCATTTGAAGTATTTGAATAACGGGTTAAATGAAAATAACTTTTTTTTTTTTTATGAATAGATGTACAACCTTGAAGTAAAAGAAAAAAATAAACCACGAAGAATCGTCGATGCGATCATCGTTGTATAACCGAACAAATTTAATGTAACATTGAAATACTTAAACGGTATTCTTTCATTTAGTTAATAACGAGAAGGGGTTAAGGAGAAATGATTGCATTATGCAAAAGTATTTTGGCAGGACGTTTCTGACCATTAACATTCTTTCTTATGAATAGCTTTAATAGTTGGTCGTTTTAATTCGAGTTGGCGTTAAGAAAAAAAAAGTCAATTGCCATAAGAGATACGTTTAACACTTCAGTGAAAGAAAGAAAGAAGGAAGGAAAGAAAGAAATAGAGAAATACACCTGTGTGAATAGGACCCCTAGTGTTAAGCTCGTAGAATGACTAGTCTTTTCGTTTATTATACTAGACCGTATAGCTGTGTGACTTTAAATGCCACTTGAAATTATTCGAGTGGTACGAATCAAGAAACTGTTGAGATTACTAAAGAAAGAGAGAAAGAGAGAAAGAGTTCGATGACCTTTATGTTTCTGACGAGAGAATACTGGTGTTCATAGTGCGAGAGTGCTATGGCAAAGAGAACTCCTGGTTCTTCTTCTTCTTCTTCCTCTTCTTCCTCTTCTTCTTCTTCTTCGGTCAATCTCCCGAGGTCATTGGACCAAGGCCAATCCTACTTGTCCTCTCCCTGTACTCGGAAGTAAGATTGCTGTTCGTGTTACTTGCATATTGCACGGAACTTCGTTCTCTCTCACTTCGATAGTTATACCTTTCTTTTTCTTTTCTTTTTATTGCAACATAGAAAAGCTGAATAATAATATCTCAACTAGTCGTGATAAACGTTTAAACGTATTGCGAATTATTTCAAGAATGTTTACGATATAACTTGAGATCAATTAATTAAATAAATTAAATTAAAAAATGAACAAATGTTCGAACAAATATGATACGAATGGTGAGTAAACAACGTCATAATTCGGGTCATGGTAAAGAAAGTTTTAACGAGCGTAGTTGTGTTCGGAACTACGTGGAAGCTTCCTACATCAGCCTTCCGTCATATTTTACGACGTTGTTGCGTTCCACGAGAGTTACAGTCTTCTCTTTATGCGTCATCAGTCAACGTTCGTTAAAGAATACCGCACCTTTATATTTTCTTTACCGACTCCTCCTACTTTTCTATGAACTCGTACGTTTCGCGCCATATTTTTCTACCTTTCTTCTTCCTTTCGAGCTAAATTAATGAGTCTCTAATAACGTTCAAATTGTTATACATGCATACACGAGAGGTAGACGTTAAGTGATATTTATCTTTATGATCTTATGTCTTATTTAATGATCTCATTTTAAACACCTATGTGTAAAGAGTTATGAGTTTATTTATTTTCCCACTTTTTGTATTTAAACAGAAAAATTGTAACAAGTTAATCCATCTGATGATATCATTTCAAACATTCGTTTAAACATGTTCGTAGTTAATATTTTCAAAATAAAATGTTACAATTTATAAATAATTTTATTGAAAAAAAAAAAAAATATTGATCGATAGTGTGTAGAAAATGTATTATACCTTAGGAAAGAATAATATCTCACGTAATAGAAGGCAAGTTACAGGTAGGTTAATGTCGGTGTATCCTATCGAAGATAACGTTAAAGAGTTTCGTTTAAACGCAGGTGCAACACCGTTCGTGCATCTCGTACGGACCGGATCTTTAATCGGTTAAGCGAGGATTTCAATTTCTTCTTAAACGAGGGTTAAACGCTGTCGACGAGGGTACGATAATAAAAAGGAAAGAAAAGAAAAGAGGAAGAAGGAGTGAAACAGGGAATATTACGAGCGAGAAGAGAATACCATAAGAGTTTGTCCAATACGCGTGAATTTTCGAGTTAACGCGAGACGTTAAACAGCCGTTAAAGGGGAATTACAGGAACGTTAGAATGGCTTAGGGATGCGGATAATCGAGATATGCGGAATTGCCATTTAAATTTTCAAGCGTTGATAGTTTCGTAGCGCCTTTGAAATTTATTATCATCGAGACGAAGGAGTCTCTCGTTTTCTTCTCCAATGAAATGTAATATGATACGTATTTGATGATACTATAAGATAATATGGTTGTTGAAGGTGATTCTTGATGTAAGCAGGTACTTACTTGCTTCTCTCTTTCTTTTCACGTTTTTTTTTTTTTTTTTTTTTATTATAATCGAACAACATATAACAAATGTCTATAAATTATGCAAAATATATCTTTATTGAAGAAAATCCTGTCAACGGTAATATTTCAATGCTAATAGAGAAATAAATTTAGATAAATGTCAGATCGATTTTCATTTAATACGCTTATACTGACAATGTTTGACGTTTCATTGACTTATACTACTGACGAAAGAAATGTTTTTTGTTCTCTCTCTTTCTCTCTCTCAAGAACTCTACCTACTCTGATAATTATTGTTTTTGCCATTAGGTAAAAAGATGAAAATAAAGAAAAATGGGAAACGGTACAAGGTGGAAGAGAAAATTACAGGATTTAAGTAGAATTCCTTAGGTTATCTCGGCTTTTCCTGCTCTTTATTCATCGTTGATCGACTGTGTTTATAATTTGATGCTAGGCCGCGTGCAATTATATAACGAGAAAGAGTTGGGCCTCTTGTGTTACACGCAAATCGAGTTCATTATCGACACGACACCGATCGACTACTATCATTCTACATACGTTAATACCTCCTTACATACATATGTATGTATGTACATGCTTGTACAACGAACATATTGAACATCACAAGAGATGCCGAGACTTGAGATGTTTTTTAGCTAGATGATTCTTTACGACATCATTCTGATCGCTAAATATTCATTCATCTTATTTTTCATCTTTTCCTTTTTTTTTTTTTTTTTTTTAACGATGACATTAAACGATTGAAAATGTATCTCTCGAGCCTTGTTCCTTCTCTATTTTTTTTCTTTCTCTATACTTTATTATAAACGTATATTTTACATAATTTGAAAGTAAATACATTGAAAGATAATTTTCACTCGTAATTTCAATTGACACAGTTTATTCTTAACGCTCGTGTACAAGCTTGTTTAGTCAAATTATTAAATAGATTAAATGCATCGATAAATATATAGTTGTCATTCTTATAATAAGTCTCGTTGAGTATCCGATTATAGCTATCATTCGTTAAATTGTATCTCATTGGGCTTGGTAATTCATCCGTCTTCTACACAACTTGACGCGAGAAAAGATCTCAATTCAAGTTGTCCGATGCAAATCAATCCCCTCGACACTTTGAAATGATCTTTTAACACGTCCAATACAAAGCATGTTTTCACGTAACTTTCATTTCAAACCACATGGAAATAGAGATGACTGATTGGTATAATGTCTTTTTTTTTTTTATTACACGTCTCAGTTGTTCAATGTTTACAGAAGTGTCGTGAATTAATAAGAAACAACAAGTTAACAAAATACTTTGATTGATTACATTTAAAATCAGATAAACAATCGCTATGTGTGAATAGTACGATGTAAGTAAGTCATCTGATAACTCACGTGTAATGAAATAGTTTAATTAATTGAAATCTGATGCTAGACAGATCTTTTCTTGTTCAACCTTTTCTTGACGACGACGTTTGACTCATTCTTTTCTTTTCTTTTCTTTTCTTCATTGACGAGCCGTCAACGTCCGAGACGTTTAACGGCACAAAAGAAATTGACCGATTGACCGGCCGACGTTTTTTGCTTCCTAATTGGTATATTATCATCAGGTTTGACTCGTCTAGTAAAGAATGGAAACGTTTACGTCCGTTAGCACCTAGAATACGCATCCCGATTGGAATGATATATGATTCCCCACTCTCCTCGATCCTTTTTTAGTCTCGACAAATACGTCGAAGATCTTTATCGATGAAAAAGATAAATACGTTTTTAATCATAATTCTATAATATTTTTGTGCAATAATAATATATGTGCCCATAATTATGAAAGTAGTCTAACATAAGTCATATATCTCTTGTTTCGAGATATTTCAAGATTTATACTTGAACACTAGACGAATTCTATACAATATTGAAATAACAAACATTATCTAATGAATTCATTTTTGATAATTTTATTATTTTCGATAAATAAAATATAATACTCGGGTTGCATTGTTGATATTTCTACTTATTGCTTCTTTACATTACGGTGCACCAATAGTCGAATTTTGGGTCTGACGAGAAACTCAACCGAAACGGGCTGGTCGACGAACGTGTTAATTAAATGTGATTAATTATCTATAATTGTTGATTAATATAATACTATACTGTTAAATATAGAAGATAGATTGGAAAATAAATAAGAAGGAAATCAATTGTATCGTGTGAATAATAGGAACGATTCTAAGAAACCGATTATGGTTCTCGTATAGGTTAAACGCGTCAAAACGATTATATCCATAAGTTAGATAGAAAGAGAAGGATAGAGTATCATAAGAGTACGTTAAATCGTCTCTTTCGTGATTCCCGTTTACGAGTCAGCAACTGAGTAAACCTGTTAATTATTTGCAGCGTCGTCACGAATAACAGAAGCGATTAGATCTAATGAGAAAAATGAGGAAGCAATTTGTTCCCTCACCTGTATGCAAGCCGTCTGGTTATCCTTTCAAACGATCGAGACGATATTGCCGCGAGTGAATTTCTTCTATCCCTTCTTTTCCTATCACCCTTTTTAACCATCCCTCCGATCATCTTTTACTATTTCTTTTACAATATTTCTCTATGCGTTCTCTTCTTCTTTCTGTATACATCCTTTGCATGCATACGTGTAAATGTTTGTCTCTGAAATAGGATCGTAAGCAAAGCTCGATCATAAGCGCCTACTTCGAGAACAACTTTCCACACGCGAATGAACGAACGTACGAACGAACCTTGTAAATAATCGACATCCGGTGTGATCACGAACGATAAATACTACGGTTGCTTCCTTCAAGAAGAAATTTCATTATTTGTACAATTCAATAGAAAAATATGAATAATATTATAATGAGGGTTTACGTATTAAACAAATATTGTCATTAGAAAGATGTGAAATAAAAATAATTTCTCTTTCTCTTTCTCAATGTAAAAAAAAAAAAAAAAATGAAGGAAGTTTTGCGATGATCTGAGGAAGTCGAACGGTTGGGTATCGATGAGAAATCTTACTGTGGATCGAATACGGAGGAGAGAATCTTCGTTGTTGAATGGCGAAGTGAAGACAAGACGATCGACGATCTATCGCTTTTTAAGATCCCGATCTCCCGCAGGTTAATCGCTCACCTTGTTACAGGTAGCCCGTGCGCTACGCAGGAGGCGCGATCGTCGAAGCGATCTATTGCTTCTGAGAGAAAGAGAAACAGAGAAAGAGAAAGCATCCTTCCTATACACACACACACACACACACAGATACTATACAAATACAAATACTCGATTTCTCGATGGGTCGACCAATCTTCTTTCACGAATTCAACAGGGACACGCGTGGGTGGTTAGCCAAATTCGAGATTTCTTTCGGAAGTGACGTCATTTAAAGAAGATTGACCTTCGCTATTGTGAGTCATTATTCCGACTCGATTGAGACACGAATTAAGATGGAAGGGAAGGGGTCCCGAAAATGTCAGAATTTTGTAGTCCCTCGTTGCGAAAGTATTTCACAATCATGTTACCTGCTTAAATTCTACAAGATTAACATCCTTTCTCTTATTTTATCTCGATTTGCATATTATTAATTATTAGTGATTTTTCGAAAAGAAAAAATAGTTATATTATGAAAGTTATAAAGGTCGGAACTATGATCATCGGTTATTTGAATATTCCTATGAAACTATGATAGATAATTTTAGTTTGTATTTTATTATATGTATTATATTATGAAGATCGTATTACGTTAGATCTTAGAGAGTCTCAAGATTTTCTAAGCGGCTTTAAGCAAAGGTCCGAATCGCTAAAGGAATGATTTATAACAGGAAACCTCTTTTCTATAGGTCAGATACTGTAGAGAGTGCGGACGGACACGCCTTAGCTCGATTTACGCTCAACCGCGATTAGGGATCGATAAAGGGAATGGCGAAGGGAGCGGTAAAGGGAGCGGAACTTGCTTATCCCCTTTGGATCGATTTGATAGACGAGGCGCAACGTTTCCCGCGTCGCGGATCTTCGATAATTCATCATCGAGTTTTATCCCTTTACCGATTCTCACGGCGATCGATCCGTTACCTTGTCCCCATGACCTTTCTTTTTTTATTTATACATGTCCAAAATGATTTATCCATAAATCGTTCAAGGTATATCATCCATCCTTCTAAGGGGTTTTATCAAATTTCTATAAGCAGAGATTTCATCTCCTTTGGGATCCCCTTGGAATTACATTTACAATTATAAATTTATTTAAATGAAAATATTAATAATAAATTAGAGTATGTAATAGTGATAGACATAAGAAAGTTTGATCTAAAAAGCAATGCGACGCCTTACGAGTAGCTGCAACAGCAACAACAACAGCAGCAGCAGCAGCAGCAGCAGCAGCAGCAGTGGTTAAGTGCAACCAACGACGGTAGTAAGGGAAGAGATGCTGAACGAGGAGGGGGAGGAAGAGAAAGAGAAGGAGGGAGTATGCAGCACGCGCCTACCAAACCGGAAATGCATCGGCAAGGAGGTATTACTACTGGAGGCACGAGAACTCGTACGTACCGCATAGGGTCCGTACCACACGTACAGCACGCGTACGTGCGGTACAGACCATACGCGTCACGTGACACCCTATCGTGCTGACGTACCTTTACCTTATCACGCGACCATATTTACTACTATTCCTTGGGAAATTCGTGTCGGGTAAGGTCAAAAAACGGAAGGGACTTTAGGGACGGGAACAATGGCGGGATTTGGTATTTGCGGCAATGAACTTTCGAGTTCCTAATGCAACTTAATTATAATAATAATAATAATAATAATAATTATAATAATAATAATAATTATCTAAGTACTACTGTTGAAGAATATTTCATGCTAATCTAATAATAAGATAATGTAATGGGACATAGTTAACTTTATCGAATATGCTAAGAAATTGTATAGTACTCTTTGTGGATAAATGTTTTGACAAGAGTACTTCGTTCTATCTCATCTCGAATGTAATCGCTTTGGACTTTTACGAGGGATAGAGAAAGCCCAGGAGAAAGGGGAGTCACGAATGATATTTTACTGGAAATGAGTCTCGCTTTTCGCATTAACGTGACTCATCCTCTCGACTGTGTGCTTGTGCTAGGACGAAACTCGACGATGACGACGATCACCTCGGATAATGTCAGGTACGAATGTCGGTAAAGAACGAGTAAATGCCAATGGCGAACGTTTTCATGGAGTTTACGTGTTCCATGTTTCGTGGATAAACCAGTAAACTACGTATTACATAGGATATTACAACGTGTGCGTATTTGTGTGTGTGTGTGTGTTTAGTGTCACGCTCATCCACGTGCAAATAATTTCGCAAACGTTTTACGATTTAATCGTTCTTTCGCACGTGGCTTGTCGTCCATGCATCATGTTAAATAGAAGATAATAACGACAATAATAAGATAACAATCACATATTACAAGCTGGGAAATTTATTTTTAATAGATTTTTCATTTTTTTTTTTTAAATATTATATTCATGCATGATGATTTTTCTAAACTGGTTTTTCTAATTCGAAATTAATAAACAACTGGAATGTTTTAACTTTGAGATAAAACTTGTTTGATAATATTCGCATGTTATGAGAATCACGTTTTCATAAAAGTTCCAAGACGACATTTTTGCCGACCCACTTTTGTCAGATGATTTAATTATCGCTATGATCTTAACGAAAAAAGACATCCGCCATGAACGATAAGAAAGATTCTGATATAACTGTATTAACTCGTATTAATATTTCAAACGTTTATTATCATAAGATAGGAATCATTCTCACAAAGATCTGTTTAATATTAAATCCCAACACTTTGTTATCTTTTTTTTTTTTTTCACGAAGATAATGTGTGTTATATTCTATCTAAATATTTCTTATAGTGTTGGTATACTTATCGTAATGTAGTCGATCCTTTATCTTAATCAGATATACTTGTTATATATTCTATTATAGGTTAAAAATGTACGCTTGATAGAAATTAATAAAATAGAAGATCTTGTCTTGTTCTTTTTTCTCATCAAGTTGTGAAAGATAAATATAATCAAAGTTATTATTATATTTTTCGCGATACAATTATACGTAGATACATGTAGAGTATAATATTCCAAAGTATTTTGCATCGTAATGTTCAACTGTTATGCGTTTCTCGAACACGAGAAATGCAAGAGTTGCATGTGTTTCTATTTTTTTTTATTTTTTTATTTTCTAGTTCGATCGTACATATTATAGTACGGAAGAAAAGGCATCATCATTGACTATAGAAGAGTTTAGAAAATGTTCGACGAAAACACGAAGCACGTTCTTCTCGTATAGCTTTGAAAAAGAAAAGATGCATATGTATATATATATGTATAGTGGTTATTCGTGTACTAGTACCTTAGTTGCGTATGCCCACGCCCTTGCACAGACGATCTCGAACGATCTCTTATCGCTCCTATGCAAATTCTATTCCACGTGTTGTTTAACCGACAGCCTAGCTTTCTCTATGCAATAAGGAAGAACTCTCGTTATGATCGATCTTCTTCTCTTTTGATTAATTCGATATGTATCTTCTTCTTTTTTTTTTTTATTTTTTTTTTATATATTTTTTATTTTTATACCTATTTGCAGAAAAAAGATAATGAATAGTAATTAAGAAAGAGAGAGATGAAGAAGTGTTGAAGGTATAAAATTATGTGCTTAACACAAAAATATAATTTGATTTAATATTTAAAAAAAAAAAAAAACAGATGTGTGCAGATCACACACGGTAGAAGTGAAACCTTTACAGAAAATCAAGCTTCGAAATAATTGAATTGTAATACAGTGCTATCTATTGAAAGAACCTAACAGAACCTAGATAACCTCTAAATAAAAATCTTTAATTAGTAATAAAAAATAATAAAAAAAAAAAATCACATGAAATAAAATAAATTTCATTAAGATAAGTTGAGTAGTTTTGGAATTATTAGTGGACAAACATATTGTTACACTGAATTTTTATATATAGAATGTTATTAATTAATTAATTAATATATATAGAATTCAATTATTTATTGAATTTAATTAATTAATTAATTATTTTTGTTTAATCGGTTTCACGATTTTCAAATCACCCTGATTCGAAAGAAATTGTCACTTCAAAAAACACAGCATATCTATTCTAATTCACAAGAATAAATAAATAAATAACAAAACAAAAAGAAAAAGAAAAGATTGGAAATTTAATCGAACATAATATACTCATATGATATTGAAAGGAAATTTAATATTGTGATAGTATTAGAATAATATTATGAAACCGATAAAAGTGTATAAGTATAGGAAATAAGATTAGGTAGGTACATTCGTCGTCCAATGACTTATGTATGTACCCCGCGTTGTACGTATACGAATAAACATACACACACACACACACACAGCACACATGCGAGCGTGTTAGTATACATATAGTTATATGTATTAGGGATAAGAAATACTTGAGGCATGCGTGTAAGGAAAGGGAGACTAGTCGGAGCCAAGTTGCGCAACTGAGAGTCGCGGAAAAACGTAGTACACCGATTGCGTTACGTTACCTGCTGGGAACGTGCAGATTACAGACAAGTATCGAGCCCCGCTGTATTATGAAAAGGACGAGCGAGTTTCATACGGTCATCCAACGACTTTTAAATGTCCTTGTACGTATCTATGCTTCTATGTGTGCTTGCTTGTGTGTGTGTGTGTGTGAGTGTGTTGTGTACGAAAGAAAAAGAGAGACAGAGATAGTTGATTTTCCCTACGTGAGCAGACGACACGTGCAAGTAACGTGAGAACCGGCATTACTTTCTTAATAATTTTACTTCCAGGTATCGTTTTTAATAATTCTTATTTCATCGATAATAAATTATATACTTCTTTTTTTTTTATTAATACTTTTGATTAATTATATTATTTTTCACTTTTTTTATTTAACTTTTCGATATTTGATTTTACCTTTTATATATTTCGTTTATTGCAAGCATTTGTTTTATTGATAAATTTCAAAATAATATTGTCAAATTCATCGGTGATCTCACAAAACAAAAGTAATCAAAATAATTGATTCAAATGGGAAAGAACGGCCATACTCGTTGGCAAAGTGTAGAGTAAGAATGGAAAGGAACGTGAATATTATGTCATTAAACAAAATTATACCACCTGTCCGTTATTTGGTGACGAGCTATTCAAAAACATCGAATAATAATCGCAATTCTATCTTTCTCTCTCTCTCTCTCTCTCTCTTTCTATCTATCTACTTATCTGTGTGTCTGTCCGTCCATCCGTCTGTCTGTTTCTCTATTCTCTTCTCGTCTGGTCTCGTCTCAGTCGACGTCTTCACTTCCGGCAGCACGAATTAAAACGGTACCGGTGTAAAATCGCGCAAGAAAGTCGGACACGATAGGAGGAATAATCCTCTAACGTAAAATCGTACGTTAAAATTCTTTACGATTAATTCCATTTGTTCTTCCGTTGTTTGTTTGCTTTATTCGTTTAAAATTAGTGCAATTTAACAGAACGATGAAACAACAATTAAAATGAGAACAAAAATGAAATTGAAAAATTGGAAATTAATTGTATGAATAGAAGAACATTAACGTTCGAGATTTCTTTTCCTCTTGTTGTTGTTGTTTTTTTTTTTATTAATCTTATTTGATTGTCATGTTGTCTTTTATTGAAATAAAAGAATATGGAGAAAGGAAATTAGAAATCTTCGACGATCTGTGGTTGTCGGAGATGTTGATTAAAAAGAGATATTGGTTCGACGGGAAATGATTGGTTGTATTTGTTTGATCGATTCTTAGTAAGTACACTGTTCAATCAAATCTTTTTTGAAGTGTAGACTTCTTTAGAATCAGGGTGATTTAATAATCGTGAAACGGAAGAAATCGTGAAACCGATGAAACAAAAATAAATAATTAATTAATTAATTAAATTCTATATATAAAAATTCTGTGTAACAATATGTTTGTCCACTACTAATTGAAATTTATTTTATTTCAAGCGTGATTTTTTCCAACTTAGCACATAGCACAATTTTTATCGTGATTTTTTTCTTTTTTGTATTATTTTTTATTACTTATTTAAAGATTTTTTAAAGATATATATTTAATTAATTAATATAAAGATATATATATATATATATATATATATATATATATATATATGTATAAAATTAATATGGTATCTGAAGGTGTGTGTGTGTGTGTGTGTGTGTGTTGTTAAAGTTGCTTTGCTCGACTAAAATACCCACGAAGAAAAGGGAAGTCGTTCTTCGTGAGTATCGTTTATTCCATAAGAGAGAATACTACGAAGATATTCTTTAAACAAGATGGAAATAAGATACTTTGTATTCCATGAGATTCCAATGACGTGCCACAAGTGCTATGTTTGGAGTTGTACTCGTCTAAAAGAAAAAGAAGAAGAAAAAGAAAGAGTTATTCCTTTCGGGAAGAAAAGAAAAAAGAAAAAAAATATATATCTATGTATATTTGTTTTTATCTTATTCTGGAAATCCACTTTTTTCCTATAAATATATTTGAACGCTATAAAGAAGCTATAAAAAAGCGAGAGTCCAGACGAAGGTTAGTTTTTTCATAGGTAAACATATAAAACTAGCATAATCGATTACATAATTTCCTTCGGTCATATTGTTCATCCACGATGCGTGTATAAACGTACATACTGTCCTCGTTAAAGATTGTGGACAGGAAGTGACGTCAAATGAAATGACGTCAAATTTGATAGCCTTGTAAACTCGATCGTAATGATTCTCTGTTTTACATTGTGCAAACTGCACCCAAGACACATTAAGTATAAAAATACAAGGATGAATTTGAAGATTCGTGATCTGTTATATGAAGAATTCAATCAGATGTTCATTGATCGAATTAAACAGGTAGAACATTGAATGATTTAATTAAAATGACGATAGATACATAGGTATTTGTTTTTATTGAAATCACCTGAAAGAAAAGAATTCACATCGATGTTGCTCGTTGACCTGCTGAAGAAAAGATTTAAAGGACGACCAAGAGAAGGTACTACTCTCTACGTACACGTACGTTTATATATTTCAGTATGTGTGTATGTGTGCGTAGGCGTTATCGATCGAGCCTTGGGGCCATCCGGACCTTTTTATGACGGCTATTACCGCGACCGTATTTCATTCGGCGTATTTGCGCTTGTCGTTGATAAACGATACAGTTATATTAACCACCCTCTGGTACCCTCTTACTACTCTTCCTTTCTTACACGTCAAAGGTAGGTATATACCTTTACACCTTTTACCTTTCGATGCCATACGCAGAGACAAGAAACGAAATGATTATATTTTCTTTTGAACAATTGAATTTTAATTTGAAAAAAAAAAGAAAAAGTAATAATCATTTCATTTAATTCTAATTTTTATTTCTAATCGTAGATAAAATGATAGACGTTAGGAAAGGTGCACATAATCGATATGGACACACCTGAGTCTCGTTAACGAGTTGTTTAATCGTCCTGTTCGTCGAGGAAACCCTTCACCTACTTTTCCTATACTCGACATACGTTCCAGTCATTTTCTTTCTTTCTTTCTCTTTCTCCATGTATATGGGAGAATCCATGAGTACTCTCCTCTTTCTTTATATATATATATGGGTAGGTGTGTATATAATCTCCCACATAAAAGAGAGCCGGCACTTGACGCGAAGGATAACGTAATGCGATCGCACGCCATTGTCATCGCCTTTTCTGTGTCCGCACCTTCGACGAGGACGACTTTAAATAGTCACGACGTCCTTTCCAACACCTACGCGTTTTCTCAATGATCATGTGAACATGCTAACTGTTCCATCATGCTCGACAATTTCTTTTTTTTTCAACGAATTACCTTATACCGTCATCTACTAGAATCTTATCGAACTAACAGAGATAATCATGACTCTTTGTTAATAAACAAATAAGAATAAACTATCCTATCTTTCAAGTTGGATGAGACTGCACAGGAGTGTGCAAAATTTTGATTAAAATCGGTTCAGTAGTTTAGGACTCCATTGCGGACAAACAACGTGACGTGTGACGTAATTTATAAATATTAAGATTGAAATAACATTATATAAATTTTAAAATATAATTGATGAATAATATCTTGGTGAATATTAATTTCTATTTAATATAGGGAAAAATTGAAGTAGTAGTAAAAACTATGTTCTTTTGATATTAAAAGTAGTAGTAGTGTGTTAAATTTGTAAGATACGGTTAATTATGTTGATTTGAATAATTCTATTTAAGTTTGTGAGTCGCACGAACGGAAAGGAAGTGGGTGCTCTGCTCGAGCTCTTGGGAATTAGGTTACGGAGACTAATATCTTCCCTCGGTTTCCTTTCTTTCGGTAGATGATCGTAGGAAAGAAATATCACGGTTCGCACGAGAAACCGTACCATTTGCACGAGAATGTCTTATTTCGATTGTGTAACGTGGCGTTTATATTTTTTTTCTTTTTTTTTGGTTTTTGTTTTTCTATCTCCACAAATTTAATCGTTTTGGTTGAAGGAAGTCAAATTAAACCGATCATCATTTTAAATTGCTTTTCTATCATTAGTGATGACCTAATTTACCTTGAATCGTTTTATCGATTATTTAATATTATACGTAAGATCGTCATTCATTTATTTATATAAAAATATGATTAATCATAAAATGACGAGTCCAAAGTTTATCGGTGATTTTTTTTTCAAACCGATTAATTGTTTTTTTCACGCTTATTTTTCGTTTTAAAATTAAATTACATACTATATTTTGTTTTTGTTTGTTCTTTCACAGGTTGTAATAGCCTTGAAAAATAAATGATACCTTGTAGAATAATAAAGTCAATCAAAATTTATATTATTTCATATGATTTATTTGATTATTGATTAACGTGGTATTCGTGTATTCAAATTGTATTATTTCATTGTATTAAAATAATATCAATATGTTGGTTCATTAATTTGCATTGTATATTTAGAATAACATGTCAGAGCATAAATTGAACAAAATTTTCCTCTTCAATTTTTAGTCCGAGTTAATTATTGCTCAGTCACGCAACGTTAAATCGATAGATTTACGTAAGATGTTTATCGTAAAGAAATTTGAGGTAGATTTATGTCTGCGTATAAACACCACAAGACAAGCACTAGTAAAGGTATGTGCATTTTTATAAGAGCATCGTCCGGTCATTATCGAATAATTTGCGGCCGATAATTTGCTGAGTTATATCAGCTTTTAAACGAGCGTTAATGGGTACGAACGGTGACAATCAATCGTAAGATAATTTTTCTTCAATGTTGTTGTTGTTGTTGTTGTTGTATATCGTGCGTGTATAATAGTTGAACGAGAATAATGAAACACGAATGGTCATTGGAAAATTATTCCGCAAGAAGAATTTGTTCATTCAATTAATTATTATAATTAAAAGTAATTTTGTAATTTCATTTTTTTTTTTATTTATTTGCAGATTTAACTAAGAGATAAGCTGTACAAAAGTGAATGGAATAATATAATATTTGGCGGATAAAAAAAAGGTATTTGTGAGTACAATTCGTATTATAAATTTAACCTGTCGAATGTTGTAAAATTGTTTGATCATAGTTACAGAAAAATAATGATAAGTTAAAGTATTAAAGTTTATATTTCGCATAGATGAAATCTAATCTAAAAATTTCAATTACAACAAATCTTTTTCAACGGCGTATATAATTGATAATATAACTATCATCATTAACCTTAATAGACCTCGTATCTCTTGTTAAAAAATATGGCATGCTATAACAAGGATTATCCTGTTCTACTACTCAAAAAAAAAAAAAAAGAAAAAAGTTCTATCCCGATAGGAGGAACTGACTTCAATTTAAATCTTCCGAGCGAAAAGCGATTAGTAGCAGCAGCAGCAACAGCAGCAGCAGCAGCAGCAGCAGCAACAGCCAGGTCGATGGTGGTCGATGCAATAAGCGAGAGAAACGATCTTCTTAACGAGAACGCGTGACCTCGTATTCAAGGTTAGGAGGCACGCGTGCGAACGAACGAACGAACGAATGAACGAACGAACGAACGAGTGAGAAGCGTAATTCTAGGTGCAACGACGACCTAACCGACCAACATATTATACATTACATTGTCCTACACGTTCGTGTTTTTCCTTTCAAGGTTGATGATGCATTTCCGCGAATAGAAATTACTTACATTAGTTTAACCAATTGTTCATTAATCGTAGAATTGAGAAATGTTGTTTAATATTACAATTTTATTTTTAAATCGTAGGTAGCATTGTGTATCACCTGTAACAACTCGTTACTTTTATACAAATAATATTTAGAAAAATAGAAATATATTTTTGTTTCAAATTCCAATTTGATAAATTCGCAATTACGTTAACAATTACAATGAACGTTTAAGGGATTGCGTTTTACCAATCTAATGGCATCTTTAAAAGATTCTTTCTCTTACTCTATTTGATGGATTCTTAAAAGGTACTCTCGGTTTAGGTATAGAACCATAAAACAGCTTTAATCGGTCTCCTTCTCGATTTACGACTCCGCGCTTAGGATCTTAGAAAATGATTAAGACGATCGGATCCCTAAAGTTAATGGTGATTGATGATTGCGTTTAGGGCGCTAGCTCAATGGTCGGCCTAACGAGCCCTAGATCCCTCCAGGGAAGCTGACTCACGATATCGTAAGCTATAATCTACTAAACAATCAAACGATCAACATTGATCATCGAGACCTTGACTATGACCGTGCGGTAACAGTTCATCGAAGTTCTTCGATCGAGTTGAAAGGATTAAAAGTGATTTTTATTAAGGGATAGATGATGGATCATTTAGAAAATATAAGTCAAACAATTTAACAACATTCAAGGGTCTCATAAATTTGTCAAATTAGATTAGAACTCTGGTTCACTTGTAGATCACAAAATATGTATGTTCATTTCAAATGACTGAAGTTTCAGAATTTGTTGACATTCGTTTAAAAAACTAACCCTTTATATATGTTGTTACTTTCTTCTTTCTCTCTCTCTTTCATTCTACTCGTTCGTTATATGCGAACTAACGAGGGAACCGAAAAACATTTCAACCAAATTTTATACGTACAGTCCCAAACACATACATACAAACCCTAGACAAAAAAGGTTGTATAAGAGTATTAGGAACAGCAGCTCCGAATGGTTCGCTGAGGAGAGTTAGTTTCAGCCCTTGGATTCCCCCCTTTGAAAGGAGCCCAAGATCCCATGAGTTTAAGTGGCGGCATAGGTGTATATAATAGGGGCCCTTGCGTCTGGCCCTTCGGGCTACTCTAGTTTTCTTCGTGAATTCCAGGAGAACGTTCTCGAATTCCATTCTCCTTCGTATATAACTCTTTATTTTTACTTTTTATTTCTTCTTCTTCTTCTTCTTCTTCTTCTACTTCGTTTCATGTTTTCTTTTTCTTCCTTCCTTCCTTCCTTCCTTCCTTTCCATTCCTCTTTCCACCTTCATTCTTGAACTCTCGTAAAACGATCGATTCGATTGTCGATCGCGAGATTCCATTGGCGTCGGTGAACCCAAAGGGTCTCTCTCCTGACGACTATGATGATCATCGGCTAAACCACCGACTCGTCGAAAGGTGAAATATGCAAATTATTTACTCGTGCGAACGGCCTTATACAAGATTACCTCGTTCTCGTGGAATTTATGTACATCATGGATCCCCCGAACGTCGTGCAAACCCGCATTGCTACGTCAACGTTTTTCCTTTTTTATTTTTTTTCTCTCCCTTTTCACTTTCCTATCAAGAATTTTTTTCTTTCCATTACTTTTCATTGATTTTTTCTTTTATTCTTCGGGAGCTCTAGATGGTACACACACTCGGATCGGATGGGATGGAGGTGTTAAAAATTTAATTTATATCTTTTTCTACGTAAAACGCGTGCCGCAATAAAACTGTCATGGGATAAGTTTAGCTTAGAAGTAAATCTCTATAAATCATTGCGATACGTTTGAATTTTTCATTTTCTTTTTTTTTTTTTTATTTTTATTTTTTTTTTTTTTCGTCGACACGAGCGTTGTGTGTTGCGTTTAAGTTTCCGAGAGACAAGTTGGTGTCAAATGAGGATCATGCAGGATTATGAATGTGATATTCTTGATACTTTTTCTTTTTTTTCTTACTTTAGGTGGAAACGTCAAGGGTAATAGTTAGAAGCTGATGCTACTCTTTGGTAGATGATAAATGGTTAGACGGATATTAATCATATCGGTTTTAGATAAATTTCTCTTATAATTTTCAAGCATCGAATTCCTCCCAGTAACGCGAACATTTTTTTAATCAACACTTATATAAGTCTAGTCTAAGATTATTATCGTCAAGATAAAAATAATCTATAGTGGTGATTTGAAAATTGATTTATAAGAAACATCCGTTCGTCTGGATGAATTATATCTGCAAAAAGAAAAGAAAAAGAAAAGAGAAGAAAAGTGGGTTGTCGCTGTCGGTGTTGTATTTTAGTTTTACTTGTAACCCGACACACCCTGTATATATTCTTTTCGTCTCGAGACGCGACGTGTATCTCATTTGGTCGAGAAAGAGGAGAGAAGAATTAGGTAAGGGCACGTACCTAATGGAAAAAAAAGGAGCACACAATATCGGTTAGCCCAGCGATAAATCGGTTAAACGTTCGGAATGGACTAGTGATTCTTTTAAATTAGCTAACGCGCAAGTGGGGGGGGGGATCGGCTTAAATATTCCGCTTGAGAGGAAGAAAAGTTTGAAAGAGGTAACGAAAAGAAAAAGAGAGAAAGATAGATGATTCTGGCAGATACTATGAATTTGAACAAAGCTATAGATCACTAAACTCTGACCAATTAGGAGCACTGTTCTTGCTTCCACGAAAGGGTTAAACTGGTGGATCTACTCTAGTGGGTAAGATGGTCCACCTAAAGCAAGGAGGAATACTAAGTAGCGTTTCGAACCAGGAATAAAAAGCGAAATAAACTCTTTTCGGTATTGGGAGACAAAGGAAAAAAGGGAATAATCCAGGGCTTCGTTCTATTTAAGGTAGATCATTCATTTTCTTTTTAAAGTATTAAACTTTCTGACGAGAGTTTAGTAATAGGAAAAAAATATTATTTATCTATCGTTGCATCGATATAGGTATTTCTTCTATCAAATATTTGAGATTGAAACAAAGACGATTATGTTATCGAAACGTATTTCGATTTAATCTTATAAATTATGTTGAAATTTATTGTTTTAATGCACGTGAATTGAAAGTTTGTATTACGTTATTACATGATACTTGATAATACGATACTGATTGAAGTAAGATAAGAAGTAGATATTACTATCGGATACTATTATTTTATCTAAATGTACGATCGAAGAACGTCACTAACGTGTAACTCATCTTTAAGAGGCGTTAATTAGGATCTAACGAGAGGGTACTTGAGAACAATACCCGGGCACACCTATCTAAAAGAACACTTGAAAGACAACGACGGTTTACGCGACACCTGATACTCAAGAAAGTTACTTCTTCTCTTGCCAAGAGAATATACCAAGAGTCTAAACCAGTTTTTCCTCTTTGATAAAAAACAAAAAAAAAAAAAAAAAAGAAGAGGGAATAAAAAAAGGAAAGAAAATAAACTTCACAACTCTATGTAAATTATATTGAATAAAAGATATCGCAATGTTTATGAATATTGATTAACTATTGCAGGAAATGCAATACCGAACAAGTTTCACTACTCTACCTCTAATGGAGAGTCTTAAAAAAAGAAACATTATCTACTAGTTATCCGACTTGATAACAACAAAAGTCTTGTTCTTTTATCATTTAATCCACATTTGTAAATAACAACAAAGAATACGATACAATAACAACCGTTTCATGAATTAATCTCGCGTAATTTTATATATTTAGAAAATATTGTATATATCATAGAAATATTTTTATCAATAAAATAACTTTGTATAAATTTCAATCGAATGTTAAGCAATTCGAATCGTTATCTTTTATTATGAAAATGAAAGTAGAAAACACGATCGGAATTGGAGTTAGTTAGTAATAGATTTTCTATGAATGGTACGTCGAACGATAAGGAAAGATACTTGAGTTGGTTTCGATTCATTAATAATAATCACAAATGGTCGTTTATTTTTGCAAAAAAAAAAACAACAAGAAAAATCTTGAGGACGGCGGATAGTCGAGTTCCAGCACGGATTCACCTGCTTTACTCGTTCTTTCCTCTCGTTCACTGTTCAAAGAGGATTCCTGTGGCTCTTCCTTGGCATGTCGCGTACCATCGCCACCATCAAAGACCATTATCAGTCCGACGAGCATCGTCGGTAAACACACAATATATATATATATATATATATATATATATATATATATATACACCGAGTGTAGTTAAACACATGGAAGAGGGGATACGTTGACGTTCTCTTACGATCGTCGTTGGTAGATACACACACACACACACGCACATAATGTATCAAGAATGCACGCACGCACACATTTATTCATTTATATAGAAACATAATGCATACGTATACACGTATACAATAACGTTTGGCGTTCTCCTACGATGGCCTTGGCTCAATGTCGCGAGCACGTTGGCCGGTTCATTGCGTGTCGGTTCTTCATGCAACGGAGAGACTTACGTGCGCACACTTTTCTGTCGGCTTGTGAAATATCCAATGTTAGTCGCGTGTGTATATGAGAGGAAGAGAGAGAGAGAGAGAGAGAGAGACACGTTCGAAGGGTCAAGAGGCACGAAAACACGCTTTGCTTGCACCCCGTGGGCGAGTTATGGCGGTGATTAATTTTCGCTCAAGCAAAAGGGTGGAACAGCTGCTTCCTGAGGTTCATTCATAAATTTCCTTTTATTCGATATGTTACACGAGGACTATCAAGAAAGTAAAGAAGGAAGGAAGGAAGTTAAGAAAGAAAGAGATAGAATTAGAATTTTCGAAGTTTGTCATAGGTTTACGGTGGTGGTGGTCTTTCATGTTGTTCGCCGGTGGCAATTTCTTCTACTTGAGATTCTTAACAGATACCTAGATACATGGACGAACGCACGTTGTATAATATAAACTCAACGATACGATGCGATTACGATGCATCGTTAAAACGCGTACTACAAAACACGATTTCTATGATGTAATATATCTATCCTTTTCGTTCAATCGATCGATCTATCTATCTATCGATCGATTCTTCCGACTTGCTATTTCGATCGTTCTTTATAGGATAGTGTATATTGATCATTTGAAATAATGGTTAACTCACGATATTATATAGGTGGGCGAAAGCACGTCGTACTTCTTCTTACGCGGGATTACACTTAGAAAAATATTCAATCGGTACGTAAATTCAATGAAACATGATACTTGTTGATGGAAAAAGTAATAATATCGTTCGCGAGTTTGTTTGTAAATATACGTTTGATTTATTTTATATTTCTCGTGAGAGAATACATATACCTAAGTAGAAGGTGTTTTAATTTTACGATCATTTGAAAAAAGGATCCTGGTGGTGGTGGTGGTGGTGGTGGTGATATTAGAAAGAAAGAAAGAAAGAAAGAAAAGTTGGACCACCGGCGTGTGCCATTAACATACCAACGTAGCCGAACACAGTTTTGCAAAGTTGCATAGGACGTTCCCAATCTTGTCTATATCTTTCTTTCTCATTCTCATTCTCATTTGATGTCTTTCTATTTGTCTGTGTCGTTTTATTATAAGGCACGAGAACGTATATAAGAGAACGTAGAAGAGAGCTAAGGATAATTACGTAGCAAACGGAGGCGGTAAGCAGCAGCCGAAGGATTCTTATTAACCGTCGTTAATTCTATGTTCGAGAATCATAGCAAGAAATGTTTATGGCGTTGCCGCATTCCTTCGATCGAGAATCGCAGCAGCGAGGATGTCATTAAGGAAAAATAACGTTAAAAGATATACGTTGAGAAATACGTATGATCCAAAAACGTTAACGAACGACTCAGATAAGCGTCAGGATTTTCTTTCTTATTTTTTTCTTTTTTCTTTCGTATTTTTTTCTTTTTTTCTTTCTTATCTTTCTCTCTGTTTTTAGCCGACGCGTAGGTGTCTAATTAGCAAATCCAGCATAGTAGATGGGTCTATTTTAGTTTCCTCGAAGTCTCAAAAGCCGCCATGGACGGGCCGGATATATGGATGGATAGCGTGAAATGATTATAGATCTGTCGTTTTCGTGAGCTACCAAAATTGTAGGTCTTCTAGGTATCTACGTCAAAACTGAACGGAACTTTTAAACTTAACTGAACGGCAAAGATGAAAGAGGAAAGGATTATCATCCTTTTCTCATTTATTTTTCTTCTTATTTTTATCCTTTCTTTTATTCTTTGGGGATTTTTTTTGTTTTGTTTTTATTTTACTTAACTTGACCATATACAACTCATAGGAGGGAATATTGTGCGAGAGAAATAATAAATAAAGATGTCTATGAAATGTTTTTTTACGGTTCAATTCTCTTGACAAGAAAATAGACGTATATTTCTGATATTATAAAGTAAGAAAAAAAGAAATGGGTCGGGGAGGGGGAATGACGTTACGGTGATTCACCGTTTCTTCTTCTTCTTCTTCCTCGTTTTTTATTTTTTATCTTTGTCGTGGGAACTTAGGTATGTCAATTTTTTTTTTTTTCAAAAGAAAGAAAGAGAGAAACGAGAGAATAGAAAAATTGTGTTGATACGATGAGATAAGAAAAGAAATAGTTAAAAAAAAAAAACATCTAGGGAATGACTTCACGGTGAATCATTATTTCGTTCTATTATTATTTGGTTCGTCATTGTAAGAGGTGGTTCATCATTTTCAATTTATTTTATAACGACACAATTTACAAATATATTCAATATAATGAAATCTAATAATATATATATATATATATATATATATATATATATATATATATATATATATATGGTAATTCGTTGACTTAAAAACATGTGTATCAGATGGATTGTGAGCCACAGCAACATGTGGCGAGGCACCCCTAGTAAAATATAATTCTTCTTACAATTCAAACAATCAAAACAATCAAACAAGAGTAAATTACATCGTGAGAATATAACACCTTATCGATTTTGAAGACCCAAAGAAAAAGAGGTCGATCTTTTACCAACGGACATCCTCAAACTTGGAATGACAATGGACGACAATGTTTCCAGGAAGTTTGCATTATGCTACATACTTACGTACGCAAAAAAGCACTTAGGTAGAACTGACTCGTTCTCAAGAAAGTTTATTTCTCTGTTGTTCCTCTTGTTTGTCACGTCTCTCTTTCTCGTTGGAATGAAGCAACACTCCCCTCCCCCCTTTGAAACGATCCGAGTTTCACCGAAATCGGATCGTTCTTATTTCGATGTATACTTTCGTAATGGTTTCCTCCCACCCTCCTCAATCTGCTGATGATCCAACTTTAGAAACTGTTGTTCCAAATACGTATGTTTATACAAAACTACACACGATGATTTATCAAAGATACTAGAAAATAGAATATTTCATAGTTACGTGACAATTATTATAATTCATTAAATCATATGTGTTCATATAATTATGAAAATGGTCTAAGCCATGTGTCTCTTGTTTCGAGATATTTAAAGATTTATATTTGAACACTATACGAATTCTATATTATTATTATTATTATTATTATTATTAACTGGCACATATATAAAACGTATAAATAAATTCAAGTTAATATTTATAAATATTTATATTTATTACGTGATAGATATTAATAAAGATACTTATTAGGAATCATGACAGGACAAATATAAAAAGCTAGTATAGAATAAGAAATAATCGTATAATACACGGTGTTTCAGAAAAAAAATACTCATTCTCACTTAAAAAAATAAATCTTATATTATAAACACGCAATTAAAGATTCATATCTTCGATTCAATCTTATAAAAAAAAAAAAACAAAAAACCTATTTCTATCCAGATTGTTCATCAATGAAAAAAAGAAAATAAAAAAAAATAAAAAATGATCGAGTAAATCGACTTTTTGGCACACCTTGATAAATTTTGATCGTCGCAAAAACATTCATAGTCCTTCTTTCGTTTCTTCTTTTTCTTTTCTTTTCTTCTTGTCTTAATATACGATAATAATCTCATAAATATTCATCATACTTCCGTGGCAGATAAAAAGAAAGAATAAAAAAAAAAAAAAAGATACATTTCAGGTCTTATATCGATTTCACAAGAAAAGCCGCGGGCACTAGCGGAAGTTATGTAACGTTAAAAACGATTATCAACGAGTTAAGAGATGACGACTTCTCTTATAGTTCTCTCTCAGCAAGTGAAAGTCCCTTGGCCATCCTCCTTCGACACTTTCCATCTCTTTTTAATCCTCTTTCCCCCCCCCCCGATCCCATTCCCCCATTTCCCTCCTCCCCCCCCACTTCTTTAGCATCGATTTAATACCCGGAACGTACTTACTTCTCTTGAAAGAAAAAGTGGATTCCCTTCCCTCTCCTCCTCCTCCTCCAAAGCCCTCCTCGATTCGAGTCTCCAAGGAATTACGATAATTACGTCCTGTCCCAGAACGAACGTACGATCGACCGAAAATTTTTCTTCGTCCTTTTTCTTTTTTCTTTTCCATGTTTTTTTTTCTTGTTTTCCCATTCTTCTCCTCTTTCACCTCGTCGTCGTTGTCGTCGTTGTCGTCGTTGTCGATCGAACGAGGGCAAACCATTGGCACGACGTGTGTGAAAGTATTATACTCGCCAATTGCTACCACGTAATAAAACAAAAAAAAAAGGAATGAAAAATAATGAAAAAGAAAAATCGTATTAATGATCATGTTCTAGAAGAATGCAAGTTAGGTACGCCTTGCATTATCGGTATCTTGTTTTATATATGTACTAGTATGGGGTTTTTTCTTTTTTTTTTTTTTTTCATTTGTATTTTTTTATATTAACGATCTTTTTTATACAGAATTATTTATCTTTTCTTTTCAAATTTTTTTGTATCATTTGAAGTATCTTTTTCCTTTTTGACCGACGATTATTAGTATTTATCTTGTCATACTAGAATCGTGTCAGTATAGAAAATTATTGTAAAAAGTCAACGTGAAATGAAGTGAAAGTATGGTAAAACGTTAGTAATGAACTATCAGTGTTAATCGTTAAAGGATCGTGAAACTATGACAACTTAAAATGTGTACTTAAAATGTTTGTTAATTGGGCTCGTTTAGAAAGAAAATTAGCAACTATTTTATATACATGTATGTATGTATCTAACTGATCGTATATAAAAGTAGAAACTTAAGGATAGAAAATATTCAAATATAATTGTGAGAATATACCAAAAGTTGTTGAATGAATTTAAAAAAATACAATATCTTGTTAACAATTTCAAACGTATACTTAAAATGTTAATTAATTCGAATTGTTTAGAACGTAAATTTTCTAATTTATTTTAATCTACAATTGAAATTGATCTATTTTATTTAATATTTAAATATAATCAAGTATAGAAAAAGTATTTTCTAGTTAAGACATAGGTAAAATCCAAGTGTTGTATCTGAGCGCAACTGGAACGTGGTAAGTGAATCGAGTTGAGTTGCACAACCTTTTCTCTCTCTCTCTTTCTCTTTCTCTTTCTCTTTCTCTTTCTCTTCGTCGTTTGCCTTTCCTTCCTATCACCGAAGAGAGGAGGATGCCACGGGAACACAACCTGCACTCCCGTCTAATGAATAGTTAGGTCAGACTTCTGCCTCGGCAAATGCTGAGAATTAACCGCCTGCTTCTTGACATTTCGCTCGAAGAAGAAAACGAGAAGAAGAAAGAGAAAGAGAAAGAGAAAGAGAAAGAGAAAGAGAAAGAGAAAGAGAAAGAGGGATAAAAGAGAAGAGGATGCTTTCCTTGCTTAAAAACTCTCTTTCTCTTTTTATCGCGAACCATTGAATCGTTCACGAAGATAACTGCAATCGTTGGTTGGAGAGGAGGTGGGAGAGGGAAGGGAAGGGAAGGGAAAGGAAAGGATGAAAATCTTGAATAAAATTCGAACGAAGTATCGTCGTCAATGCAATTGTTCAAAAACATTCTCAAACTTATTATCTATTATAATTTTGATAGGATTTATCGTTTTAACTGAATATGTCGTTCGTTTCTTAGTATCATCTGTTATTTTGTTATTCTGAAAAGATTTCTGAAATAGAAATGATATTTTTATTCGATCCTGTCTGCGTCCAGTCTAAAAACTCGCAAAAGTCAAACGATATCGAACGACTGGTTTCTTAAAACCCATAATGTCCTTTGGTGAACACAATTCGAGGAATCTACTTAACAGTCGTGGAGATAAGAAAAAAAAAAAATAAAAGAAAGGAAAAAGAGAACCACACACACACGCTTTTAGCTCTCTCAGAAATTTTATCTCGCTTTTTTTTCGTGCAAAATGATCCTTTCATTTTCTCTCTCTCTCTCTCTCTCTCTCTCTCTCTCTCTCTTTCGCTCACTCTTTTCACGTATCTTTTTCTATCTTTATTTATATTTTTGGTCTCCTTCTGTGCCGTGCGCAAATTTTGGCGCCTTGATTTACCACCTTATTGGGACTTTGAATTAGCATAGTCGCCACGAAACGCAGCAAGGTAACACACACACACACACACGCACACATATATGCACAAGATACTGTGAAATACTTTTAAAACCTGAGAGAACACGCAGCTGTTGTTTAATCCGCAATGACCTTGGTTTTTTTCAAGGTACAAAGGTTACCAGAGTCCATCTCTGTCTTTTTTTTTTTTTCGTGTTTGTGTGTGTGTGTTTTTTTTTATTTCTATCTCGTTCGCACCTTTTCTTCGATTTATTCACGACTTTTTCTTTTTTCATTTCCATTCGTAGTATTTATGTATTCATAGAAATTTTTTGTTGTTAGATTCGCAAGAAACTATTTCTCGGTATAAAGATTAAGAGAGATAGAAAATGGCCGTCAGACGTTAGGAATAATTAATAGGAAGACGTGAATCTCATTGGTGGTTGCTTGCCAACGCGTGGACGCCTAAGTACGTCGTTAGCATAGAAATGTCGGCACTTATTAAACGGCTATCCCACGAACCATTAGTAACTTCGAATATATTTAACTAAGTATATATATATATATATTCTATTATATTATTTCTAACGATTTATATGAATTTTTTTGTTCTAATCTTCAATTTATATTTCATATCCAATATTTCTTCAAAACGTTTGTCCATTTTTTGTTGTTGTTTGGTTCATTATCATTAGAATGATTTTTTTTTTATTTTTATTTTTATTTATGATAAAAAATGACGAAGAACGAATCGAGGAATGTTCTCTCTGGTTACCCAAATTGGTTTGTACAAAGAGAGAGAGAGAGAGAGAGAGAGAGAGAGAAAGGCGGTCACAAC
Source organism: Polistes dominula (assembly GCF_049000335.1). Lineage (NCBI taxonomy): Eukaryota > Metazoa > Arthropoda > Insecta > Hymenoptera > Vespidae > Polistes > Polistes dominula. The sequence goes on from NW_028301046.1 coordinate 632,610, forward strand.
CATGATTAAATGCGAATCCATATTCGAGTTGATGGGGAGTAGAAAGGGAGGAAAAAAAATTGAGAAAGAAACCCAGCATCCCACGCTTGGAACTGTTAACAACAACCAACCAATCACTTCTTTGAAATTTCGTCTTGTAATTTTGAAATAACGTTGATAGGATGTGGATCATTTTATTCGTACGTCTCATTAAATTGTAATCATGACGAAATATTATATTTCTTGTTCAGTAGTGTCAATAATGTAGGACGAGCATCTCCATGCCAAACTTATCAAGCATTCGTGAGAAGGATTGGTCGATAATGGGCCCTGGATAGCTCAATTGGTTAAAGAGCAGTCGCCTGGAAAGCGAAAGATCCGTGGTTCGAATCCCCGGTCCAGTCGGTCCAGTTGTCCAATTTTTTTCACGAATCCCACAATAAATATGTAAGAAAAATAATGTTTTGTTGATTACAAATACTTGTATCATTCGTTCGTATAATTTGAGGTTAGGATTATAGAAAGATATTAGAAAAGATATTGAACGGAAGATCGATGAAATGTTGAAGATGCGACATACGATAGAAAAGGTAGTAGTAATAGTAATAGTAGTGGTAGTAGTAGTTTGAAAACTTATATGCCTTTGCTTCGAATAGAGAGAGTGAGAGAGAGAGAGAGAGAGAGAGAGAGAGAGAGATAGAGAGAAAGATAGAGAATCATGTTTGTTCGAATCGCATACTCGTCCGACGAGAACTCTAAGACTTTCGAGAAAAGCGAACCAGTCCAGGGTGCTAGAAAAGCGTTATACACGGTGTCGATAAAATAGATTTGAACATTTTATTAATCCAATTAAATATTATAAACATTTTATTTTCAAATAAATTACAATTTAACGAGGACTATTTTTGTTTTGTTTTTTTTTTAATCGATTTAACACAAATTAATATCAATGACGTATGAATATTTCGAATTAATCGAATGAAATTAAAAAATAAAAATATAATCGTGTCGCGAATTAATTTATTTATTGAATAATATCGTATTGCAATTATTAAAGAATATCTTGACAAATTAATATTAAATAAAAGAAATGTTTAAAGAAATGTTTTAAAGATAAAAGAAAAAATAATTCGAATGAAAGAATTTACGCGGTAGGGGTTACAAGTTACAGGAATGTTTTTAGTTTCGTTTAAGATAAGACACCCTTTATACATAGAAGTGCGATTACCGATGCGCAAGAGAAGATCGTAACGGTCCATCATATCGGCAGCATCCTTCGCATCCGGCGTTGTTCGCTCGTCTTTTGATTTAAAGCTCTTGTCGCAGTGCTCGGTTATTGCGATCGTTAATCGATGTTTCGAAGCTTAGCGCAATTAAATCGGACGGTCGCACCAATCAAACGCCGACTAGTCGCATTAACGCACGCGATCTTATGCACTAGCATAATCGTAATAATTATCAATGATGACGTATCGTACCGTCAAAGGCATTCATTATTTTCTAAGTTCGTATTGCTCGTACAACACAACGCTAGTTATTTTTATTTCAACGTCGAATAATCTTTTAACCAGTTTTATTCAATTTATTTCTAATCCCATATTTGGTTCATATAACACGTGATAATAATTATATTAATTATATTTTTTAACCCTTTTGCTATGGGCGTATTTTACACGGTGCTACTTTTACTGTATGGGCTGCTAATACGTGCACCAGCATCGAAATTGCAATTTATTTTTAAGTAATTTTGTTGTTAAGAAACAAAACACTAAAATTACATGTCAAGTGTGGGATATTTGACTTAGTGCTATAACTGCATATGTTCGTCGTATTTTATGGAGGGCCACTATAGTGGTCCGTAGTAGAAAAAAGGGTTAATAAGCAAGATTTTGTATTGTTCATACTTCGAATATAATATTTCTTGGAAAAACATCTTCTGGGATTAATTATGAAAGAATCAATGATAAAATGGTTCGTTAGATAAGAAACTAAATTCACTAAGTTAAGTCTTGGGATGACTTTATCAGGAAAGTTTAGCTTTAATGAAACTCGTATTCCATTAAAAAAAAAGTGCATGATAAAGATGGTTTACACATTGAGCGATGTATCACCGTGTTATCTTATTTTCGATCTCGTAAAATTCTAGGCCTGAATTAATTTAACGATCCTACAGCGATATAACTTTATTAAGTGATAATTTATAATCATAACACAGGGTGTCGACGATGCCGACGTAACGTCAAAGACCTTGATATCAATGCGACGATTAGATTTACATTTGATATTCGATGTTTTCTACGCGTAGAAAAATTGTTTTTCTTTTTTTTCTTTTTTCTTTCTTTATCCTTTTTTATTTAATCCATTCGATCGAAATAACGAGCTTGAATTGCAGATTACTAATAGTTGCGTTTCTTATCTTGAATTATAATTACTTGATAAGCAAATGATTAATATTATGTAGTTGTTGTTGTTACGTGTTGTTTTCCATGCACTTATCGTATGTAACTTTTAGGTATATATATATATATTGTTATTTAACAAATAAATTTATAATAGTTCAATATAGTATTGTTTAAAAAAAAATGTGACTCAACCAATATGACGCAGTATGTTGTACAGTTGTTCGTCGTAGGTGTCCACGTTTCAAAATAAGGGGATCCAGTTATTTTGCCCGCATCGAATCACCTAAAAAGAATATCGTAGGACGACCTGACGAAAATGGCAAAGGAGAAATACCTAACATAAGATCATGGATAACAGCACTAAACACCAACGCCTAACTAAATTTCTTAGTCAATATTTTTCATTTACAATGATGTAACGGTACCATCAAATTTAGTAATCAACTGTTAAAAAGATAAATTCATTTAGAAAAAAAAATCAATCGTCCGTGTGTTGAATTGTTTTTTTTTTTAATTTCTATTACGAATATATTTTTATATCTTTCCATAAATGTGCAATTAGTGTAAAAAAAAAAAAAACAGAAAATTCTTTTAAATTTCGATCGAATAGAAATCGACAAAATCAACAAGGAATAACATTAGTTAATCCATTAAATCTATCGAGGTCCTTGACCTTTTACAGGGGGTAGGGAGAAGAGCGTGACGTCATCGAAGGTATAAGAAGATGACGCGATGGTGTGTGGGTTAAACCTGCTGTCCGTGTTAGCGCCGCTTTTCGATTCGCTTGTTTATCCTTTCCATCTTCTTCTTCTTCTTCTTCTTACAAACTGTTGCTGGTATGTGAAAATAAAGTTGCGAAGCATTCATTGGTGGTGTTTTAATGGCAGCAAGCCGACCTCGTGGTGATCTAGCCCAACCTTAATGTAATCTAGTCCACGATAGAGGACTAAATATCGACGAATGATAGATGTGTGGGAAGTTAGTATGTTATGGTGAGATCGTTGCTGGTGGTACTCTTACTCGTTGCTATTTCTGATGGTTAGTGGGCGATCAACAACCTACGTTACCCCATCATTCACTAATTTTAACCAGTGTTGGGTCAAATTATTTCAATTTATATATAATATATATATTTCAAAGTTAATTATATTTTATATACTCACCAACAATAGAACTTTTGATTGATACTGACAGATTTATAAATAAAAAAAAGAAATTTATGTAAATTTATTAATTTTTTTTATAAAGAAAATAAACTATGTACTTTCTTTTAATAATATTATAGGAATTATAATTAGATAGGATGGAAATTCATTTTTAATTTGACACGTATCGATGTATATATGTATATTTATATATACATAATTTTCGTATTAAATTCCTGTCTTCAACTTCATTGAACATCCTCCTTTTCCTCATCTTACATACTATATTTCTAATACTTCAGCTACATATCCTTCTTCTTGTTTTCCCCTTTTTCTTCTTTATCATGGTCGTTCTCTTCCTGGTCTCACCTTAATTGGACTCGATGCTAGTCCACCTAGTCTTCTCGCTCTCGACCACCCTAGTATCCTTTACGTGTCTTCTCCCAACCGGTCTTACGTAACAGCACCGTACCCTTTTATAACTTCCAAGTAGTAATCCCGAGTAGAATAGAAATTCGTTCTAGTGCATCGTTAGACGTCATACGGTGCATAAACATTGCATACGAAATAGACCTATGATATTTCAACTGAAATGAATTTATTCGAATAATCATTTCTAATAAATAATAATCGAATTTAATATTAAATTAAATCGAAATGAACATTTTAAAATGATGGATGGATGATTCGACTGACTGACGCAAAATTTGAAACATCCGAAATATCATTCCATGCAAAATGGTTTGAAAGATCAATTTAGATAAAATGTTACTTTTGGCAGATCACATTAAGATGGATTTTCATCGAACACGCGTGGGCTTTCCTTTTTGATTCGGCATACCCTGTAAAACTAACTGTAAATCTTTTTTTTTTACAAATGTCACGCACGCGATCAGCAGGATATTTATTATATTTATTTCATAGCAATGCCTACGTTTCAACAAAGCTTATCTGATCTACCATGAATGGATCGATACGTATGGTTCATGCTCTAATATAGAAACGTATTAATGAGACTATTTGAAAGTATCGATTTAAATAATGATTCAGTTTGATCTAACCAATATTATAATTTAAAAATGACAGAAGTAGGGAGAGTGGAATTTAATACACGAGCTTATCAATAACTTTGTTGTCATCGTCATTGTCATCATCACAGTTGAAGCGAAACGAATGTATTCGAGCCAGTAACAGTACGCGAGAGAGCAGAGTTTCATGTTGCTTATGTCAGACAGGTTCTTAATTAGGTGCTTCGAGATAAGGACTAATTTCGCTCGCAGCGGCGTGCACGCTTAGAATGCACCAACGGTGCAACGGCGACGGGTCATTCTCGGGTGCATTTGTGGCCGCGTGCGCTCACGACACCTTTCCCTTTCGGTAGCCAACAGACGTAAAGACATATTTTTTTTTTCGCGTCTTTAAATGTATACACGTACACACACAACGCACAGTGACACGTGCATCTCGAAAGCCGTTTACAATTAACCCACTTATCCAGAACTAATGTGCATTCCATTATGTTCGCTCTCGGCGAATACGATCGAAACTTGTATATGGGGGTTCGTATACGTGTATTCGCGCGTTTAACTCTATGTCGCGTAATTCGTATACACACAAGTATTAATGTAAGCGTAAAGTATTGTAAAGAGTATACTTTAGTCTCTTCCAACAACTTTAACTTTGCGTGTTCATAGGATAACGTCTATCAAGCTGACAAATTGCTTCTCTCGGCGAAAGTCGAACGTGGATTTTACGAGCCAACCATAGGAGACGATAGTTTTTTTATTTTACCGTTTGTAACACAAACGTTCGATCGATTTTTCTCTCTCTCTCCTTCTCTCTCCTTCTCTCTTAATCTTTTTATTCCTTTTTCTTGCATTAAATGCAGGATACCTTTTCTAGATGATCATCCTTATTTGGTAATAATATTATACGAAAAGTTTTTGAGAATAATCATGGTACGTTGAAAGAACAATGGGATTTACGATATTTACGATATGTATATATATATAAAAAAAAAAAAAAAAAAAATGGTTGATACTCTTTTATACGCTTGCGTAACGCTTTCAAGTGGTTTCGGTGGTACGAAAGCAATGAAAATTTATGAACGATACCTTTATTGTCTCTCTGTCGGACGCTTTCGCGAAACCTCGAGATTTCTCTCATCTCTTCTCCCCTGTCTCTGCCATGCCCCTCTTTATACCGTTCTTCTGTCTATGGGGGGGGGACAATCGACTTCTTACGTACGTGTTTATTCAGAAGAGAAGTTGGAGAAACGTTTCTTCTATCGTATCGACAGGATGCAACGTGGTCGAGTAGTAACCAAACCTAATGTCTCTTACATCATCGTTATTTCAAACATTTTTTTTGAAGAAGTTGATAGATAGCTAGCTAGCTAGCTAGTTGACGAATAGAAGAATAGAATTTACATGTAAATTGACGGTAATATTTTTACGACAGAGATATAGTCAAAGTTTCTCAAATCGAATCGAAAACTCGGTCGACTGTGACAAACCGCAAATAATGTTGGTGTTGTAAAACGTCATTAAAATCTTACAATGAGAAAATAAATGTTAAACATCAAATTATTATAGTTAAGGAAGGTAATAACGTTTCTATGAGCGAGTAATACATGAGATATCAAATTTTGCACGTGTTCTGGTGGACACGTGAATAATAATAAATCATTAGATTCGTTTATTTCGAGCTTATTTATTAAGCTATCATTAAAACCCTTTTAACGAGGGAAAATGACAGCTAATTTACTACCCGACAAGAATGGGCGTGGCGTCGTTCGAGAATTTATTCAAACAAAAAAATGAAAAAAAAAAACAAGAAAAACAAATTCTTTCTCGTCCATCATCTTTTTAACCCTTTTTTTCCATTAGAGGATAAATATTCTGACGTATTTTGCATAAACATAGTTGACATGTTGATTATTAATCAGATCGTTGTAAATGATCTATAAAAATGTTTCAAAGTGGTACAAAAAAAAATAGTATTAACTCTAGCATCTTTTTTTTCAAAGAGATAACGAAGATAAAATTAGTCAGATCAATAAATAATAAATATAATCAGTTAAACAAATAATGAAAGATTTAAATGAAAATAAAAATAAGAGAAGATTTGTCGTTAAAATTGTACCTCATTATCGAATGGTCAAGGATGAATGTGTGTTGGTTATGACTTAGCGAATCGTCATAATCATCGTCGTAGTCATCGTCATAGGTTGTAGATATATCTAGGAGTTCGTTCGTTCATTCGTTCATTCGTTCGTTCGTTCGTTCGTTCGACTATGGGACACGACGCGCCGGAAATAGCAGGCTTTCCACGGGACACGTTCAATGACAGAAACTTTCACGCGCGTAAGGAGAGTGCTTAGAAAACTGAAAGTCATAACGTTGCTTCCACCATCACCAACACTAACACTAATACACCATAACCAGCAATACCACTACTGGTGTTAGTATAATTTTTAACAGAGACGACGTTCGTAGCTCACTTTTCCCACATAAGCAAGCAAGGAAGCAAGCAAGCAAGCCAGCAATCATTGAAGTTTCCGATCTCTCTTTCTTCTTTAGTGACTAGTCAGTCACCCGTTAAACAAATATTCCCCATCTCTCGATAAAACACGAAAGAAAGATTTATCTATGGTGACTGTGTAAACTGTGTACTTCACTTGTCGCGATAGAATACAAATATTTCAAAGAAAGTTCTAAATGAACCTATTCAATTTATATATTCGATCGATCATTTTGAATTTTGTTGAAAATACTATTTACAAAATGTTAACTAATCAACTACTTTGTGAAGAAATATGTTAGAGAAAGTTTATCATTTATAAAATTCATTTGCAATAGTAAGAAAAAAAAACACAAAATTAGATCATTACTTTCGGAAGGTCGTTTTTAACGTTGTTGTTCATGCGATAATTGTAGGACACAGGAAAGGGAAAAGTAAAGTTACGCAAGATAAAGAACGGTATACATACATATATACATACATACATAGATAAGTACGTGCGGACAATCGAGATATAAAGAGAAGAATGTAAATCACTGTCGTTGATTAAACGATTTATTCTATCCGGCTCCTAATTGGATCGATGCGTTATAACGTCAGCCAATTAAAGGCAAATGTTTGATCATACGTAACAAATACACGCGGTGCGTACTCTCCTACACGAAGGGCTGCTGACACAGGCGGTAGGTCTATAGAGAGAAACGAAGAATCTTTCTCTCTCTCTCTCTCTCTCTCTATTTCTTTTTTTTTCTACCGTCCGTCTATCTGTCTGTCTTTTTCACTCTTTCTATGTCTTCCTTAGGTTTCTCTCTTCCTCGAGCGTAATACAACGGACGTCCGTTTCTCTTATATAGATAAATACACATAGCTACGTAAGATTCTCATGCTGAAAAGTATATTCCCTCTCTCTCTCTCATGTTCTTGGAGAGTTTCTCTATCGGTCCTCTCTCTTTCCGGCGACTATTTATTCCAAGTGGACCGGTTAGTTCGCGTAGGCAGCCAGCCAGCCAGCCAGCCAGCCAGCCAACCAACCAACCAGGCAGCTTGGCTGCAGCCCGTCGACAGATCGATTCTTCGAATTAAAAAGGAGATCTGCCAGAAGGAAAGAGGGAAAGGAAAAAAGGCTTGAAAGATGGAAGAGAAAGAAGAAAAGAAAAGAAAGAAAGAAAGAAAGAAAGAAAGATAGAACGAAGTCCTCAAAGGTGGAGAAGGGATTCCTATCCCTTTAAAAGAAGGCTTACGTCCTTATCTTCGTGGCAGGCCTTCGTTGCATGTCCTGGCGGTCTTTCTCTTTCTCTTTCTCTTTCTCTCTCGAAATGCGCTCGAGACTACGAAGGGCTACGAGATATAACGTACGGTCTTATGGTGCTCTCGGAAATAAGTTGGCGCTCGCCGTGGATAGAGATAGGTACATAGATCAAGAGAAAGGCCGAGAAGAACCGACGGACGAGTATATACCAACCTTTCCTTATTTTCTACCTTTTATTCACCCTCTTTCTTTATTCTATATCCCTTCGTTCATACGTTCAACTAACATAGTTTTAATATTCAACAAAAATGAATTATATATAATTCGTGAAAATATCATTTATTCTAAATAATAGTAGAAATAATAAAGGACAGTTATACGATTCGAGTAAAGTGATTCGTGTTAATTGGAATAAATCTCGGTGTTTTTCATGAATGAACGCGCATCGGGATCGCCATGTCGGTTAGCCGAAGGCGACGAGCACCACGCGGCCTGCCATACTCCCCCAAGAGTAATCAAGAAGAAAAGATATAAAAAAAAGGAAAGAAAGAGATGGAAAATAGGGTTGAGAGTCACTGTTCGCCCACGCTCGGCCACATTCATTCACTTCTGCATCGTTCATCCCTCCTTTCCCTTCATGCCCTCCTTCCTTCTTCCTCTTCTTACAGCAGTTCTCTTTTCTCTCGTTGTTCGTCTTGTTCCTCTTTCTCGATGGAAGGAAGGGGCATCCCGAGAGATGTTTCGAACGTGTCGGCGGCCTACGAAGGAGCCCAGAGAGACTCTGCTGCGCCTCGGTAAATGACGTCATTCGATTCGCGGGGCCTTATCCTTTCGTTCCTGTTTCAAGAGATGACGATCAAAGATAATCCAAAGATATCCGTCTCTAACGATTGTTTATTCGAATAAACCCCCTCTTTCTCTCTTTTGATACCTGGACGAGAAGAAAAATATATATTTATAATAAAAAAAAAGGTATTCACCCCTCTCCCCCCTTTTCCCCCTCCTCTCATTATCGTTCGTAGTTTTTGAAATTTTACGACCACAACGTTTGTCTTTTTTTTTGCAAATCAAGATTTTAGTTCTTGATATCCAATATACAAAAATAAAAAAAAAAATAAAACACTTGCTTTTTAAGTTAGTTTCTGCTGGGTTTTACGTTAGAATGGGCAAAGAGACAAGGATGAAGTAGAAGAGAAATTCTTGGCCAATAACCCGACTTCTACTACTACTCGTCGAGGGGTCCCTGCGCCCATAGGTAGCCGTTTTCTTGGTTAATGATGCCCGCGCGAATCGATGATTCTTCAATGTCCGCTGTGGAACTGGAATTATCCGAGAAAAAGGGAGGGGCATGTGCGCGAGTCCTCCGGACCGGCCGTAATTGCTCCTGCCCCGTTCTACCACCCTGTTCTCCCACCCTGTTCTACCACCCCTTCTCGGAGGATCATGATTTTTATCTCTAAGGGAAATTTTATCTTCTTCTTCATCTTCTACTTTTTCTTTTTCTTTTTCTTTCGCTTTATTGAATTTTACCGTGTCCCGTATACGTCGACAGAACTCGCGCGACTCATCCATCGGGAAGAACCGACTATAAATGTTCACTGAGAGACGTCTTCAAGGTTACAGAAATTAACACCATACCGTGCTGGACTCTCGCGAGAATGAAAGGGAGAAGAAGAGAAGGACGTAAGAAAATTTATTGTGGTAGGCTAAGGTTCTGCAAATATAAATTCCTTTTCTCTCATTCTTGGTAGTTTTCTTATTTCACATTAGGTTTTTATTCCACGTTACAAAGGACGAAAAGCATGGTAATTTATATAAAATCTTGAAACTCGAAAAAAGAGATGATTAATATCGCAATATTAAATCGTCAAGATTTATAATTAATCATTTAATCACTTATGCATAGATTGGATTTTTTTTTTTATAGATATAAATAATTAATCATAAAAGGATAGATTACTTAGTAATAATAACATAAAATAATATTTTAAATATAATTTCGAATAATAAAGTAAAACAATGTCATGATTCTCTCATGACGTTGTCACGAAGTTTCTTCTCTCGGATCGTGAATGGTTTTTTTTTTTTTTATATTTTGCTTTTCACGAACACCTGTCTGTCTTCTCTTTCTTTCTGTTTTTTTTTCAGTTTTTTTTTTTTCAAATAGTTTCTTATGGTGCAGTATTGCGGTTTCCTTTGGCAGATCTTTAGAATCGTGCGAGTATCGGTCGCACGAGCTGTCCCGGACACATAAGAGAAGAGAGAGATCATCTCTATGATCAATGGCGTAGAATACATACCTACATAGAGATCGGAAAGACCCTAAGTCGATCCCTCCGAGCTATAACTGTATCCCTCTGGATACCATGGAAGATTATGGATGCACCGTTGCACGGTTGCTTGCGAGCTGCAGAAGAGAACAATGCGACTTAATAACGATCGACGCTGCTAGATCTTCCATCGTTTCGTTATTCTCTACCACATAGTTTTCATCATTTTTTTTTTTCGTCGTAGTCGTCGTCGTCGTCATATTCGTCGTCATACTCGTTGTCGTCGTCATGCTATTCTTCGCAAATTTTCTTCTACGGTCTTATATGATGACACGGGGAAAAGGTCATGCAACATTCTCTTCAGTAAGATCATCATCAAATTTTCTTTTCTTAACCGTGTTACTTTATAAACCCGTTATAATCTTATACCTTAACAAACGAGATATGTTCTATTTATAATCGCACCTTGGTTATTTATGCTACAAATGATGTATAGAATTATTTTGAATTTTTATTTTTATTTTCTATGGGAACATTTTATGAAAATTATAGTATCAAATTGGTATGGTTCTAGGATATATCTTGATGTACCGTTGATTTGCACTATGATTTTTGATTTGTTTAAGATGGAAAATAAACGTATGTGTGTATATTATATCGTATGTTACCAAATTTTGAATTCAATCTATTTACGATGAAATTTTTATTCAAATTTTTACTTCAAGAGATATTTTATTTTATTTATTATCAATATTCTAATAATATAAAATTAGAATCACAGAGATAGTTTGAAGAAGATGATTCATTCGTTGATCGTATAAATATTGAAAAAAAAAAAAAGTAAATGATCACACTCGAACCAGTTGGTTTTTCTTTTTTTTTTCTACTATCATCTCTTTTATAAGTCGATAAAAGAGGATTAAACTAGGAGATGATATTAAATCCTCATAGAATAAAATCCGTCGTTTATTGACTGTCTTCATATCGAATCGATCAAATAAAATCCATCGTTTGCCTTATTCACCACAACTAACGATTTTCAATTTGATTCTTAAAGTAAAGACATTTAATATATAAGCAGCAGCGGTAGCTATAAACCAGTTAAACGTAGTACGTTCATCGCTTATGTTTGATCGCGAATCTTAAACGAGCCACGTCGAACCTGAAATAAACTCATCCGCGAATGCTCAATCGAGAAATGAAGTGGCCCATTTATCCTTGGCCACGCAATTCCATTTCACGCATCCGAGCTTGTATGAACGATTAAGGTGGATGCTGTACATGCTGTGAATCCAACTGGTAGAAAGAGAGAGAGAGAGAGACAGAGAGAGATAGCAAGTTTCAAATCAAGGACGATAAAAATTGAAGAAAAGAACACTGAAGAAGATATTTGCCAATGAAACTAGCGTTACAACTAGTAATTATGTTCATAATTCATATCATTTCTTCGTTTTAATTGAAAATAATAGGTTTTTCTCATTTTTTTTTTTTTTTTTTTTAAATTCAGTGTAAATAGAGTAATGCAATGTCAGTAGTAGAAATTGTAAGCTTGAGAAATGAAATGATTTTATATTATTAAGGGTAAAACGGAAGGAAAATATTTCAACGTAATCGAAAAATGATCATTGATTATTGAGTATTATCCTTGATTATCCCAGCTGGTGGATTAATCAAATGGATATGTTCCATTTCATTCATTCGTGACGAATAATCGGTTTGAAATAAGAGGTAGGAGGAGAAAATGGAAATTTATTGCTTAAAGTTAGATACCGTGAAACTAAATTTCCATAATAAGATCATAGGTATGAATCATATTTGCGAAGGTGGATACTTTCAACAGCATATCAAGTATTTACTCGTTATACTTTCTTATTTTATATTCAACAACAACAAAATATTAAAGACCATGAATTATAAAAAGTAAATGCATTAAATATATATTGGTTGGGTGAAAAGTTTCAATGGAGTTTGACAAATAAAATTTACTCTTCGTGGAAAAGTTTTACACCGAATCGTTTCTTTATGTTAAATCAAATTGCAAACTTAGGAATTTCGTGATGAAAATATCCAAGAATAGAAAAGTAAATATAAACTAAATGTATTCTACGTAGTGTCGCACGTCAGTTAACTCGTTGACAATTTAGTCTCGTACCTTAGACGATTCTTTACTTACTCACAGCGTTCTTTTGGGTTCTACCAGTGTATGTATATCTTTTCTAACAACACTTTGAAAGAGTCGAGAAGGCGTTGAAAACAATTCGCGGTACATGGGAAGGATGAGCACGGTAAGGGTCCGTTGCTAATCGCTCGTAAATACGCAGTCGATGCCACCGTTGGCTAGCCATGCTTATTCGTAACCCATAAAGTTTGTCTGATCGGAATTTCAAGTAGCGTATCCGGCAGCATGTTCTCTTCTCGATCCACACAGCAAGTCTCAAGATCTTATCGGAAGACAGACTCGTCTCGTCTATAAGACTGTTTTCTGTCAAATAAAGAAACGTCTCTTTCACTCTACCATATTCAGAGATTTCTACGAAAGGAATGATCTAAGTTCGTGTCATCATTATTACATTGTAATCCATTTTGAAAAGTTTGAAATTTCTTAGGTAACGATAGCATTTCATGACAGAGAGAGAATCCTATTGAAAGGTTCTAGCGTAGTATGTGTTTAATTGTAAGTAAAAGTTAATATTTTGAAGATAATGCATTTGAGAATGCATGCAAAATGTAATTACAGTTTAAACCTTAAATTTGTAAGAGGCTTGGTATATTTTATTATCAATTCTGTCACAGTACTTATTGGAATCTATAATACTTAAATGAATATTTGCCAATCTAAATTCAAGAAGAAAAAAAAATATTTGATAAAATGTATAAATGGAAAGTATGTCCATGATAAAATTACCTTCGGTGAATCGGCTTATTCCATGTAAGTACATACAAGGGTGTATGTCTTTGCAGGATGAGAAACTTGGAGGACCTTCGAGAGAATCGAAACCACCGTACCGGGAAGCGCAATCGTTGTGTCCTCGGGACACTCAAGGTGGTGTCTTACAAGGCCATAAAATTGACTCTTTTTGTTACTTTATCTCGGTCCAGTGCATGAACAAGGTTATCCACCGGACACAGGTTAAAAGGATACTTCCTCTCTCCCTCTGTCTGTATCCGTCTGTCCGTCTGTCTGTCTATCTTGTTCTTCTCGTCTCATGGATACACTGTCGCATCAATAAAGACGCCTACGTACATCGTTCTGCAGACGGCCGTCACTTTTTTTACCTCTTTTATCGAGAAATTAAAAATCAAGGAAAAGGGAATCCTGAATCTTAAGCGTCCTACAGACGAAGGATCAAAAATTTAAAATATCGAAATTTGACAGAACATCTACTCGGTTATATGTCAGTAACTTTGACAAGCCCATTGGTAATTATAAAAAAATAAAATAAAAAAGTTAATCCGATTAAATCGTTTATCGAATATCTCGATGAAGTATATGAAAAGGAGACTTTAAAGTTAAAATAATCGAAAGGAGTAAACCATAAGTATAGATTGTTTAGTAGGACGATAAACTAATTTCATAGATCGCCTATTGTCTACCATGAGAGATTCGATATAAATCATTTTTTTTCAAATCATCAAGTGGGTGTCAGAATGGTGATGTTGTAGAAGTAGTAATAGTTATGTGGTAAAAGGTAAAATGTAGTAGTAGTAGTAAGAAGTGGTGCAGAACGGAGATATAAACGAATGCGTAGTAATGTCTCCGGTGCGTTCTCAAAGAGCGCTATTTATACTCCTGACTGCACGAGGTAAAAGAACGAGGGGCGAAAGGAACGAGTTCCTCAATAAGGCAGCAGGTAGGCCGTACGGTGATTCACAAGGCAATTTTTCCACCTGGACCAGACGGTGGCTCTGTTCTGGCGACTGCTGTTCCAACCGTCCACTAGAATCGACCCGTTCTTTCTTTCTCTCTCTCTCTCTCTCTCTCTTTCCCATTATCCATTTCTCTCTTTCTTCCACACTCTTCTTTTGTCGATCTTAACACTTTTCTTCTTATAGTTTTTGTCCTCTACCCTTTTGCTTCTCACTTACTCTACTCCATCTCTCGTATTTCCATCATATCGCTAAATCCCAATCAGCCAATCATGGATCTTGCTGTCACCTTGATTCTCCATATTCTTCAACCAACAGCAAGATCTCCTTTAAAGGAAAAACTGAAACAGATATCTACTTGTATACGGAGAAATACATTTGGAGGCTCCTCCAAAGAAAACATTAACCCTTTGAACTCTTATATGGAGTTTGCCTTGACATCAATTTTCTTCTTTGCTACTTCTATATCGAGCTTGACTAAACATTACTTTTTTTTTTATTTATTTTTCTATAGAATCACTATTTATGAGAACTGTTATTTTTTTTTATTCCTCCGCGAACTGATTCATCATCATCGTTGAAATAAAATGTGTAATAAAAGGAAAAGAAAAAGTAACGTCAGCAGATACATTAGTGATTTGGATGCTACTGAAATTGTAGTAGCTAATCGATGTTTCGATAAGATTGGGTGGGTTTATTGGATGCACCGTTAGCTCATTACGCGAATCAGCATGGAAATTTGAATGTCCATCGAAGGAGTTCGATCGAGTTAACGATAGTCGATACCGATCGACCGGTTGGCAAGGTAAAAGAGCTTTCGAAGACGTGTGGGCGTTCGTGGGTACCTCAATTAACATTGGAATGGCATCGTTGTCGATCTTACGTAGGCGTTCGGCATCCAAGACACGTTTTCGTTAGTATGTTTCACTGTCGTCACGGTGCCGCAAGTGGAATCCTTCTCTTGTCGATTTGTCTTCGAGGAACGAGCGAAAGGTAGAATTCAGAAACGCGATGATTGGTGTACCGCATGACTATACTTTATCGATCATTCTTTATCCGATTTTATTAAGGATATCGAGGCCGTGTTAAACTCGACTTTCTCGCGAAAGTAAACGCGAGAAAAAGCGTGCGGTATCGGCTGGATAAATAATGTCGGAGAATACGAATATCCCTGTTAATGTAACGGTACTGTGGCAAGCGAAATAGATATGTATGTAACTATTGCTTACACGCATAAACTCTCTCTACTACGGATTATTTTAAAATAAAAATAATTTTAACAATTGACATATTCAACTACAAACGTATCGATCGTTTGCATCTTGATCCTATCCATATTTTAACGATTGTACGAGAAAAAAAAAGATCTGCGAAAAATAAAAGTTAGGAAAATTCGAAGGACAAGTCAGTTGTCGTTCTTCGTAGAATTCCCTAAATACCGTGAGTTCCAAAGGTGCGTCGTACCGGCGTAGATCTCAGGGACTTTGGTTAAAGAAAGAAAAAAAGAAATAAAGAAAGAGAGAAGGAGAGTCCTTAGGACTCTCAGCTCAAAGGAAGGACACAAGGAGCTTGTCTCTCTTCCGTCGTCGTTCGCCGCGGAAAAATCAGACGCCGCGGGAGAGAGAGAGAGAGAGAGAGAGAGAGAGAGAGAGATAGAAGGGGATCTCCGATCGTTCGCGGGATCGTTTGCGGAGCGCTTACACCGACAGATGGGATTATCTGATCTTGAATCTAGCCGGGATGGCTCCAGCGCGTATAATTGCCATCGCCGAGGGAGCAGCAAGCGTGGCCCTTGCCGTTGCTGTTGCTGTTGTTGTTGTTGTTGTTGTTGTTGCTGCTGCTGTTGCTGCTGCTGCTGGCAACGCTAGAAAGGAGAGAACTTTTCTGGTTCGAGTTGGTTAGTTTGTTGGTTGGTTGGTTGGTTGGTTGGTTGGTTGGTTGGTCGGCCGTAGGGCCGCAACGACGGAGTCAAGGCTGTGAACTGAGAATGTGCGTGCAACTATGCTAGCTAAGACCTTTTATTCCCGTTGGTATCCACGAGCTGGCTGGAAAGGCTTGGAGGTTATACGCGCCGGTAGAAACACAGAGAGCTAAAGTTACAGTGTGTGAGAGAGAGAAAACTATCTAGTAGCGCATCCGTATGAATCTCAGAGGGCCAGCATCAACAGCAACAGCAGCAGGATCCCACCTCGTCGCTCGCAACCCCTTGATAACGATCTCTTAGAGTCGACCATGGTGCGCGCACTTTTACGAACCCCCTGGCACCTGTCCACCCAAGTAGATAATAACGCTCCCGCGAATTCCCAAGCACGGCCTGATTGCTCGACTCTTTACCTACCTACCTACCTACCTACCTACCTACCTTCCAACCTACCTACCTGTTATCTGTCGTCCTCCTCTTCTATTATTTCTTACTCGTCTTCCTCTGAGAAAGATAACAAGGAAGAGAAAGGATTTATTCATATTACTTATTCTCACCTTCTCAGAACTTATCATAGAATTGGATTAGCATTCTATTGTGCTGGTCACTAACAATAAATAACTTCTACATTTTCTACAAAGTTTTTTTTTATACTTTTGATTAAATTATAGTATAGGTCGTTTGATTGATCAAGAAATAATTTCATCACGTTGAATAAAAATAATTTTACACTCTAGGAATGATTGTACAATTAATCTTGGTAAACAGAATTAAAAATGAAATAGGAAATTCAATTAAAAATTACAGCAATTCTATTAGTTCTACTGTTTGCCATTATACCATATCATCATTAAGATGAATTAAGGATAGATAAATACACAGATAGTGTTTTAATGACTATGATGGTATTGAGCAAGCACGGAATAAAGAAAGTCGATTCAACGGGTTTATATCTTTATTTTAATGCAAATTATTTGAATAAGTTTTCTTTTTTTCTTTTCTAACTCATTAGAATTTGGTTAGAAAAAAATCGTTGTCATCAGTTTCGTGTGTCGTTCTCATCCGCATACTTACGATTATAAATCTTTTTATAAAATAAAAAAGAAGGATCCTTTATAAACGACACTCGCGTGTAAAATCGAATCAATCAGACGTAGAATGAATCCCTGTCATCCTAAGAAGGATCGTTAGAAATATTGTCCCACGTAATCCCTCCAAGCAGTGGAATTAGAGACAGATATGAAAGTAAAGAATTACGTAACTAAAATTTGTGCGAGTATATTCGAGGTAGAAATTAATAGGGTTCGTTCTAGGAACGAAGAACAGGTATTCTTAGATACGTATATGGGTAGGTTTTAAAAATATAATTTCTATTTAAGAAAAATATAATTATTTTGAGATTTATACAGAAATATTTTTGATATTACCTTTCTAATATTAAAAATATATACTTGTAAAGAATTGTTATATGACTCACCCTGTATACGTGCGAGTATTGTGTCCCAGTTATACGATCAGGTGAGTGACACTTGACCTTCTCGGAAACTAGGATCCTACGCGATAGAAGTTTCATGGGATTCGCATCGATGTTTAACGTTTTCTAAGCTCACGTTTTAATGTACTAACGTCGGAGTCTAATGTACCACAGGTACACGTAACACATACATACATACATAGAAGATTTTCTGTTCGAACTCTCTGGTAACAACTTTCGTGGCAATAATCGTGCCATTGTAAAAAAGAAAATAATTTGATTGCGAGGACAAGAATAATAAAAAAAAAAAAAAATCGATGCATTAAGCAAATAACGTTGTTTCGATCGATCGATTCAAGGAAAATTAGGCTATAAAGCGAGTAATCGTTCGATAAGCATTATCGGCCTTTTTAACATTATGCACTTTACGAAAGAGAAAACTTACGGAAAGAATATTATTAAAACTTTGTATTAAAGTACTAAATTTTTACTTCCATTTTATTTTTTGGTTAATTTCTTTTTTTCTTTTTTAATTATCCGGTTTTTTTTTTTGACGGATAACGATCGTAAATTGTTCAGTCTAATTAAATAAACCGATTTCGTCCTTCGTTGCTTCGTCTAGAACCGATTTCACCTTTCTCTCTTTCTCTTTCTCTTTCTTTCATGTCGGTAAAAATCATTTGAGTCTTTTTAACGATACGGAACGAAAAATCATTTACGTGTTCTTAGAGGAACTCTTGGGCTATCCATAGTCTTTGCGGAGCGTCTTAATGGAATATCCTGATGATCGTATACGTCGTGATCTTTTGCGTTTCAAGGAACTCTCGAGCGACCGTTCCTTTGCAAAAGAAAAAGAGAAAGAGAGAGAGAGAGAGAGAGAGAGGGGGAGATTAAGTAGCAAGGCAAGATAAAAAGCGTCAAGGTCCTAGTGGGCTTGTACAAACGTTGAAAGGTGTATGACCGGTAACGAGATTCATCTTTTAGTCGTTCGAAAGATCTAAGATGGTTTATCCTTCATTGGTTATGCGTATTTATAGATACATATATTATATTTTATAATCTACCTATATAGAAATATTACTAATCGTAACATTTACCACATTGTGTTTTTTACATGAACCATCATATCGAATCGTTTATTAAATATTTAATTAATTTTAGATTACCATGATTTCTCTACATTTTCTTTTTTGTATACTTTTGTAATTAAATATATGTCAGAGGTTTTTGCAATAAACGAAGTAAAGAAGATTTTTTTTTTCCATGGTTAAGAAATACTCGTGAATCTCCATCATTCTTACAACAACACGTTAATTCTATTGATTAAACGATTACGTCTTAGTTTGGTATTAGATCCTAGAAAGTTGAACGTCAAACACTTGGATTGGTTCGATTGGTAGACGGAACAAACACGTAAGGTTTTATTTTGAACGAGTGTTGTGTTGGGTAGGCGCTAGACAACTTCCTACTCGATGGACCCACGTGGTCGTCCATTTAGGTTTAAAACTATATACGCCTCGTGTCGTTCTAGATCGATGGACATTTCAAATGACGGAGTTAACACATGGATTGTAGCGCCCATTCGTCCCTCCTCCCATCCTCCTTTCCTTTTTTTTAACTTTATATGGACGTTGCGTAACCCAGCAATCGTACCCGGAAGGTATGAGAAACTTGCTGACGATCTCAAGACTCCTGAAACTTTCACTGTTGTCGTCGTTGTCGTTGTCGTTGTCGTTGTCCTCGTTGTAGTTGGCCACGCTCTTCGACTCCCATTATATCCTATCTTCGACGAATTATTTGATTACTCTCGTCTACTACTCGTGACCTGCCTTTTCATTCGTATTCTATCTCAATGCAAGCTAGACTATCATTATGACGAAGATTTATTATTAATTCAACTGATTCTAAGGTTTGCGTTCAATTTAATTATAGATTTATTTGATATTTTGTTTTTGTTTTTGTATACGTATACATATTTAATTAAGTTATTTATTATTATTACTGAAATACAAACAGGACTAGTTACTTATAATTAATATACTCGTGTACGTGTATTATGTTGACTTTAAATCAGTTTAACTGAATCAACAAGTACTGGTTTCTTCTTTTTATGTTTTTTTCCGTTTTTTTTTTTTTGTAATGAAAAAAATAAGTGGGAAAAGAAAAATTTGATCGAATTCAATCAAGAAATGTCAAGTCTCCCTTTTGCACACATTGATAAAAGAAAAAAAAAAATCAAAGGGTGGTAGGAAAACGGTTCGTCTCGTTATGGAGTCTTCTTCGATTCCTTGAAACCGGTCTACGTATGCCACGAGATAGGGACGATACCAAGTACTATGTGAATTTTAAGAATATTTGAAGAGTCGTCGATGATAGGTGATGGTGGTGGTGGTGGTGGTGGTGGTGCTGTTATAAGATGTGCGAAAAAAATGAAAATTCCACTTTCTAATTGGACATGTAAGTTGTCTCTGATCCAGGCGGCTAGACGAGACATGAAAATAAAGAAAAAGAGAACGTTGCCCACACGTTCTAAAGGAACGCAAAAGATATGCATATAATTATATAAGCTTCTACATATATATATATTATTTATACATTTTATGATTTTGTAGATCTAAGTGAGCCAATAATTATACAAAAGTAGTATAAAATTATCCAATGAATTTTATTCTTAAACTAATGATAAAAGATACTACACAACAATATTATTTTGAATTAGTAAAATAAAACAAAATAAAAAGAATCACATAACTTG
Organism: Polistes dominula; assembly: GCF_049000335.1. Taxonomy (NCBI): domain Eukaryota; kingdom Metazoa; phylum Arthropoda; class Insecta; order Hymenoptera; family Vespidae; genus Polistes; species Polistes dominula. Next base: position 653,194 of record NW_028301046.1, read on the forward strand.
TAATAAACTTTTCTATATATATATATATAATAATAATAATAATAAATGATATAGATATGTATAAATATTAAACATGCAAAAGGATAAGAAAGAGTAACAGGAGGGGAGGATGAGGGGAGCAAGAAGATAGGATGATCAAGCCGGTATGAAATCGTGACGCGTACCAAGGAGAGAAAGGTGGATCCAAGAATAAGAAAGAGAGAGAGAGAGCGAGAGAGAGAGACCTTTAAGATCGCGAAGCAAAGAGTACATTCTATGTGTACATACGTTCTACATATATAACTCTCGTGTTCCTGACATAAGTCCCGTCAAGCCGACTCGCTAGGACCTTAAGCCGTTCGCCCTGGAACACGTGTATGCCACGGACAGATCGAAAGCGTATTGAAGTATCAGTTTACCAGCTTGGACGATAATACGATATTATTTATAGGCCGAACTTTGCCCATGTAATGTCGGAGAGGTTCTGATTCACCATAAAGATCATGTCTCTTCCGATGAATATTATAGATATACATATTCGATTGAAATTTTCAATTTATAGTAGTTATCGTTAGAAAAAATATCAATCAATGTATTCAGCTATTTTACTTCTTATTGAATATAATAAATAAAAAAAACAACAGATGTGTGTAGATCACACGTGTTACAAGTGAAACCTTGAAAAAAAACTAAGTTTCGTGAGAATGAGACGAATGCAGAATATCAGGTTGTAGGATAATTGTAGGATTTATTTGTTATAACATTTTCTCTTCTTATTTAGTATCTTGGCCGTTTCATAGACGCCCGCTGCGTCTGTTACACCGCCGTCTACACCGCTCCGTTACATTTTTTCAAATCACACCCATTCTAAAGAAGTTTTCACTTCAAAAAAAGTATAATAAAAATGATAATTCATAACATTCCAATGATTCAATGTATACCATAAGAAAGTTATCTATCAGTATTACAAAAGTATAATTCGTAACTGTTATCATATCTTGTTAGAAGTTTACTATATGATATGATTGACGGAAGAATCTCGGTGAACGTAGTACGGGAACGTTTGAAAGACGGAACCAGAGAGTGCTCGAGGAAGATTCACCTTCCGCGGGACGAATCTTACCACCCAAGACGATTCACGATTTTCTACGGTACAGTGCTCTCTCTCTCTCTCTCTTTCTCTCTCTTATTCTAACTCTTTCACCCTGCTTTACCTCCCACTCTGTCTCTGAAGATTTCTTTTTCTCTCTCGTAGTAGAAAAGGATTCGCCGACGAAGGACAAGTAAATCGGCAGCGTCATTTCGCTGAAGAGAAGAATACGACAAGACGATCGTAGTTGTTGTTGTCACCGTGGAAGGACACACTCATTCACTCTCTCTCTCTCTCTCTCTCTCTCTCTCTCTCTTTACTCTCATGCGATCGAGATTTATCGTGATCTTTCTCTCTCGAATCGTATCGCTAGAATTTTTTCGCAATGATCCATGGAAAATCAAGAGTGCCTACCCTCGAACAAATTAATCGGACAATACCTCTCTTTCATCGACAATAAAAATCAGAGCCAAAGAAGAGAAACGTTGTCCAGTCATTATCCTTGCTTGCTTGCTTGCTTACTTACTTGTATGTGTATGCGTGTGCACACAATCAAGAGTAAAGCCAAGTAAGCGAGCTCGAACCACAATGTAGAAGTATATAATCGGCACGATCGTTCGTCGAAGTTCACGGTCGCTTGTTATAATTAGAAACGCCTTCAGCTCGGCTCCTATCTCTCCTTTTCGTCTCGTCTCGTCTCGTCTCGTCTCTTCTCGTCTTGTCTTCTTCTATCTTTTTTCATTCTATTTCTCTTTCTCTTTCTCTTCACTACCGGCAGTAAGATTACACGCAACGCCGACACCTTCCTTCCTTCCTTCCTTCCTTCCCTTCCCCAATCACCTTCGTATCGACATTAACCGAACCAAATTGTTATACGGTAGAACCTCCATTATCCCTACTAATAGGAAGACATAAATGTTGATAATTGGACAAATACGACTTTTTTATCTTTCATACTATTTCTTTACATACTCACTTATATCAATCTCAAATTCTTCCAAATTGTACTAACCAATATCTAAATGTTATCTTGCAAATTACATTATCAAAAAAAAATCAATGAAACATACGTTAAAGCTAGAAAAGTAAGAAGACACGAACAAACTTTTACCCTAATTGATACCATAACACGAATATCATTTAAATGTAATTTAATTATACAGTAGTATTTCGTTCGAAGTGAAATTTGGTAGCCCAATTTAGCAAAGGGATTAAATATTTTCGATGTTCTCTTGATGGTAAAGGTATTAAGACGCGATTCACGATTACGATTAGACCGACACAGTTGAGATAGAAACGGGCAGACAAAATCGGCTTAACTGGTAATCGCATTATCTGGAAGCGAATTTAATGAATATCGTAGTGTCAAAAGTCTTTGCTGAGGATTGAAAAGACACGTTATTGGAACGTAGAGATAAGAATGTCTAACGGGATAAGCAAAGGTTTAGAACGGTTAAAGAAAAGAAAAAAAAAAGAAATAAATTAACGAGATATTCATTTAATATATTTCTCGTTTCATTACATAATTTGCTAGTTAGTTCGCATTAAATATTTATTATTGTAGAAAAAAAAATCATAATAATCTTGATATATGTATTTAAAGTACGTATTGATTTAAAACCCCAAAGCTTCTCGATGATCCTTTTCATTCACGTTTGCTATCATAAACTCACAGATATATAAATTTAGTTACAGAATCCCATATATATATATATATATATATATATATATATATATATATATATATATGGAAAGTTTTGAACAAATTTTTTGAATAAATAAATAATTATATAACTTTTCTCGATAGATAGGTAAAACATAGAAAGATTGATATACTATCTGAAAAAAGCAAAATTCCATAATCTGGAAACAATTTGAGCGAGCAAAAGTACTGTTATCTGGGCACATACGGAAGGTTCGATCAAGCAAAGATATCCACCACCATGAGTGGAACATACACGTACACTGTAGCAAGGATAACAGTACTCTCTTTCTCGATGGAAGGGTTACGGAAGTGTAGGGGAACTTGTGCAAGGGCACAATGCTGCAAGTATCCGGCAGGAAGAAGATCGAATATCACGAGCACACAAACACACACACACACACACAAATACATAGACATAGAGACAAGTGTTGTCCGAATCTGCACACAAAGGATCGTCTTTCGGGGTGGTGGTGATGGTGGGTCTTGAAACACGCGAAGTAAACACTTTTGCCAAGGGGCTTTTAAAAAGATAAAAAGAAGAAAACGAAAGAGGATCGAAGCGGAATCGCAAACGCCCCGCGGAGAGGAAGGAAGCTACGACAAATTAAGTGTTGCCCCGACAACGGTGCCTGAAACACGCGTCCGTGCTAGAATTACATTCCGAGATACGAATCTCAACACGGGATTTGAATAATGTACCGGTGCGCTTTTCTTCTTGTGTGTCGAGGAATAAGCAGTATATACCCGGGAGCAAAAGCATCTCGAGAAAACGCCCGGCACGTTGTACACACGGGGTATCGATCGAATGGATTTAAATGTGTACGATTAGAACAGTAGTAGTAGTAGTAGTGGTGGTGTCTGGTGTTAGTGGTGGTAGCTGTAGTAATCATGATCAGGAAAATCATACCTCTCTTCATATGAGTAGATATAATAATGATGTTCAACGAATGTACCACTTAGAATTTTTCTAATCTTTCAAGCTCTATTTTATTTGAATATAAAATAATAGGCCAACATTTAATTAGGTTTATATAGTTTTGTGGAAAATGAAGTTTGTCGAAAAATTGACTCATTATTATTTGATATGGAACTGCGAAAGAAAGGGTAAGATAGAAAGAAAGTGTAAAGGGTTTAGCTAGAGAAACAGGAGAGAAAGAGAGAGTGAGAGAGTGAGAGAGAGAGAGAGAGAGAGGGCCTGGCCATACCATTACGGAGGAGCCTGCTGAGTGAGATATTACCGCCGTCATAACCTCTAATAACTACACAGAGCCCTTTATAACGCCTCCCAGTGCTTCATTGTATCGCGGTGGTAGACTTCACTGGTAGACTTCACTGGTAGGCTCCTCTTGTCTCCTCGCGTACCTAATATAGCTAAGGCACCCACCCGAGACTTGTGTTTTAAAACGATAGTCCTATTGTCTACGAGATCCTTGCCATCCTTGTACTCTCTCTCTCTCTCCAAAGGATAAGCCCCCGAGGCTGCCGAAATCAACCGTGAAAAACATTTTGAGAATGATTTACGTGAGAGAATTTAGTCTATTTTCTAAATTCTTTTCTTACTAATCTCTAGTCCTTTCTAATATTCTTTCTTGTGAATTACTTTTGAAGATGTTCTCCCTACGTTCTAATGAAGATTAATTTTTCAAAAGAGAAAAAAGGGGGAAAGCGAAGGATGAAATGTATCATTTTTTTGCTCTTAGATATTTGCTTTAGTTTATTAGATTTTTTTTTTGATTTCATTAAATAGTTAAATACTTTAAAAGTAATATAAAATAATGAACATTACTTGTTAAATAATATTCGTTAAAATTATTTAAAACTAATACCTTTTTCTTAGAGGGAAGACCCCCCTTCTAGAATCCCTAAATTTTCTCGAGGCGTTTACTAATCTCCTTCTTCTTCTTCTTTAAATTAACTTCGAAGATGTTCTGTTCTAATGAAGATTAATTTTTCAAACAGATGAAATATTATGCTTAGAATTGCCAGACGTATAATATAATTGTGTTACTCGATAAATAAGAGCAAAATATTTTAACAAACAAAAAAAAAACAAAAAAAAAGAAAGAAATTACTAAAACAAAAGTAGTAGAAAAAAAAATGAAATTTCTTTTCCATCATACAAAGGGGAGTGCAAGGATCTTGCACAAAAAAAAAACTTTTGGTCATACATAGAATGTAAAATTTCGATTTGAAATTATGACGACAAAATATTTGCCTATAGAAATTAGATCGGTAATAAAGAGTAGTATATATAGGTATATATCTATCTACCTAAAGAAGTATGACTCAGGAGAGAATTTAATTAGCTCGCAAGGGCAATCGCTCGCGGTTTTACTACTCTGTACGATCCGTTGGAGCATCCTGTTTACCGGTAGAACACCGTAATGCGTACCACCGCTCGTTACTTGCGCGCGTGCACGCACACACACACACACACACCACATGCATGTACATGTAAACTCGCACACAAACTTTATCTCTCTTTCTTTCTTTCTCTTTCTCTCTTCTTCTTCTTCTTCTTCTTCTTCATCCTCTTACCCTGTTTCACTCGTCTCTACAACATCTACGAGATTACACTTCGGAAGGGAGCACCTCCGGCGGCATTATAAGCATCTAACCATTTTGCCTTTCTTCGATATGCTCGCCTTCCGTGCGATAAAATTGATGTTCCGGAATATAACACCAATGTAAAGTACACATTGCGAACACAACTCGGTCTTCTCTTCTCTTCTCTTCTCTTCTCTCTCTCTCTCTTTCTCTCTCTCTTTCTCGACAAATTGCCTATCCGAGGAAGGATTATCCACCTTTTTTATTTGATTTTATTTCTTTTTGGGCTCTTTTTTTTTCTTTTCTTTTATTATCCTCGCCTCTATCCTCTTTCGAAACGTCCGGTCGAGATGCCATGCGGTATTTCACCAACGATAATTATCGTCCACTTTGTACTCGAGTTGAAAAGTTATCTTCCTTATAAAGGTTCTATAAATTGAAATATTATTTGATAATATTTCACATGTATGTAGGTAATAGAGAATAAGCATTTTTTTCTTTTTATAAATATCTTAAAAGATATTTAAATCGATCAACGATGATATTTTAATTAGAATCTTTCGAATTTATTTTTGTACCCGTCGAGAAGAAGAAAAAGAAAAACCTTTTAGGATTGAACGGTAACGTTCAAACTAAAACCTTTTAGGATGGAACACGGTAATCAAACTTACAGGGTGTTCTATTTATTAGTCATATCAAATAACAAATTTTTAAATTACATAATAAAAAAATTAAAATATTAAAATTAATTTAATTATATTATAAAAATGCGTGAGTAAATTCATCAACAAATTCTAACATAAATGACTGAATATAATATAATAATAATAATTATTATTATTCTTAATTTTTATACTATAATATATATACTATAGTTTATTACTAAAATATATAAAAGTTTAATATAATAATAATAATTAATATTATTATATATTAATCGATGAAGAAAATATTTCAATAGAAAATGTAATTGGATTGAAATGAAGATTGTAAAGGAATAGGACACCCTGTATAATAAGTAGGATAGTCGGCAAGCGAATCGAACGAATCGTGACTAAACGCATTTCGATAAAGGTAAGTTGGCATGGTTGGGTCTGAAGATACTAGAGTCGATACGACATAAACGGGGGATGAGAGTTTCGATTAGCTCGTCGTCGAAGTCCCGCGTGCGAATCTATCTGTATGGGGGGGGGAAGGGAGGGAGGGGGGATTGAACCACAATAACAACGGATAAAGGGACGTAGTAGGAGAAGGGCTTGCCACTATCTCTCTTAAGAATTATATCCTGTGAAAGAACGTTGAGCTCGATCGAGTAGTAGACACCCACAGGGGGTGAAATACGTGATTAATGATGAGAGCTACGAGTAAATATACGATCGTTTTGTTTAATCGTGCCTTCTTCCTAATGGATTCTTTTTTCGGCGTCCTAAGAGTATCAGAAAAGAACAAGAACAAGAAGAAAGAAGAAGAAGGATAATACAGTGGTGTAGAAAAAAAAAATTAGGATAGAATCCCTAATATATATCATACATATATTTTTCTATTAATATCTGAACGTATGTAAATCATATTAATAACGCGTATCTATAATTGATTTTCTATTTTTTTTAATCATATTTTATATTTAACGATGTCATCATTTTAAAGATCATTTTTAGAAAAAATATTTCGATTAGATAATTTGATGGAAATGGAATATTTTGTTGTAAGTAATCTAACGTCAGTATTAATCCTTTCTGTTTACCATTTTTACAATGGGACTATACGGTAAAGCACCAAAATCCAATCGTGACGTGGTCGAACTCGTAAATATCTGGACTTTGTTTCTGAACGGCCATAACTCCTTCTATCTTTGAGAACGCTCCCGCTGTCTCTGAAATACTGCGAGCAGACCTTTTAAAACTTTGCTCGCACGCGATAGTGAGCCTTTGGCAACAAGGTGAGAGACAGTATAATAAAAAAAGAAACAGAGAAATAAAGAGAAAAAGATAATAAATTCGATGCATGAGCACAACGATCAAAGCCTAAAAATGAGATATCATCGTTCACATAAATTCTCTTTTTGATCAACAAGCATTTTTTCGTCCCACGTTTTCTTCCCTACTCTTTACTCTTACCTCAATAAGATACGTGTACATACATATGTAATACATATACATATATACATAAATATAAATGCCAGTGAGAATATCAAAATGTCGTATGCGAGCTTTTTCGTTTTCAAAGATATCCTTCGAAATTATGCGATAATATACAATTTAGAAACATCGACTCGCACCACCTATTTTGTTACATTTAATTATAACTTTTTAGATAATGGAGATATTGAAATTTACCGGAAACACAACTAATTCATAAAAAATCTCACATGACGAAAAAGAAAAAACCGGACAAAACGATTTGCGAACAAACATCGTCTCGTTCTTGGCGTTGTCCTCGCCTATAATCAGCACTTACGTACATACCTTGTACGTGGTGCATATACATACATACATACATAATTTCATACACACTTAAAAGTACACTTTGCAGGTACGCGAAGGTGCAATAAATGTCCCGCGAAACGAACGATAATACCGCGTATAAATCGTTGCTATTAATGGCATACATTACCTAGAGAGAACCCTGTTACTCGTTTCATGGAAAGTTCGAACATCCTGACTCTCGATTACGTTAGCTTCTTTCATAGATCATTCTTAACTTTGTTCTCATAAATTAATCATTTCAAACGAATTCTAATATTCTAAAAAACTTACGTTGATTTTTTTGTTCTATTAATTATTATTTATTTAAAATATTTACAAATCGAAAGATTGATTTCTATTTTGTTGTTGTTGTTTTTCTCTCAAATTGTAATCTGAAAGCTTAAATGCAGAGAATGAGTCGTATCTTTTTCAAGTTATTCGATCACCTTTCTCTCTCTTGCACGCTTCTGTGGAACGTCGTCGTCAGTGCAGGATTCTCCATTCCAATCGTTCGCACGTGACTCGAACGGAGAAAGTGAGACGATAAAGAACGTTCCTCTAAGAGGAAGCTCTTCCATGATCATCAACCAACATCCCTCCCAAGGATACCTTTCTTCATTGGCTCGATGAATTTTCTCTTTTGTTACGTGACATTATTGATGGACTTAACGGTTCATAAAACATTATCTTCATTTCGTTACAATGTAATTACATTAATATTTATATTCTTCATTCAACTTTAACACAATTCATTACTTTCTCTACTATTTTTACATTATTTATAAAAATTAGATTTAATGATAAAATATTTGATGAATATAATAATTCATAAAAATTGTAACATCGTTTTACGATCCTGTTACTATTTTAATCAACGATCAGGTTCATTCGAATTATACGTAGACTTCTTCTTTTTTCATAAATGAGAAACAACACTTCACGAGAGGTGTACTCAAAAGCAGGTTAATTAGACGACGAGGAACGAGGACTGTCCATCATGAAAAGACCGTCTCGTACTCTTCATTAGCACCAGGCATCAGTGGCAAGTTCAAGGTCGACACGATGAGATAGAAAAGAGAAAGAAAGAAAGATACACCTAAGATATACCTTCTAATTTAGTTACTGTGCCAGGTTGTCGTCGTTGTCGTCGTCGTCGTCGTCGTCGTCGTCGTCGTCATCATCATTATAATCGTCTTCTCGAAAATCTTCTCGCGGAAGGAAAAGCTCGATCTCGTGGAATTATATAGACGGTTTTTAATGAAAACAACTTGGACAGGTTCGTTAAGACTACATACGTCCTCGATCTGAGACTCGTTGCTGCAATCCAGTGGTTTTCATACTTTTTCAAGAAATTTATATCCTCTTTTTTTCCCCCATGATGTTTATTATTATTATTATTATTAATATATAAGAATAAATGTTTACGATAGTCACAATTTTGTTGTTGTTGTTATAAAACAATGTCAATTAATCGTAAGATATTTTTAATACGAATGACAAATAAATTCATCATCATCTCGTTGAAGTGTTGTTACAAAACCAATTTCTCAATGTTTAATATGTTACATTAAAAATAATACAAATATATATATAATAATGATTGATATGATTTTCTAGGGTGAAGCTTGTTACAAAGTAAAATCAAAGATTAATCTAATAAAATTGATACGTATATTTCAAAGTATCGGAGTTTGAAAAGCACTGGTGTAAGTTGAGTTAGTAGTAACGTCCAGTATACGGTCAGACACATCGAGTATGCTTGCCCCATCCATTTTTCCATGGATAGTAATACGTCATACGAGTCCTAACGACTCACGAACATAATCTCATCGTACTATGTACGAGTATTTCTCTCTCTCTCTCTCTCTCTCTCTCTCTCTCTCTCTCTCTATTTCTCTCGTACTCACGTGCAAGAACATTTTTGATACAATGTGTGTACTCTTCTTCATCAAGGAAAATTCGCGTCTAAAAGTATATCAACTTTAATGCTCGATTATTTATGTATATATGTGTATGTACACTATCTCGGCATACTTATTTAGTTGCACACGGCAATTACGGGAACGATAATACGTTGGCAAATTATGAGATGTGAACATTGTGATTGACTCGGGTCGAGGCAAGCACGTTGAAAAGGAAAATTAGGCGAAGGAAAAAGGGTACTCGATCAAACGTAATTCTACTGTTTCTTCATCGTACCTTCTTCTTCTACAAGTTGTCCCTATATTTAACACTAATATATAAGAAAAACATTGAAACATGCGTAATTGTGCATAAAAGTTTATTTCTATTCGTAGTACTAAATTTAGAATATATCTCGTAACTTAATGCGATTAATATTATTGTTTTAAATTCAATCGGAATAATATTATAATATATATAGGTATAATATAATAATTTCCAATGGAATAAACAATTATCAAAGAAGTCCAGAGGCTCGATGCGTTTAATCTTGACGATGACTCGAGTGGGTCGTCGTGGTTGTTGTTCGCGTGACGCGATCCTCACGCTCGTTTCGCACCAAGTATAGCGTTGTCCGTGGACTCACCAGAAAGAGAGAGAGAGAGAAAGAAAAAGAGGGGGGAAATGTTCGTTCAGTGAATGCAGGTTTTCGGAGGGGGACCTTGACCGAGTGACGATTGAAACTCATCGTCGTCGTTGGCGTCGTTAGCATCGGCTTCTACATCGACTTCTACATCGACTTCTACATCGATTTCTGCGTCGGCGTCGGGACGCTAAACATCTTTTATTGGGCCCTTACCGAAGTAAGACTCGTAACATTCTCCGTTCTCTCTCTGTTGGTATTCGTTCTGTACAGAACACACCATCCTCTCTCTCCCCACCCCGTTAAACATCCAATCTCTTTCCTTCTCTCGCACTTGCTCATTCTCGTTCTATCGGGCCCCGGTGGGGTAGGACGCAGTGGAAGGAGTAGTAAGCGGCCTACGCAGTTTCAACTTCGGTCCCAGCTTTTATTAGTTCTTCGGCGCTCGGCGGAGAACGTGCGTGCCGGAGCGGTACTCTCTCCCGTGCGCCCATCACCATCCGGGCTACTATAGATAAGACAAGACGGTGCGTACACAGTTCGCATCATTTCGATCCTACATTCGATCTACATTCGATCTTTCGTGAATCTCATTAACATATATATTCATAAACACCCAGCATATATACAAATCAAATGGATTAATTTCAAACATACCTATTATATATATACATATATTTTTTTTAAATATATTTACACACTTCTATATACATATACGAACTCGTGCGTGATCTTATATATATATTATATAGTTCGAGGACGTGAGTTTTTATAGTGCAATTATCATTCGATTGAATTTAATTATAATGAAATAAATTCAATAATTAAATACGAATAATATGAAATAAAAAAAAAACGTAGGAAGAGATCAGTGTAAACCGGATCGATGTTTCCGATCCGATGATCGAGGATAATCGTTCCTGTTACGTCGCACCGGGTCCTGACACGGTGCAAGGTGTTCCTCCTTCTTCTCTTCTTCTTCTTCTTCTTCTTCTTCTTCATCGTCGTCACCGTCATCGTCGTGGTACTCGTCCTCCCGCGGGACGAGACACTCTGCACGCGGTACGTGCATAACCCTCCTCTACCTCCTCGATAGTATGGTTAGTGCTTCGTTCATGCACCTATATACACACAGATACGTAAACACGGTGATACTTGTCAACGAGTGTGCATATTCTCGAAAGTTTGTATTAATTTTAAATTTTCTTTTTCAAAACCATCGTTTATTATTACATTAAGCGTAAAAAAAAAAAATGTAAAGAATAGAAAATGATTTAAAAAAAAAGTATCCGCTGACGTTTGTATTTACTTTTGGTGAGAAAGAGAGAAAAGAAAAGAAAAAGAAAAAGAAGGTAATACGTGAGAGCGTTTTCTATTCGACGATCGATTAAATCGTCGAAGAACGTCGTTGAACGTTAATCGAAAGGGAAACCGTGCATCGTCTTCTTCGTGCACCGACTACCACCATTACCGTTTCTCTTACTTTATTCCTCGTGCGAATAGATTATAAAAGCCGCGAAGTATACTATGTAGAACGTCGAGTAGTGGTACGCCTAACTAAGATCAGATCTCCTGGTGCGGCGTTCGATAAACCAGAAATATCAAGTACCTAGGGTAATATCCCATTAGCTGAAAGATCAATTAACTCGCGTTAACGGACACTTTAATCACCGGTGTTGCTGATCATAGTTGTAATAGTGCTGGTGGTGGTAGTATATGCTAGTGGTGGTGGTGGTGGTGGTGGTGGTGGTGGTGCTAGTGATGATGATGGTGGTTGGTGGTGGTTGTGGTGGTGATGATGATGATGATGATGATGATGATGATGATGATGATGATGATAGTAGTGGTTGTAGTAGTGATGGTTACGTTCAACTATTGAGTGATCTAATCGTTTAATCTGCTTTTCGAGATCGATAATCTCGATCATCGTTTAATTTTTTTTTTCTTTTTACTTTCTTTACTTCCTCCTTCCTTGTTTTCTTATATTTTTTTTTTTTTTAATACATTTATTTCTTCATATTGTTGCATATTTATCGTATAGAGAAGACTAGTAATTCAACGAATAAACGTACCGCAGGAAGCATTTGATTATAGTTTATTAATTATCTTCATCTTCTCTTAGAATTTCGTTCGAGAATCATTCCTTACGGATAGATCGATTGATAAGCATGAAAGTTAATGACTATTCCGTTCGTAGTTCGATGCTAATAAAGTCCAGTATACCATGTTAGGTTCAATTACGTAAGAGTTTTGCGAGGAAAACTTGATCAATTCTATGAACAAGAAAAAAAAAACAAGAAAATAATGAAAATCGTTATTAATTACTATTGCAATAAATTGTTAATATTATCTATGCAATAAATACAATTGAAAAGAAAAAAGGTTCAGTTAGTTATTCGAAAGATTTCAATCAAAGATACATGAATGTACGAAGTAATTACGAGTATTATATTATTTGCATCAAATTACGAAACAATTTCTTCTACCAAGATGGAATTCAAAATGTTGTCTAGTGTCCCATACTGTACCAAATAAAATTTCGAATTAACGATTACGGTAACACGATTATTTGATAACACTCAGGTACAAACAAGCACACATACGGTAGTAATTGACGCGTTTATGAAGAGATCAAGAATTGTGTATTTTTCTTTCTCATAATTCTACCTGTTACTTACACAGATTCCGTTTCCCTTAAGTTTTCACTTCCTCTCTTTTGTTTCGCTTGTCCGACTCGGTCTTTTGAAGCAACCGGACGAAGATAGGCGCCGGTTGGTTTCGTGCTGACGTGCGAATACCCAAGGCACATATCCGTGACCAAATCTCGAACGGTTTTATTACGATTTAACACGCCCTTACTACTTACCTTTACAACGGTGCTACAAGAGATAAAGATGTACAAAGGTTGTATGAAGAAAAAGAAAAAATATATCTATGTGTGTGTGTGTGTGTGTGTTTGTGTGTGCAGGAACGAGAAATAAACATATTTATATGCAAAAAAAAAAAAACGAAAAAGAAAAAAAAGATCGGAATAAACAAAATGATACGACGAGATCGTAAATGCAATGATTTATGAACATATAAGTTTGAAAAATTCTTACCTTAGGTGAGAAGAAGACAAAACAAAATTTATTATTCGATTTCGATACGTTAACAGTGAAAAAAAAAAAGAGAATTATAAAAAAAGAAAAAGAAAGAAAATGAGAAAGAGTCAAAATAAAGACCAGGGTAAACAGATGAGATTTTGGGCCGTTGCTAACGAACGAACGTTTCGCAGAATTGGTGAGAAAGAAAGAGATAATAAGAATTCTTGAAAAGATACAACTTTAGCGATGATCTTTTACCTCGTTCCGTTCGTTAATCTTGCAAAATACGAGTTCTTTCTTTCGTACGGCCGGTTTTTACGAGAAGGACGAAAGAACGAATGAAAATTATACTAAAGAAATAACTCGGTGTTATGTATGTATGCGTGTATATAATATACTTCAGAATCGTTCCGGTATGTGTTGTTATATTTTCAATGTTTTTGTATTAGTATAGAGATCGTTTGTTAACGTGGAAAGAGAATATGTAAACAAATATGTCAGAGTATTTGTCAGTCTGTTCGGAACAACGAGACCGTACACACCTGTCCTACATAAATTCGAAGTTCGATCGATAATATAATTGGTAATTATTTTATTTTGTTGTTTTTTTTATAATTTTATATAACAATACATTTATATCGTAACATTGCATTATTTTGTAATTTTTATTTAATTTATATTTTTTTTTTATTTCATTTGATAATAGTTAGGTATATTTTGTTTGCGTGTGTACTCAATACAACGTTGTCGTGTAATAATTGTATTATATTAAATAGATAATTCTTTTTATTTAATTTATATTTTTTTTTAATTTCATTTGATAATAGTTAGGTATATTTTGTTTGCGTGTGTACTCAATACAACGTTGTCGTGTAATAATTGTATTATATTAATTAAATAATTCTTTTTTTTATTTTATTGGGTTGTTCAAAAAATAATTTCATTTTATTTTTAGTGAAAATAAAAACAATTTTTGTTTCAAGATTAAACTTAGGATTTTCGAGTAGGTTCCAATAATTTAATTTGATAAATATAAACTCTTAACGATTTCACGTGTTGTTATTTACGAATTTGCATTAACTCATTTTAAAATTGTGTCAAGAAAAAAACGAAATTACTTTTCAAATAACCTAATATATTTTTTGTTTACTTTAGATTAAACATATTCTTCTTCCCCCTTCTCCCCCGATTGTAGACAACGATACCGTCGTCTTCGTAGACCGATTTTGTTTTTCTTCTCTCAGCAGGATTCCAAAGAAGGATGATCGTTCCCTTATATTGACGAGACTAGCCAAAACTTCGTGTTCAAAATACAAAACACGTTCATTTTTGTTCGTTTTCCTTGCAAAAACATTTCTGCAAAATTTTTATTATTCCAACTCCTCGATAGTTTGATCGTAAAAAAGAAACACAGGTATATTCATTTCGTGAGTCAGAATTTGTGTAGGAACTTTTGAAAAACTAACGAGTCAAAAACAAAGTCTCCCATTAATTTTCGTTTCGTGATGAGAAAAAAAACAAACACGTGTGTGTGTGTGTGTGTGAGAGAGAGAGAGAGAGAGAAAGAAAGAAGGCAAGAATTAGATGATTTCAAAAAACAAGTCGTTGAGAAATCCCATAATTTGTTTGGTCATTTTTTTGAATCATTTCTTTTGTTCGTTCGGTTGTCTTTCATTAAATTCTCATTGGTCTCAGATATTTTTTTCTTTTTTTTTTTTTTTTTTTTTTCCTTCAACACGGACTTCTCTCTCCTTCTTCGAAAACATTTACAAGGATAATATTTGTGTGCGGTCATCTTTGATTTCTATCGTCGTAGATGTTGCCGTTGTCGCCAATTCTCTTTCTATTTCTCTCTCTCTCTCTCTCTCTCTCTCTCTCTCTCTTGCATACTGCGTGCACGTAGTGTAATAAAGTCGATGGAAAAAGGTGCTAAACATGTGCACGAGAAACGTGACTGTTTATTACATCAGTGTCCTTGAAGCGATATACGTTAGATAATCGCAACGTATATTAACGCTGATGCATTTGCTCGAACTGTTGCGTTCCTCTTCTCGACACAACTCACGCGTTAAACAACTATGACAAAATAAATTTTCCATTAGTTTCACGAGCATGCTAGAAAGAGAAAGAGAAAGAGAGAGAGAGAGAGAGAAGAGAAAAGAAGTAAAAGAATGATTCGAAGAATATTTCATAAAAGGAAGAATATTTTATCCGGAAGGAAAGATGTTTCGAAATGTATTTTATAAAGATTTTTTTTGCCGTTTTTTTTTTTTTCCAAAGTACTTGCTGCTGAAAGGGGTTAAATTATATTCACACAGAAAGAAAAAACACATTAATTATTAAATATAATTTATTATTAATAAATTATTCTCTTCCTACAAAAAACATTTTGGTTAAAAGTATTCAACACTCAAAGGGTTAAAAACAAAAATTTGTCGTCAAACAAAAATTTTCTTCAATATGTTATAACAAATACAGAATTATTTTTTGATAAAAAGAAAAGAAAGTGTACAAAATTGAACTTTTATAATGGCACCGAAACAACAAGTGGACGAACCAACAACGAGGACATCGAGAAAAAGAGTTGGAGAAAGAGGAGGAGGTGGAGGAAGAGGAAGAGGGGAAGAAGGAGAAATAAATAAAAGAAATAAAGAAGGGCGAAGGATGAAGGTGAAAGGAGGAGGAGGGGGGGGCGGCGGTCCTCCCTCGCGAATCTCTTCGCCAAATATGGCTACCAAGAGGCCCCCGCCAGGAGTATCTTAATCCTCCGATTGTGAATAAACCCTCATGCGAATTGTCTCATTTAAAAGTCGCTTCTTTCACGTGTTGGAGAACTGATAAAGTTGCTGAGTCATGGTCTCTTCTACCCTCTCCCTCCTTCCATCGGGTCGTGGTCAAACGTCTGACCTTGAGATTTATCAAGGATTAAAAATGTCATATCAGAATTGTTTTTATATTACATTTTCTTCCAGTTCTGTAATTATTTCTTTGTGTTTTTTTTCCCCCAAGATTGTATTCAAATGATAATCCTTATCAATTTATTTCTATTTGAATATTGAACGAAAAAAAAAGCGAAAAAACATTAGAAAAATGTAGAAAAAATAATAATAAATAAATTTCTGAAAGTATTAAATATCGAAATTGACAGACGGCGTCGTGGATCGTTGTAAAAGATAATCCCAACATCTTTCTTATCCTTTCATTCGTATTTAACCATTGGATAATTAAACGAATGAATCATATTCATTGAAAAATATCGTTAGAAAAGTAATCGTCATCTTTATCATGCGACATCATCGTCGTGATGATGATCGTCGTCACGCTTACCGAGCATATCACCGACTCTTCTTCTTCTTCTTGTTCATCATTCTATTTCTATTTGTCTTTTTCTTTTGGTTAGAACGAATTCGATCTCTCGTATTGGTCTCGACTCAATTAAGATTCTTGACGCACGTATATAGATACGCATATGCACCCATAAACATACATACACACACACACATATGTACATGACGTACGTGTCGCTTTTATGAACTTCGCATATCCTTTCGATAGGAAATTTTCATTGAGACGAAAAATGAATAAAATGCATGTACACATATATATATATATATTTATTCATAAAGATACACAACACATATACACAAATATGTATCATATCATATGTAATCATCGTAAAAATCAAAAGAAAGTCATTCATCAACAAACAAACAAAAAATCTCGATTGAATTGATCGAAGAATATTAAGTGCACAGCTTTGCTTGGGTTACAGGTTGGTGATCGGAGAAAAGGGGTACGTTTGCGAGAAAATAAAGAAAGGGAATAGAAATAATAGGTAAAGAAAGAGTGAAAGAGAGAGAGAGAGAGAGAGTGAGAGAGAGAGAGGGAGAGGGATAGAAAGAGAGAGAGAGAGAGAGGGTTTTAAAAAATAAAAGAAAACGAAAACGAGAAAGTGCTATCCAGCTGTGTGTTATGATCGGGAGCATAAAGGCAGAAAGATGCTCGAGGTTCAGCGCTCGGACTCTTTGAGAAAGGGAGAGGCCTACGACCCTTCCAGCACCCATTTACTACCCCCCGTAACGACCGGGGCTTCCGTCTCTGGGTGGAAGCCCGCCGAGAGAAGCGTCTCCTTCAATCGAGACGTCCACGTCAAGAGGATCGGTGAGTTTAGGCATTCGCGCCCAACAAGATGGAAAGCCTGCAAAATAAAAAAAAAATAAAAAAAAAGAACAAAACAAAAAATGAAAGAGAAAAAAATAAGAATATAAAAAAAAAAAATATATATATATATATAGAGCTTTTGCCATGGGGTACGAAATTATTTGTGGGTTGCTTGATTTTTGCTTTTGTTTTTTTTTTTTTATGAATCTTTTATCGTCCAATCTTCTTCTTTATTTTTACAATTATTTTCAAAACTGATGACACATTTATTCTACATAATTATTGTTATATTAATTGTATTTTAAATATTAAATTTATTAGTGAGAAATGTTAACAATGTAAATGTTTATACTTTGAATTTTACAAATTCATTTAATTATTATTTCATATTTTCCAAGATGAACTGAGAGAACTTTGTTCGGTAAGAGGTGCTCGTATGAATACATATAAGAGAAAAGAATGCAATGCCATGCTCGTTTCGTTCTCATCTACGTCGGTGACTCCCGAGAAAAAGAAAAAAAAGATAAGAGAGTGAGAGAGAGAGAGAGAGAGAGAGTCGCGAAAATGATTGCCCGCACAGCAACGGTCTTATGTTCCAGAAAAAATATGGACCAGCCCCTTAGAGCGATCAACAGATTGTGAAAATTATTTGCGACGTTCCGCTAACTTTGTGACGACTGTACCGACCTGTTGTTGCACTCTCATCTATCTCTCTCTCTCTCTCTCTCTCTTTTTCTCTCTCTCTCTGAAACACACACTCTTTCCAACTAAAAGGTTGAAACTTTTCTCGGGACACGTACGTTTCTTGGAAAACGAAACTCGCGAAATTCCATTTCTATCTAACTTCTCATGTTCTCACGTTTGTTATCTTAATTAATTATTTCTTTTATTTATTATTATTTTTAATTATTTTAATTAATTAATTATTTAAATAGAAGAAAGGTAAAAACGACAAGAAATAAAAATTGCAGAAAAAATCAAGCAACCTAATCGTTGATCTAATTTTGTTCACCTGGCGTGTTTCATTTTGCCTAACTCACATCTAACTATTATCAAAAGCTCAAGTTATTCGAATTTGATAACATCCTAATCAAATAATCAAATGCCTAACGCTGAAACTAATGGCGTGAATTATTTAATCAATTATGTTTTCTATTTTTGTAATTTTTTTAATTACATCATCCCTCTCTCTTCTTCCTCTTCTATTATAATACGTTAATGGGATGCACGAATGTGTATGCGTGTGTGTGTTTATGCATAATCATTAATAACATCAAATAATAATAATAATAATAATATAATTAATGATTTAACTAAAGTAAGCGTGCATTTATTATCGTACGCATAACCGTAACTTTTCTTAACCGAGTTTGTTCCGAAACGATGTACATTGGATTGACCTTTTTCTCAAGGTCAACCCTGATCCCGCTATTTTCGAGTTAAAAAAAAAAAATAAAAATACAAAGATACAATCGCGTATTATCATCTGACAAAATGATGAGAAATTTGTCGTCGTTGTTATTTCGTTTATTAAAAACGTTTCTTAAAATAACATTTTCCTATTATTTTATGGAAAAGAAAAAAGAAAAATTCATCGATTTAGCATAATGGCTTTTGTCCAAGAACCATAGGTACTACCAAGAATGCGTAATATATTATTTTGCGGTTACGGAAGATGTTTCAATAATCTTATATTCACATATGTATATATCTATCTTTCTCTAACGCATGTTACGCATGCTATAAAGTTTAAGCTTGTTGAACAGTCCCGATATTACGGGATTCTTTGCTTTCCTTTTTAACATAGAAAAAGAGAGAGAGAGAGAGAGAGAGAGAGAAAGATATTACGTAAACGAATCACGACAGACGAAAGTTATCTTTAACGTTAAACCGGCCGTTCAACTTTAGTACGAGATTAGATTACATTAGTAATAGATGTGGAATAATGTTTATTAAAAAAAAACTAAACATCGTTTTATATAACTTATTATTTATCGCTACATATCTTACATATATATATATATTTTTTTTCTTTTCT
Source organism: Polistes dominula (assembly GCF_049000335.1). Taxonomy (NCBI): domain Eukaryota; kingdom Metazoa; phylum Arthropoda; class Insecta; order Hymenoptera; family Vespidae; genus Polistes; species Polistes dominula. The sequence goes on from NW_028301046.1 coordinate 672,810, forward strand.
ATAAATTCCTCTTATATCTAATAAAATATTCGAATAACATTTTGCGGTAAATTCTGATTAGAAGTTAAAAAAAAAAAAGAAAAAAAAAGACAACTAGCGCGTGTATAGTTGACAAGTAGGTCTTTCAAATCTATAAATACTCAGTATATTACTTATGTTAGATGAAATTTATGATCACAGTGCAAATCCAATCTCCACAAATAAGGTTTCACCGCGTATACGCACGCATTTCAGTAGAAGTTATTTAGTATTGATTTTATTTCTTAGAAATAGAATAAAATAAAAAAATAATAAAGAGAGAGAGAGAGAGAGAGAGAGATAGAAAAAAGGCAAAACTAGATCGTAAAAGTAAAAAAATTCGTTAGACTGTTTACAACTGTGGGGTTCCACTTACGGAAATCGTTGCATTCTATTTTATCGATTGCTATCGCATCCGATTTACGCGACGATAAGACGCACTCTCGTTACCAATCACGAGGGTCCGCGTGTCGACTCGAGAACATACAGGAGAAAGTGACTAAACGTCCTATGGGATAGTCTAAAGGTATGGTGATACAGTGATACAATAATATCTTGCGAATACCGGCACGGGAAAATTAATGGCCAGTAAAGGGCCCCGAGGTAACTATCTTAAAAGCCAACCGGCGCTTGTATTATTTTATAGTTGGCATCCGCTGCTTTTACGAGCCCGCAAACCCTCACCGAATACGATTCCTTGTACTTTTCTCTCTCTCTCTCTCTCTCTCTCTCTCTCTCTCTTTCTATCCCGCTTCTAGTCATTTATTTCTTCTCTTTTAGAAAGAAATAAGGAAAGGAAAGAAATAATGAAAGATAGAAAATGAAACTGAAAGAGAGAATATAAACTAAACGTGCTTTCGAACACGACCGAGTCATTCTTATCATCGTTTGTCGGATTCTTCTAATGATAGTCAAGTATAAAAACGATTTACTTTTTTTTACTTTTTTTTTTTTTTTTTTTTTTTTTTAATAAAAATAGTTGACAAAGATTGACATGCCATGTACGTAGGTTGAAAAACTTAAATAATGGCAACTATTTATTCACAACCGATACAAAAGAGTTACATGTTTGCATCTGTTACTGTCCTTCAAAGTAGTCACCAGCGTTGTGTAGAGAACCCGTTACCAGCGATGTAGAAGGCGTAGTATATCGTCAACAAAGTTTGTTCTGTTGATGGTGCGAATGGAACGATCTAATAGTTGCCACTATTTAAGTTCCAACCTTCGTATATAGTCGATCAATGAAATATCCAATCAAATATTAAATATTCATGGACGTGTTATTATCAAATGTATCTGTCATAATTATAATAAGCTAAAAAATATTGTACCACGACATGTATTGTAACTAAAAGAAAAAAAAACGAGAATGATCGTTTTAGAAACGATTAGGTTATATTAATTGTTCGATTATCCTCGCGTTGACACGAATGCGTCGTGGTTTTGTCCAAGGCCAAGCATGATCATCAAGTCGGTCGACGAACTCGTTCGCCCATTCACCCATTCGCTTTTTACTCATTTACCGACGAGGTGGTCCGCAAAAAATACACACACACAAACGCAGACAGTTGTTTGCGCGAAATTACTTTGAAATCGAGCTAGTCGAGCTTTACTCGAAGAGTAATTAAATTCGAAATCGGTTTTCAACGTTTTCTACGTTAAAACGCCATGTGCTTTTTTTTTTTTTTTTTTTAATAGTATGTTGATTAATTATTTCTTTCTTTAAAATCGTATTACATTAGATTAATACACAAGTAAATAAAGAGAAGGATATACATATATATTCAAATCAATTGATTTTGGTGAAACGAAACGTTACGTCTTTTCAACGAGCGACGATAATCGTCTTACGCAAGAAACGTCTTCTTGCAAGTGATTTCTGTTGGTACGATTTATTGCTCCATAAATACTGCACATCGTCGATCGTGGAATAACGTATACCTATCATCCAAAGAGAAAAAGAGAGAGAGAGAGAGAGAGAAAAACTTGAAGACGAATCATAGATGTCGAAACGTTTCCTACTTGTATATTAAAATAAAAAAAAAACAACAGATGTGTGCAGATCACACGTGTTAGAAGTGAAACCTTGAAAAACTAAGTTTCCAGAGAATGAGACGAATGCAGAATATCAGGTTGTAGGATAATTGTAGGATTTATTTGTTATAATATTATTATTATAATATTATAACATTTTCTCATCGTTCTATATTCGTCATCGAACATCATTTCATTGTAACGATCGGTTTTGAGTACATAATCGAGTTGTAGCATGTGAAAGGTAAAACTTAGAATATCTAGGAAGTATTTCTATTCCTTTGGAAGACTATAGAAAAGGATAGGAAGAATAAAAAGAAAGAAAAGAAGAAGTCCCTTTGCGAAGGGACTCTAAGCCGCAGTAAAAAAAGTTATCGTTGGACCTGGTGCATTAGTGGCCGCACTATATTTCTTATTATACCAGTGCGAGGTGTATTATACTCTCTCTCTCTCTCTCTCACTCTCTTTTTTACTCTTTCTCTTTCTCTCTCTCTCTCTTTCTCTTTCATCGTCAATGCGGGCGGTCTAGAGAAGTCAGCCTAGTTGGCCGGTGCAATGTTCTCGCGCATGCCCCCTTCGCCGAAGCTCGTTAAGGGTCTTTCCTGTGTCTCCTTTCGTCCTTCGCGTTATCCTCAACGTTATCCTGCTTGCCCATTTCCTGGATAGTCGCGTGCTGCACTCTTCCCAACTACTATTATATACAAGGTGTACTTCTATAATATATCCAGGATGTAATTAACACGTGCAATTTATTTCACAATTAAAATCGCTTAAACAATTCAACAATTTATTTTGTATTTTTATTCGATCAATATCTAAATGTTTATTTAAAGTATCATATAATTTTAATAATTTTATTGAATCTTTGAATATTTATTTGAAAGAGTTGGAAATAATATTACCATCATATTATGATGGTTTAGATGTTAGATTATTTTTCATGGAAAATATTTGTCAAATATTTCGATAAATCAAATTGGTTTTATACACATTGTATAAAAGGTTGCAATAGGTTTCAGGATTCGTTCTAAGATCTTCGTTACGTTGTTAATGGACACCGCATGGCTAACATTTTTTTTGTTGTTTTTTTTTTTCTATCTCCTTCCTCTTCTCTTACCTGCCCTTCTGTTTTCCGTTCAGGCCACCTTTCTCTTTTCCCCACTCATCACCCCTCAGGTCACTCGTTCTCCTCTATCTATCTTTCTTTCTCTTTCTTTCTCTTTCTCTTTCTTTCACGTAATTACCGCGCGTCCCTTCCCATAAACGTAAAAATCATTTTTAACGTTCCGATAGGAGCCGTCTCGAAAAACCGCTTTTTGTCTCGCGTTAAGCCGTACTAAAGGGTTTCTTTCGGAAGGGAACTGGACGGTAAAGAAGTTTCTTTTATAGCGGAAAGGCCACCGAATTGCAACAACGTCCGGAAATCATGATGATTCTTCTCTCTCTCTCTCTCTCTCTCTCTCTCTCTTTCTCTCTACTCAAGAAAATAAACGATGATGCATTTTACTACAATAATTGTCATTTTCTTATCAATGTTTTTTTCTTTTTTGTTTTTTTTTTTATAATACTTTTGAACCTCTTCGTTAATTAACAAAAGATATCTCATTTTTACAATCATTCTTGTTCATTTAACATTTGTAATTCATTCATTAACTCTTTGGGGCACAGTGGGGGGATTAAAAGTGTCCCACCTTTTTGATACACCGTAATGCACATGGTGAGACATTTTTAATCCCACCTTGAAATATTATTGCAATATCCTTACTTGAATTTTAAAATGAATAAAATATAAACTCGAGAAAGAAGAATTGTCATTGATATTGCATAACCATTGGTCAAATTATAATTAAAAAAAAAAAAAAAAAAAAAAAATAGAAAAGAATAGAAAAAGAAATGAAGATTATAGGTTGTTTTATTATAAAAATAATCGATTCGTCCTTCGACAATCCTTGTGGCAGGAAATGTTAAGGTAGAGCACGGATATACTGAAAGGAGGAAGTATCGGAGTATCGAATGGACCAGACCGGACCGGACCGGACCGGTATCGCAAGTCGAGAACGCGGAGGTCGCGCAAGCGTTACTTTCGTGAGATGCGTGCCTTGTAGAGGCTACGTGCCTTGGCCAAGGGAAGGTTATAGGTTAGACACGTACAGATTATGGGAATACAAATTAGCGACGTATCTCGACAACACGTTGAGCCGAGTCCTACGTTCCGAGACACGTACTACTCAACATTAATTCGTCTTATCGAACGTACGCGAACGATGATTTTTAACTCCTTGATATTTATTTACAATGAAAAGGAATAGAAAAAAATAAGCAAGTATTTTTCAAATGAAAAATTTCAATGCAATTGACAGGGTGATCGAATTTTCAATAATATTTTTAATATCATAAATAATTAATTGAAATTTTTGAAAATTAGAAATTTATAAATTTAAAGAGGGATAGTAATATAATTGGCGATAATATATAATTTATTAAAGAAACAAAAATTTATAATTCAATATATATATATATATATTTATACCATAATTAAATAAGGTATATTAGAAAATAAGGAATTAATAAATCTAAGGGGGGGGGATAGTGATCGAATTTTCAATATTTTAATATATTATCGTTCAAAAATATATATATACCGTTAAATAAATATAATAAAATCCCCCAAAAAAAGAAAAAGGATAAGAAGGTCGGATTTGAAACGACCCGACACGAAGCAGTGGCGATTAATGGCGTGATCCATTTTCCCTTACGACAAGTTCTGTAACAATCATTTAGGCCACGCGATATCACGCTTGAAAACACCGCTTCGCGTATCCTTAGCGCGTTCGCGAAAGCCAACCTTATGGACCGTAAATCACTCCCGTCTTCTCTCATGCACTTGTTTTTTTTTCTTCCCCTCTACTTCAACTTCTTCTTCTTCTTCTTCTTCTTCTTCTTATTCCTTTCTCTTTCTTGCGCTACTTCACAGGGCTACTACTACCTCGTTTCCTCTCTCTTTCGAGAATCTTAGAGACGGGAAAGAAGAAACGATATGCGTGCAAGAATGTCGAGTTACTTGACTGCTACTCGAATTTGTTCAAAATAAAAACAGGAAGAAAAAAACAAGTGAAATATCTTCTTACGAAAATTCTTTATTATAAATTATCCTGGGTGATTTATTTTATATTATAACAAGGGGTGCCCTAAGGGTGCACGTTGTTGTGGCTCACAATCAATCCGATACACACGTCTAATAATCATGACTCTTTGTTAATAAACAAATAATATTGCGATTATAAATTGAGATATAAACTATCCTATCTTTCAAGTTGAATGAAACTGAACATAGTGTGTAAAATTTGATTAAAATCGGTTCAGTAGTTTAGGAGTCCATTGCGGAACAAACAACGTGACGTGACGTAATTTATATACATTAAGATAAGATTATTGATTATTACCAAATGAGTTATAGAAAAATCCTTGAACATTCGTAAGGTTTAATAATGATGCAATGAGAAAAGAAAAATAGAAATATTTCCTACAACAGTTGCATGATAAGCCAATCGATTAAACTTGTTAATAGAAGAAGAAGAAGAAGAAGAAGAAGAAAATCGTAAACGTAAGATAAGTCTGATGATCGAACAATGAAAGATCTATTCATCCACGCCGGAAATGATCGAACCTACTCATGTCTTATCATATTTCTCTCTTTCTTGTTCTTGCTATGGAAGCAAAAGGATCTACAATGATTGTGGTAGTGGTAGTAGTTGTGGTGGTGGTATAGTGTACCTTCTTCTTGAGAGAAAAACATTTACGAGCATCGAAAGAGTGGGTCAGCTCCGTGGTTGTGATCTTTGACCCCCCGCGGCAAGACGCCACTTGCACTTCCGCCAATTCTTTCTCCTTACCCCCACCACTCTTCTTCTTTCTTTGGTTCGTTCGAGAAGCGTGCACCTTCGCAAAGCACCTGCCATCCTATCCATCCTTCTTCTAACACGCATCTTTTTCTCTTTCTCTCTCTCTCTCTCTCTCTCTCTTTCTTGTTCTTTTTCTTTTTATTTTTATTTCATTCCCCCGAAGCCGAGTCAAATTGTTAGCTGCCATTAATCGAGCATAAATCGTTCGCGTATAAACCACGAGATCTTCCAACCGCGTGACGTCAATTTTCACCCTACGAGCTGTCCCATACATTCGGCTAGTCACCGAGCAGCAACGCACGAGATTGGTACACACCATACACCATCCTCCGAGAAAGAGAGAAAAAGAAAGAGAAAGAGAGAGAGAGAGAGAGAGAGAGAAGCTCATCTACCCCAGGCCCGGAAACGTTAGATCTGAAAGGCTACGCGCACCAGCGATTACCACGAAGAGTTAATTATTGGCTGACGCACCGATACGTCGACTACGCAAAAGATACGTGGGAATATAGTCTATGTGAAAAAGAAACAAAGAGAGAAAGAGAGAGAGAGAGAGAAAGATAATATAATACTTGTGAACTTCGTATACACCCCTACCCCCAAAGACTCGATTGATCAAAAAAATCATTGCAATCTGATTACATCATTAAAATGAAAATCGTTTAATATTAAAAGTAGTAGTAGTGTCTGATTGCTTAATACATTTTTTTGTTTTTAAATTTTGCACTCGTAGGTTGATAGAAAATGATCATTTGTTAAGAAATATTTGTGTTGGATCATTTAAATAAATAAAAATAGGAAGTTTGATACGTAATATGAAAGACGAGACACGTGTTTAAGAATCGTGAATGATCTTCCTACCGAAAATAGAACACGTGTCAAACTTGTTTTAATGTGTTCACGATATTGACTTAATAGGGAACGTCTTTAAAACGGATTAGAAACTCGTCAAACGACATGAAACGATCTTAACTATTAGCATGTTCATCCAACGAACGAACGAACGAACGATCGAAGGAATGAACGAACGAATGACGGCTCTTGGGTATGACGTATTTCAAGTAACTCGTGACGTTCGTTAATGTCGCGTTAATTAAATCTACGTTTATTTAATGAGACATCGAAACGTCACTCAGACTCGTTTACATTTCAACTGCAATTATTGAATCTTGTTAACGCATTGATATTAAATTTTCTTTTCTTTTTTGAAGTGAAAAAAAATTCTTTAGAATCAGGGTGATTTGAAAATCGTGAAACGGAAGAAATCGTGAAACCGATGAAACAAAAATAAATAATTAATTAATTAATAAAATTCTATATATAAAAATTCAGTATAACAATATGTTTGTCCACTAATAATTCCGAAACTACTCAACTTATTTTAATGAAATTAATTTTATTTCACACGTGATTTTTTCCAACTTAGCACATAGCACAATTTTGGTTCTGTAAGGTTCTTTCAATAGATGGCACTGTATAACAATTCAATTATTTCGAAGCTTGATTTTCTTTGAAGGTTTCACTTCTACCGTGTGTGATCTGCACAAATCTGTTTTTTTTTTTCTATTTTAGTTTCATGTAACAAATGGAATATATATAAATGTAAATTTGAAAAAATGATGTTCAATATTTTTCCAATTATTATCGTAAAAATACATATATATAAATAATATTCATTTATAATTACAAAAAAATGATTAAGATATATTATTGGGTCCGTGTCTAAGAAGTCCATCTTGTAGTTCAATGATACGTGTAATAAAATTTAATTGGTAAAAATGAAAAAAAAAAAAAATTAAAAAAACGTCGGGACAAAATTATAGGAAGTTGAGAATGACGTATGAACATTTTCGAATAATTGGATTAGATATAAAAAAAAAAAAAACTGTCAACCGTACGAGAAATTATTGATGTAAAATTGCATATTGAAAACGTTCTACAAATAAAAAAAAGAAAAAATAAATAAAAAGAAAGTTATGAGAAATATCGATGATAAATATAAGAAGAAGTACAACATCGTTAAAGTGTTTTTGAGGTTGAAAAATAAAGATCAAAGGACTGTTTGAAAATCACTGACTCGTCTCGTGCATGCCATTTGCCTAAGCCTCTTGGTAGAATATCTCAAAGGTACTCATCGTCAAGAAGTACCTCACGATCGGTTATAGAACTCTCTCTCTCTTTCTTTCTTTCTTTCTCTTTCCCATCACACATTCTATCTCTATTTCTCTCTCTCTCTCTCTTTCTCTTTCTCTTTCTTTCTCTCTCACATCAATTCCTACTCGGCATAAACGTGCACCACATGCTAATACACATCGGAACCTCTTTCTCTCTTTCTCTTTCTTTCTCTATTCGGCAAATGGAAGAAGTTCTGGTCGTGTCTGCATACATACTTATGCGATGCGTGCACGTCGGTGTAATTCTCGTGTGCGGATCAGCACATCCTGGTAATAATTAGTCTTTGGAATCACGGTATCGAATCGCGTCTTGTCCGAGATCAAAGAATCATGAGGCTATTGATTCTACTCGCCTTACTCTCCCCATCTCAAGCGTTAAAACTCGTTATCGCGATTAAAATTACCCGCTCGTTCCCTCGTTCCTGGTATATAGATATATATATATACATATATGTATTCCTTGTATATACGTATCTAGAAGATATTTAAATGTATTAAGAAGCCCCAGAAAGAGAGAGAGAGAGAGAGAGAGCGAGAGTTTCTCGTTGAAAGAATAAAAAAGAAAACAAATTCCTATACAGGGCCACGATTAATTCTCATCAGACGTGAATAAAGAAGTAATCCTTATCGTTAAACGTAATTAAAGCAACTTTTATCGTATTAGAAAAAAAAAAGAAAAAAAAAACCAATAGATACATTTTTTTCCCCGTAAACGCGTTGTTCTTATCGTGAGATTAGAAATGTTTCTCGTACTTTTACTATTTTCTTAACTTGTTCTATTTATTTTTATTCTATGACATATTGTTTATCGTTTATTTATAGTTTTTTTTCTCAGGCTTGAAGAAATAAAAATAAAATTAAAATAAAATAAAATTCTTCCCTTTTTACCGGTTTCTTTGTTAAAGGAGATAACTTTGCGCGAAAAAAAGGGATAGGAAAAGAGAGGAATTCATGGACAAAGCTTCTTTTGTCAAAGACCGAAGATCGTAAAGACAAAGTCTCGAAGGGGGGAAAAAAATACAAAATAAAAAATAAAAAATCAAAGGAGAAGAAACGGAAACGGCAGTAAAGTAAATCGTTTAGAGAGAGAGAGAGAGAGAGAGAGAGAAGGAAAAAGGGGGTTTGTTTTAAAGTTCCCATTTCCCACGCGCGAGACAGAAAAAAAAACCGCTCAAAGGTTCGAACAAAGTTATTGGAAATGGTGCTTGGGAAGAGAAGCATCTAATTGTAAGATCTACTAGCTTTTAGTGTTTGTACTAAAAGTGGCACGAACGACAGTTTAGTCGACGAGGAACAGGCGATTAGAGTCGCCAGGACGACCTCCTTCGAGTCGAGAAGAGGTGTCCATAGATGACCTCGGTTTGATCATTGCATTCGTGTAGAAAACAAGTGATGCTATAAATCCATCGATCAAGATTATCAGGAGACACTTGTTACGTTGATTCGTATAATCTTTAAACAACTATCTGTGTTTTCGACGTTTAACGTTCACCTAATTAACAAAAATGTCGATCACAGGATAGGAAGGATACATTTGATAATATTTTTTTTTTTATTCAATCATTTTTGATTTTATTGTATATCTGCTATTCGATAAATAAATATAAAAGAAAGAAAGAAAAGAAAAAAAAACAACAAAGATTGTAAAGTTCCGTAGCACGATTCGAGACGCGAGAAGGATGCTTTATTAAAGGAGATTGCGATCTGGTACGGTTGGATGATACCTGCTTCGAAGCGTGGGCGTGCTGAGCCGTTGCGTACACACCCGTTGACCTTTGCCCTCGTGCTGCCTTTCGCGTTCGTTTTTGCGTTCGTTTATGCGTTCGTTTATGCGTTCAACCGCTCCTCGAACTCTTTATCTCAAAGCTTACACCGACTGAACATATATATATATATATATATATATAATACACGTTCGTAAAGTATCGATTATAAAAATGCACTTCAATTCGTTCTTTCAGATAATATTAATGAGACTTAAAGTTGAAATGTTTCAACGTACGACGAGTGGTTTTAAATAGGGAAAAAGGAATGAAAGAAAACGTGTTGTACACGTGATAGAAAAGTTTTAGACAGCGAAAGTTCGACCTTTTACACGAGTAACGAGCCAAGTTATTCTAATCGATACGAAACTAAACGTGAAATTACGAGATCGAGTGAACACGAAATTCGCCTAAGCCAAACTAATCACGAGTCATCCTTCTGTTAGCTTTCAAAGAGAATCAAAATAAAACAGAAACAAAAAGTAGATCTAATCAGTGGAACGATTTAGCGGCTTTCAAACTAACTCGTTCGGTTAGCAAGAGACGACGACGACGACGACGACGACGACGTGCGTCGGTTGGCGATTAAACTTGGTGATTAACTACTAACGACCGTGCTATTTAACATAAATCGCTAATTTAGAAGAACTCATGCTCTTAAGCATGGCCGATATCTATTATCAGTTTGATTAAAATTCCTAAATTCTTGTTCTTCCGTTGTACGGATTAATCTACGTGGAATATCACTTATAAAGGGTGTCTCTTAATTCTCTTGTCATGTTCGAGTATAATTTTCTTTCCGAACAAAAATATTCATATTCAAAAGACATCCCCATGCAATATAAAAAGTCGGCAAGGATTATAATCGAATATCGATTGTTTCAGGACGTGGTACACCGCGCGTGGCCGCGGCTCTCGTAGGAAATGGAGAAGGTAGGTTGATCTTGAGCCCGGTGCACAAGGAAAATATATTATCGCGCAGTAAAGAAGACTTAGCTCAAGAAGCAGCACTGGTGTTGCAACAAGTTGGTAGCTTGCGTTGCGTGGCACACGACAATAGACGGTTACCTGGTAAATTCAGCACTTTACCAGCACGACGAGGAGGAGGGAACGTTAATAAAAAACGTCCAGAATTGCCGTTAGATGTAAAGAGACGTAAGAGCGAAGAAATCGGTGCTACTACGACGAATAGTGGTGGTAGTGGTGGTGGTATTGGTGGTGGTGGTGATGGTGGTGGTGGTGGTAGTGCTGGTGGTGTTGATAATCAATTGTCTTGGACACCAAAACCTAAGAAGAAAACATTGGAGAGAAGCAACAGCGATGCGAGTTCGAAAAAATTGAAGGGTACATTGGCCAAATTTTTTTCACCAAAATTAGAAAGAAAAAGAAAACCTGTGGGACGTAGCGTAAGCGACTTGGGTACGTTCACTAGACAATATCGTAAGAGAAGCGGTAGCGAAAGCGAAGGATCGCATTTGAGTAGTTCGGCACGAGCAAAGAAACAATTATCGCCGATAATCGAAGCATCGCCTCAGGTAGATCAGACACAACCGTTTCATTTTGGCGTGATCGGCAAGGAGGAAGGTAGTAAGCCTGATGCTAAAAAATCGAAGCAGGAGGAAGGTGGTACAGATGTCGAGAGAATAATCGAACGGGTCGAAAGGAAAGAGAGGATCGAAGAGACTATTACCGAGATCTCTCTCGATCGATCGATCGAAGACCCGAGGAAAGATAATAAACTCGTTGATAGGCAGAAACGAGTAGATATCACGAATGATAAGGATCGTATTACCGGTGAAGAGAAGGAAGTGACGGCTTCTAGGAGGAAGACGGAAACAACGAATCGTATCGCGTCGTCCGAAGTTAAAGAGGGAGAGGGGGAGGAGGAGGAGGAGGAGGAGGTCGACGAGGTCGACCGGGTTGGGAGTATGCTGCACAGCAGCAGATACGATCTTCAGAAACGAGGCGAGGAATCGACGATCAACAAGATGATTCATCGATTGACCAACGATCGTTCGCCACCGCCACAGCTGACGAGAACTATGGTCTCACCGGGACCCGGTTTTGGACACAACAATAATCGACCCTTCTCTTATACAAGGCCGAACGATTCCTGTAGTCCACCACCTTCGCAAACGAACGTTATGTATGCTCAAGTGCAAACGGATAAAAAGAAGGCTCAGAGGAGTCATTCCGATAGCGACGAAGGTTTGGGTCTCGAAAGGAAGGACTCGTCTCGCGAGAATAGTCCAGCCGAGAAAGAATATCGTAGAACGGATTATTCTTACAGTAGCGATCTGAGACGTAACAACGAGATCAATAATATCAAGTCTCGTTACGAGGAAACTCGCAAGAGTACGACGACTTCCCGTTTCGGTAATCATTTCGGTGGTTCCAAGGATTTCCTATCCTCCAGAGACCTGGACAATCGGTGTCCAGAAGACGAGATAGAATTGGATCGACGTTACGAACCGGAGAAATATACGTCAACGATTTTCGTCGATACCAGTGGTAGAGATAGCACGGATCTCACCTCGAGACCAAATCATCAAAGTGGTATATCCAATAAAACGTCGGAATTGAGTGCAAGACGAGATCTTTTAGAATCTAGGATCAAATCTAGGCTACTTGCTGATGAAATGTACGCTGCCAAAAATACGGCAAACGTATCGATCAAAAAATCCGAACACGAGATTATCGACAAACCAATCGTCCCGTCTCCGGTTACGCCTAATCGAATATCATCGCCTAAACGTTACACCGACACCTACATCACGGAGACTAGAACTAGCAGCAATGGCGAGAAATATATTTTTGAAAAACAGATACACGAGGACAACGGCAAAGTTTATGGATACGAAAAGAAAATTACTAACAAAATTCCATCGGATGGTTACGTCGAATCCAAACCACGAGATGGTTATACGGTTGAAACGAGGACAGACAAGTACGGGGACAAGTACATCGTCGAAACTAGGACGCACGGTAGTTATGCGGACGACTTTAAACCTTTTCTCAGTGACAGAAGTAGGACCAGCCCGGAAGAAAGATTCGAGAATGGCCGAAATCATTTAGGTGGTCCTTACAAGTCTACTAATTATTTACCAGATGAATCTACCCATCCAAGAACGAGTCATTACTTCCGTAACGATCCAAAGGACACCGATACCCTATCCTCGCCAATCGTAGTAAGAAAATTTACTGCGGAAAGGAAACTTTCTAAAAGCGACGATTTCTTAGATCGTGACGTACGTCCCAACGAAAATCTATCAAAAATGAATAAAAATTTCGAATCGATTCGCGGCATGAGTAAATCGACCCAACGTTTGAACGAACTTGGTGATAATTCGAGAATTTTACGAAACGAATATACCACGAGGTCACACGAGAATCTTTGCAGTCACATCAATGATTCAAATATGAGAAAAGATGAAAGATCGTCACCATTCGCCAAAAGACATCTCGACATTTTACGAGAACGACCGATCGATGACTATGACACTGATATCTCGCAAATGACCAATAGCCAATTAGAATCGAAATATTACAAAGAGACTCGAACTACCCAAAGATATAGCAACGGCAAACATCCGATTCACGATGATTACGATAGTTCACCGCCTCGCATAAGAACCGATCGAACTGGCCCGAACACTACGATACGAAATACCGATCCTGGTGTTAGTGGTCATAGTTCGAGTCGTTACGATTCCGATACCACTGCTAGGGAATCGATTCGTCGTGAAACGCGATACGACGAACGTACTACTCTGCGCAAGGATCATAGAAACGGCAACGTTTTGGAAACCGAACCGAAAAAACCACTGAGAAGATCGCGCAATCATTTGGATTACTTTGACGATTCGGATGCTCGAGAAAGTCCACGTGGTAAAAGTTCTTTAGATGAGACACCACCGACAAGACCGTTAAGAAGTTATCACGAAAATGGTAAATCGAGACACGGTAGAACGCAAGAAACTCGAGCTTACATGGAACAACGTCGTTATCGGGAAACACGTTTGAGCGATCCTGATAGGAAAGATCGATTAGCTGATTCTGGAATCGAAAATGATTACAGACGAGATTCGCAGGAAGCAGATAGACGTGAAACGATCGAATCGGAGGATGAAGGCTTTGCTAGTAGACAATTTATCAAAAATGAGAGAAGGCATACCGATAGGAATATGAATTTAACTCCGTTAGAACAACAAAAGTACAACCACGAGAAATATTCGAACGATATCGGTAGCGGTAAATCGAACAACGGATTGGTCACGTCTAAACCTCCCACTGGTGCTGATAAGAAATACGAGAAAAAAGCTGCGAAGAAAAGTGGCACGATGAGCAAGGTTAAACAGTTGTTCAGTAAAAGAGAAAAGAAAGCCAAGGAAGAGAAGAATAAGAAGAATTCGAGAAGTGGTAGCAGTGGTGCATTGACGGACGACGAGGTCACGATGCGCTATCGCGAATATCGCGGAGATCGACTTAGGAGTGCCAAGAGCGCTAGGGACCTTGGCAGCGACATAAATCAGGTAAGAAGAAACACTTTAACGATCTAAGACAATATTTTTTTGAATTCCTTTAAAAAATAACCAAATTATTTCTTCTTTTTTTTATTTTATTTTACTATCAGATCGTTCAACACTTTCTGATCAATTTATTTGTAGATCTTACCTCTGTGTGTATACGTCAAAATTGTATATCTTCTAATATAACATACATATACTTTTAAACGTCACTCGTCTATGTGAAAAGTAGTGATCTTTTATCTCTCTCTCTCTCTCTCTCTCTTTCACTCATTCTCTCTCGAATGTTATAATAAGATTTACGAGCATAGAATTTTATTGATGTTTTTTCTCTCGTTCATTATTTATCGCACGTTCGACGAGGAAGCAAAGTGAAATCAGATAGATGTATACTTCCTAACGGAGCTCCCCGACCGTTCCGGAGATTATCGATATTGGAGAGGAACAAAAAAAAAAAAATCACGAATAGGGCTTGGGAAAGATCATCGACGTCAGTGTACGTATACTAGTTGAATGGTATACCTAACGTGACCAATCGAAAATTGTCTGCAATAAAAAAAAGTTTACGATTTTTCATGAACTTTGATAAATCATTTTTTATTAATATATTTTCGTTCTCTCTTTCTTCTATGGTTTAATTTACGGAAAATGATAAAAACATCAAAGAAACGAATCAAAATGTAGATGATGAGAGAGTTCAGTTCAGTTGAAATATTTTTTGTTAAGGTCACGTTTGCAAGCAACCCCGTAAACTTTTTTCTTTTTTTTTTTTTATAAACTTCTATACATATATATATATATATAAACGTGAGTTAGCTTATCTTGTCGTTGAAAATACACTGGCAAGATTTACCGGACGTAAAGTTACGCTCGAACGGCGAACTATTATTCTCTCGGCTTCGCACCCATCGACGAAACGAAAGGTGGGGCAATCGCGGGTTACGGAAAAGCCATTCGGTTACCTTTCTCGTATTTCCAAGGTGTGCATATTATAAAAGAGAGATCTTTTCATAAAGGTTCCCTTTTATACGTTCATATCGTAAATAAAAAAAAATAAAAAAACTAATAAAAAATGTACAATGTTTCACGATCTGTTAGATTGTTGCGAAATTGATCAAAAGTCTTAGAAAAATATTCAGAATGGTCGGTCGGTCGGTCGGTTGGTCGTCTCTTTTGTCGGTTAGAGATTTATAAATCATTTATGTACAACATGTATGTATGCTAGTTAAACAATAATCCTACTATAATTTACTACGAGTATTATTATTCTTTATTATTCCATGAATAATTTCACGAATGATGTATTAAATCTAAACGCTTGATTTCTCGTGATCCTTTGAACCCAAGTTTCACGTATGTAGGTATGTATGTGTTTGCATAAATACATATTCGTTTATTAGTATATTTTAAATTCCAGTCGTGTGCCCCTTCAATTCGAATTTATCGATAATTGATACGATTAAGGACGAAAGCAAATAATATACGTACAATCATTTACTCGTATATTTTATAAAGTCAGGTGAACGTACGAATATAAAATATCGACGTCATTATCTAATTAGAAGAACACGTTGTAAGTAATGATCATGGTGTAAGCTTCTGATTCGCGTCAATTTGAAAAATTACTAATGTTTTATCTTTTTATGTTGCAAGAAATGAACATTTTTTTTTTTTATATGCAAGACTATTATCCTACGTGTTAGGTTATTGCATTACTGCAAGTCATAAGAATCTTCGTATAAAATTTTCAATAATTTTTAACAATTTTTCTATGCGGAAACCTATATTTTCAAATGATTAAATATTTAACCCTTAAAGTGCACTGTGGGTGTTTGACACCCCAACGTGTTTGAACGTGTCTCCTAAAGTCGCTATTTTAATATTTAGACTTCGCAATTTTTTTACAAGTAGTTTGATACATCTTTTTAAAAATAGAATAGGTTTTATACCCATCTGAATTTTTTTTTTCGAATTCAGTACCATTTTCGAAAGATCAAAAATTTGTTGAGGTGTCAAACACCAAGTATGCACTTTAAATACATTTTTATACTTGTTGTTCTCATTGCTTTTGTGTCTCTTGCTCGTTTATGAAGCGTGTCCCACAAATTACGAAACACCTTGTATATTGAGCCATAAAATGATTGTAAAGAAAAATTATTGACGTGAATTCAGGTCACAGGTTAGTAAGTGGTTACATTATTACTTGTTACAGATAGCGTATCTTCTCGTAAGATTAGTCATGATCATTCGATTAGACACAACTCTTTGAATAAATATTGTCTTGACCCATATATGCATGAACAAACGTAGAATGGTTGTTATTTTTAGATTAGTTATTTGATCTAATACATTTTCAATCAATATTTATACAAATTGCATAAATACTAATCATAATAATTATGATAATTACCAATAGCACCAATGAAATAAAATCATTCAATTTTTATTCAATCGATTTATATTTAATACAATAAAATAAATGATACACGTCAAGAGAACAAAGAATAAAAAAAAAAAGAAGGAACTAATGAAACGATAAAACAAAACGATTGTGAGAAAGAAAGAAAAAAACAATGATAGTTCAAAGGATTAATCGATTCTAACAACCTAGAAAAAAATAATAATAATAATAATAATAAAGTATAGAGATTAATCTAGATCCTGTAAGTAAATTCATTTAAATACATATGTATTCTAAGAATCGAATCGAGTTAACATATTCGCACGTCCTTGAAAGAAGAAGAAGAAAAAAAATATTCGATGCGTACTGTTAAATAGATATAAAGTATAAAAGATAGAAAGAAAAGGAAAGAAATGTTAATAGAAAAAAAAGTAACACATATACACACACACACACACACACACACACATAGAACAAATGCGAGTACTTTGCGCGTGAATGCGACGTAAAAGAAATCGCGATTGCGAGGGTGTGACAAACGATCGTAAAATGTACTACACGGTCCCACGGTGGAGTCGAGTTATCGTTGCACAACGACGACGTATATATCGAAGTCCCAGCTACAGGTGGCACACCACCACACATGTGTATGTATATATGTATATATTGTGCGCAGCGAATTGGTCAAGTAGCATTTAAGTTTAACACGTACGCACACCTAAAACTCATACAAATATATTTGTATGTATAGAAAGAATATATACACACCTACTATATAGTTAGGTGCCTCTATAGTGGCTGACGATCGACCGTAACGAAAGTACAGGACACCCACGCGAAAAAGGGCGCGAGATAAAACGCCTCGAGAGATCTATCCACACCCAGCCGCCAAAGGCGCCTGTTTCTACAACATCTCCTTCCGTTCTCTTCCTCGATTTTATAAATACTTTCTTTTTTTTTTTTTGTTTTATCATTTTAATTTATTTAGATTTAGTTTTTGTTTTTTTATTTGATTGAGTCAAAGGAAAAATTTGTTTGTACGAAAGATTTGAACTCGGTTGCTATAATTTCTCGTTTGAAATGAAATGAATCATAATATTTCGTGGATTTACATTAGAAAGTTGAATATTTTCTTTGAAAGGTAATAAACTAGAAGTACAAAAAATCCTAAAGAATTGTTAAATACGTTTTTCAAAGAATTATTTCAAATGATTTCAAAGATTATACACCTTGTAGTTGAGAGATCATTAACCAGTGTTTTTTTTTTGTTAGTTTTTCAATAGTAAATTAACCGAGACATTGTTTTAGAAATTTGTATCGGATAACTTGAAAAATATCATTTGAAAAGAACGCATTTAAGGAGCAAGAATATGACGAAAGAATCGGTTAAAAAAAATATTATTGGAAACTTTTTGTAAATGAAAGTTAGTCTTGCGTATCTCGGTAGTCACGGTATTGGCAGGTCAGACATTGACATTCGACGTGTTGCGTAATAAGTTAGAACGTGTCGTGAGAAGCCAAATCTTTTTTAACAGAAGAGAACTTTCGAAATGTCAAGTAGCAATCGTGCCACAGATCCTCAACACACAGTATTAATTAATATGATAAATTATAATTTAGTAAAAAGCAAAAAGAACAGTTGTGTGTAGATCACACACGGTAGAAGTGAAACCTTTAACGTAAAACCAAGCTTCAAGGCGTGAATATATCGAAACAATTAAATTGTAATACAGTGCCATCTATTGAAAGAACCTTACAGAACCTATATAATCTCTCTAAATAAAAATTTTTGAATTAGTAATAAAAAATAATTTTAAAAAATCACATGAAATAAAATAAATTTCATTAATATAAGTTGAGTAATTTTGGAATTATTAGTGGACGAACATATTGTGACACACTGAATTTTTATATATAGAATTTTATTAATTAATTAATTAATTATTTTTGTTTCTTCGGTTTCACGTTCTTCCGTTTCACGATTTTCAAATCACCCTGATTCTAAAAAAGTTTTCACTTCCAAAATACATTGCACAAGCAACATTTTTTCGTATATATATATCGTTATTTTATATTTTTCAAATAATATTGCAACTACGATAATATACAAACGTAACGTTTATTTTAGAAATAAATTCCTAACTTTGTAGAAGTAGAAATAGTTTCGATGAAAATATAAAATGCGTACTTTGGATTCCAGAAAGATTGACGTAAAAACAGGCATTGTCTGAGAGATTCGTAGGGATCTACTATATTCTATGGGGAGATTCCTGGTATGCCATGGTCCACACCTAGCGTCGAGAACATTGCAAGCCACGAAGGCTTGACCTACACACCAGTCGCACACCCAAGTGCTCGATTGTACGCGAGTCGAGCTCACGTCGTATCCCGTTTCCATCGAAAGTTCACATTAATGGCATTTGCTTTGGTGGCCCCAAGTAATAAAACGAGAAATAGTGAAAGAAAACTTATGGGGTTCGGAGAAAAGTATTCAAATTCATTTTAGTTTACAAAAATTATTCATCATTTTCTAATCATAAGTATTTATGATATTAAAATGCATAAATGTTAATGAATTTGATTTTCAAAATTGTTCAGTAGCTCTGACAAAGTGTGCGAGATGGATTTAAGAAAATACGATTGGCCTGTGTCGATCGACAGGAAAACAAAATAAAAGAAAAAAAAAGGTTGAAGGATGAGGATGAGGATGAGGAGGATAGCCGAGAGCGTGAGGTTAGAAAAACTCACGGCAGTAAAGTCCGTGGGGATCATTAAAGATCAAATTGAGAGTTGCAGTTACTCGATCGCGATACCGTCGCATAGCCATAGAGTAAAAGAGAAGAAGAAGAAGAAGAAGAAGAAGAAGAAGAGAGAAATAAAGAAAGAAAGAAAGGAAGGAAGGTAAAAAAAAAAAAAAAAGTAAAGAGTGAGAGAGAGAGAGAGAACAGGGTACCCTGTAGAACATTCCTCGGCATGCTTTGGAAGCTAGATGCACTTTGCTTTATGGTAGGCGGATCATTCACACCTCCACTCGCGGAGGAGGCCAGGCCGGTTGTGGTGTGGATTAGAAAAGGAAAGAAAACCAAAGAGAAAAAGAGAAAGATGATAGTAGAGTGAAGGAGTTTAAGAGTATACGTACGAACTGGATCGCATTCCCCGCTTCGTGGGGCATAAAACCGTTGAGATAATATTGTCAGATAGATTATTTATTGATATCTTGGGTCTTATGCTGCCTCTCAGCCACGATGCTCTATGCCCGGTGTGCCATCACGGAAACCTTCCACAGGATCGGATAATGTCTGCTCTTTCTCTCTCTCTTTCTCTCTTACTCATTCTTTCTTTCTTTCTTTCTTTCATTCTTTCTTCCTCTTTCTATTCTGTAGGAAAACGTTCGTTGAACATCCTGCTCCGAGGGGAAGAGCCCCCATGGTACCGTTGATGGTCCAGGAAGATGCGAACTTTCCTTCCTTGCTCTTCTTCTTCTTCTTCTTCTTCTTCTTCTTCTTCTAACAATAACAACAACCACCTCGATATTCCCAAGACGTTAAACCGTAGCAGCAAATTCACAACTCGTTTACCATTTATTATCACACGCCTTTTTTTTATTTTTTTTTTTATACACGTGTGTCGTGAAAAAAGGAAAAGCTTGTTGCATAGTTTCGATTTGAAACAAAAAAATATATATATATTCGATGGATTTTTTTTTTACGAATATTATTGATAATGGTATTGTATATGGAAATTAATTAATCGTCGTAGATAAAAAAAATCGTGAAATTCATTGTACGTTTATTTATCGAACGGGCGTGGAAAATAGTCAGTTGCGTGGTTTGTTAGGTTGTTGGAAGCTGTCGTTTTGTATCCTTCCACGGTTCCAGACGTAAAATTCGTTGTGCTTTCGCTGTTCTCTCTTTTTCTCTGTGGTATCATGTACACATATATATATGTATATGTATATGTAGGTGCGGGTGTAGGTGTAGAACGTAGGCGCGATATATCTCTTCTCACGCGGAATCGTATCTGCACGGATCTGTCGGTGTACTTACGAACGAGTCTACTGAACTATGTCTGACACACACACATACACATACATATTTTTATATTCAAGATACTTAGGCGAATATTCGCGAGTTACTTTCGAATTTCTGTATACCGCCCTCTCACTCCGTTTAAAGCGAGTCCAGATTGGCCACTTCCCAACATTTACATATTCAACGAGCCTTACTCGATAGGTTTTACACACGCCTTTCATATTTCCTCTCTTTTCTATCCACCGTTTAACCCTACTTTCCAAACTCCTCTCTTTCCTATAGTTATCGAGTAACCAACCAACCAACCAACCACTCGTCGTTCATTTCGTAGACATTCTATAGATATAAACCGAAAGGTATTAAGCTAAAGTTTGTACCGTTATGAAACGTGATTGCTCGTTCACGAGACCCAAACGACATACGGAAAAAAATAATAACACCCGATAAGAGTTCTAGCAAACGGTCATCATCAACATTGGACCAATCTCTCATCAGTGGTTTGTAAAACGCGTTAAATACAAATAATGATAAGCATTCGTAACATTTTCTTATATCTATATATATATATATATAGTTGTTTATACGAACACGTGTGCATACTGCACATTTCCTTTGAATATTTTCTTTTATATTTTGAAAAGTATTTTAGATTTGAACACGAAGCGTGTGGCTTAAGGTACGTACAATGTTCATACGCATAAATATTCTCTCCCCCAGGGGGTGTGCACGCAACGTTTGACCGTTCGTGCCGTTCGTTACGCCGTACCTCTCGAGCGATTAATTGCAGACACGTGCGATTAATGACGTTAAAGCTTTAGCTTCGATCAAGCCGACGGGTTAAACGTACGTACATCGGTGAAAACTCATCGATCAGCTACCAACCAATCCGTGCTTTTATAGCACACGGACACTCGCGATCGGACCCACTTTCGTAATAAATTTTTCCACGTCTCGATCGATTCGTATTTCAACGAGAGAAGAAGAAGGAAGGAAAATAAGAGAAATAAATACGAATACAAAGAAATAAAGAGAGAGAGAGAGAGAAAGAGAGAACATGAAATCGTCCGTGTAAACGTCTATCAGAGAAGAAAAACGATCGAGTCAGTTAATACGTCCATTAAAGTAAAAAGAAAAAATATAGAAAAAAAAAAGAAGAAAAAATGAAAATGTTAGAAAAATGAGGATAGAATGACGTAAGATACAACGCAGCTGGTTAAAATGTTCTAAACCTCTTAGGACTACTACTTAAGTATACTCTTATACTATCTTCGAGTTCTCTTCTGATGTGTGTTAGAACTCATGCAGCTAAATCGGCCATTGCGAGGTCACGATAATCGACTGGTGGAATTCAACGAGTTAGAAATTAGTATTTTACTCATTCGTTTAATATATTTTTCGTGTTTACTTCGAACAAGATAAACCTATATTTAATGTTACGCTTACCTCGAACGATAACTTCAATGTTTCGAAGTAATAACAATAACAACAACAACAACAACAACAACAACATAGCAACAAAAATGTATATATTCATTTCCCGGCAATTATGCGAAATAATACACGAGAAGTTCTACCTATAATTATTACTATCTCTTTCTATTTAAATGAAAAATTATAATAGATATAATATAGATCTGTGTATGTGTGTGTGTGTGTGTGGTGTGTGAAATTTTTGACGTAACACGCAAACCTTAGCAGGTTTACATAAGCTGCTGTGCTTTATAATTTATATTATGTCGAAATAACTCGCGTATATATTTAAAACAATATACGTATGCCATTAAGATAATACGTTTTAAACCTTGTTTTATTCTTCTTTTTTTATTGAAGTGAAAACTTCTTTAGAATCAGGGTGATTTGAAAATCGTAAAACGGAAGAAACCGAAGTGAAACCGATGAAACAAAAATAATTAATTAATTAATGAATTAAATTCTATATATAAAAATACAATGTCACACAATATGTTTGTCCACTAATAATTCCGAAACCACACAACTTATTTTAGTGAAATTTATTTTATTTCATGTGATTTTTTAAAATTATTTTTTATTACTAATTTAAAGATTTTTATTTAGAGATTATCTAGGTTTTGTAAGATTCTTTCTAAGGTTCTTAGATGGCACTGTATTACAATTCAATTATTTCGAAGCTTGGTTTTCTTTGAAGGTTTCACTTCTACCGTGTTCTTTTTATTTTTTTTGTTCAGTCGAACAAATTTATTATTCACGAGAGAAAACGATTAAAAGAGGTATCAAAATGAATATCCTTTCTTTTTTTGTTGTCTTTCCATTTTGAATTCAAACTCGATCTTCACTTATGTTTCCTAATATTTTAATAGAGTTCGTGAATTTAAATAAAGGTCGTGAATAAGATTATAAAAATTTCGAAAGTCTCGTATAAAATGTAGAACCATTTTGTAGGATTTTAGTTTTCTTGGAATGAAAAAAATCAATAAATCCAAATTATCGTCTATTCGATTGGATAAAATAAATTGAATTTCTAAAAATGTCATTCTCGTTAAAAGATTAACGAGATAATTATTCTTTT
Source organism: Polistes dominula (assembly GCF_049000335.1). Lineage (NCBI taxonomy): Eukaryota > Metazoa > Arthropoda > Insecta > Hymenoptera > Vespidae > Polistes > Polistes dominula. Next base: position 696,204 of record NW_028301046.1, read on the forward strand.
TATTTAAAATTTACATCAAGTATATACACGACTTACTTAGTAGAATATTTTAATACAAAATTGTCGTCTACGAATTTACAAACTTGAGAAAGAAACAGAACAAACGTGAAAACAAAGGGATAAAAAGAAAGAAAGAAAAAGATTTAATGGAAACCAACTACTCGTAAATATTCTGTAAACTTCCTGTGTTGTCCTTGAAGAGTACCTCCTCCTCCTCCTCCTCCTTTTCTCTTTTTTATTCCGACAAATATATAAACCTTCTATTTTAGGAAACTTACTGAAAGACTAGACACGGTATTTCGTAAACTTCGTGCTTACTTTTTATGGATTTCTGGGTCAGGAGTTTGCTCTTCTCCTCGAGCACCACCTACCCATCTGTGACTCACTTTTAAATGTATCACCAATCTTTCTTTTTTTTTTTATTCGACTAGTTTTAAAATCCAAAACACGAAGTAAAAGAAGAAGAAAGAAAAAGATTTCTTCACGTCAAAAGCATTGAAAAACGTCAAAAACAGGAAAAGAAAAAAATACATGCAATTTGTTATTAAACTTGACAATAGCACATCTTAGAGTTAGAGAATATTATCGATCATTTGATGTCTCGTAGAAGATAAATTAATCTTCCTAACTTTTGCAACAACTCTTTAAACCTTAGATGAGATAAAAAAAAAATATATATATATATACACTTTTTAAAACGATTGGGTTCTAGCAATCTATTAAAATGATGTTGATTTATTTTTTTCTCGTGACTTCGTACCTTTCAATCCTTTTTCTCTCTCTCTCTCTCTTTCTCTCTCTTTGTCTGCATGCATTCCAAAGGAATAAAAAAAAAAAACTAGAAAAAAATGGGGTGACGTTCGAAAAATGAATCGACCGTGCGATCGTTTAACTTGTCGTAATATTTTACCCGACAATGGACGATATTATCGCTACTTTTCTGGAGCAATAACGTTCGAAGAAATATCAGGTGTACAACGTTGTTACTACTATGTATTTCTATGTAATTCATATACTTATATATATATGTGTTAGTGATACATAGAGATATACACAATTGACTTCGGTTCACAGCAGGTATTATTCTATTCGATAATCAACCATAATTACCTTTCTTGTTGGTGCACCCAACGAAAGCAAACAATTCTGGAGACAGGCTAGTATCAAAATACGTGAGAACAGTGATACTTTGTATGCAAATAATGTTTCATAATAATAATAATAATAATGAATAATATATTAATGCTTTACGATAAACGAAAAGAAAACGATCATTTTGACGATCGTACGACTTTCGAACATATCTAACACGTGCTAAAAGTATTGCAATAATCTTAATATATATATATATATAAATTACGTCACGTCACGTTGTTTGTTCGCAATGGAGTCCTAAACTACTGAACCGATTTTAATAAAAATTTTGCACACTGTATGCAGTTTCATCCAACTTGAAAGATAGGACAGTTTATTCTTATTTGTTTATTAACAAAGAGTCATGATTATTAGACGTGTGTATCGGACTGATTGTGAGATAGGGGTACCCTTAATAAAAAATAAATATAAATTATCATCCTAATGGATTTTGGATATAAAATTAAATATGTTTCAAGAGATAGGAAGTTATGCAAAAGTTAGTCATGAAACGTATGACAATCGGTCATCGTTTGTATCGTAAAAAATGGAAAGAATATTTTTTCCCAAATACAATTATGGGTAGACTAAGCTCGGACAATGACGAAGACCGATTGAGGACCAAGACAAGTACGGTATTACGACATAGAATTTTCCATATTGGAAGTTGTACTGAATAACTCTCGAGAGCTGCACGCTCTTGCGAAAGGTAAACAATCGTGTGTGTTGGTGCTGTAAGGAAGACGATGACGACGACTACGACGAGAAGGTGCTGCGCGAAAAGGAATGGACAACCGTGCAAGGTGCTTGCTTGTCTATGGAGAGAATATATACAGGGTGAGTCACGAGAAACGGAACCAACAAATATCTTCTCTTTGTATTATAATTAGTTATCCGATACGTATACAATAATAATCGTATACTGAAACAAAAATGGTTGAACATAATATTTTATTTTATTTATAAAATTATTACTGTGTGTCAAATCATTTATTTTATTGAAATCGTAATATCATTTAACGTTTTATTTCTCAAAGCAACGATTAAAAATATAAATGTATGGGACTGGAGCAGTCGCAGTCGCCCGGAAAGCGAAAGATCCGTGGTTCGAGTCTCGGTCCAGTTGGTCCAATCGGTCCAATTTTTTTCACGGATCCCACAAATGAAAAATTTATTATTATATTGTTCAATTTTTCAAGACATACCCTGTATATATGGTGTCTATATAAAATATATTATATCTCTTATATAAAATAAAGGTCAAGTCGCTCGATCGTTTAGCAAGATCGGAACAATGCCAGGCCGATTGGCCGAGTTCTTTGAAATATACACATATATCTAAATCCATATATAGCTAGATATAATATTATTGTATATATATATATATATATATATATATATACAGTTAAGTACACAAAGATCGATCGATAGTTATCGAAATTCGAGCTGCCGATCGACGGTCTCGGCACGATTCGAAGGAACGATCGGAAAAGTATCTTGGCTAGCCTTGCACGAATTCGTGCACCCAGTTGGTATATCGTAGAAAGGCGTGCTGTCCGTTTCCGTCTTCGAACACGTGCTCCCCTTCGATATTACAGATCTGAAAACGGTTCTTTTCTATGTATATATATATATAACCAAAAGCGGCGGGAAAGCGTTATGAAAATGAACGGAGTTTGATCTAACAGAGAAAAAAAAAGAAAAAGGAAGGAAAAAAAGACAATTTAGAACATAAGTATTACGACCTGTTTGTACCGTATCCTTTTACGTCATTCTCACGTTTTCTCTGCCATTTCATTTCTTTCCTTTTTCTTCCTCTTTTCACTCATTTTGATATTTTTTTTTCTTCTTCTTGTTGTTTGACTCTTGATCGTGCAGGTTCATCGAATATACTAAATCGTATATGGTTTCGATAGAACAAGCAAGATAATAATTACTAACCTTTTTTTTTTTTTTGTAATCCGATGTCAAATTAAAGTGTTGAATATCGTAATCCGTGCTTTGATCATATTTTCTGCTTTTATTTCTATCAGAATGGTTAGAGCGTGAAATTTCGTAACCTCACGTATTACCTTATACGTGTCGTGTGTGTTTTGTTTGATTTTATTTATCGCGATTGAAATTTTTATTGAAAAAAAAAAAAAATGTTACACTTTGTAGCACGAATATTATTCGTATTTTAATTCTATATTTTTGTTTTTTTTTTTCGTTTTTTTGTTTTTGTTTATTTCACTCACATAATCTTTCCTCTTATCGAGGTCGTTATCGACGATTATCCATAAGCACGGGCATCGTTGGCTCCTCTCGGTAAGAAACGTATTATTATAATATACGTCGTTCGCGCTGTAAGCGCCAATTCAAACGAGCATATTCGATTTTTCTTCTCGCTTAGATCGACTCTATAAAGTCACAAGACGATAAACTTACTCTTACTCTTTCTCGAACGCATTTCGCAAATTATCCTCTACTCTCATTCGATATTCGCTATGTATTGAAAAAAAAAAAAAAATAATCTTTCTTACACATGAGGTTACTTACTACGTGACGAGAGAAGCAAATCCAATGAATTTACAAGAGGGTGTAATTTACTATAATCCTCTTTTAAAACGAAACAAAACAAAAAATAATACACAAATTCTTTCGAATAATTTATAACTAAATTCCTTTTATTATAATCTCGTATAGAAGTACACATATTTCTATCAATAAACAAATCAATTTTATCAATAACCATAGTAATCCAAATGATAAACAAAAATGATATAACTCTTTGAGACACGTTGGGTTTAAAATTGTCCCACCTTTTTGATACACCGTAATACACGTGGGTGGGAAATTTGTAGTCCCATCTCGAAATATTATTGCAATTTTTACACGTGCACATAAGTTTCTATTTCATCTTATTTATGCAAAAGTAATTGGTTATGAATTTTGTTTAATTTAAAACGTAATCAAATTTCTCTATGCAACATAGGGCTATTTTATTATCTGAAATTCTGTGCCGCAAAGAGATAAAATAAAAAGATAAAAAATCAATATATATATACAATACAAAATATAAATATAATAATCTCTTGAAATTGATATAACAAATTTCAAACAAACATTCGATCAATAAGTTGTACATACAACAACACCGTATAAATATAAAAGTATTATCGATGTAACAATAATTTATAATAAAAATATTAACATATATGTGTGTATCATTTTGCAAAGTAACAAGAACGGAAGCAAGTTGAAAGTGTTATGCAAAGGGAAAACACGATGATTCATTATCTCTTAACGTGGACTTACGATCGGTGCACTCGATTAACAACGTCGTTCTCTCGTCTTCTACGATCTCGTTGCACTCGCTAGAAAGAGAATAAAACAAAGAGAAAGAGAAAGAGATAGGATAAGGATAGGAGTTCCTATCCCAACTCTCTCTCTCTCTTTCTCTCTTTCTCTCTTTCTCTCAAAGTGTTTGCGCGCGCGCGCGCGCACCCTAGCTAGCTCGCTCACAAATGCAATTTACAAATTACAATGTCGCTCGGCATTCGCGGCGGCAACGTCAGTGCAATGTACACGGGGCATAATGCAGACAGACACCTGTGTCGTGTGCGATCGCCCGAGGCGCCACCGACGACTCTCTTGTCCGACCAACAACCACGCCGGAATACGAGTGAGAGTGAGAGAGTGAATCAGAGGAAACGAGAGGAGGAAACGAGAGGAGAGGAGAGAGAGTTACACGGATACTCGAGAGGAGGGTACGCGTTCTACTCGGAACACAACACAACAAACCAGTACACCGAGTCTCTTATACACACACACACACTCACACACCCACACTGGTCCAGCCGTAGGCTGTTCACTTTCCATTTCATTCCACATCTTTCTCTTTCTTTCTCACTCTCTCTCTCTCTCTTTTTTACATATTCATTATCTTTTATTATTATTGTAATTTTATTGTTTTTTTTTTTTTTTTCGATAGATTTATACAAAGTTCATTTAAATGATTCATGTGTTTTATTTGTTTGATCGATCTGTAGAAATAGAAAAAAGCAAATTCAATGAATTTCGATCGATATCCGAAGTTTAAATATATCAAGGCAGATTAAAGATAAAAGATCCTTCGCAGTAGCTTGTCCGTTCCCCCTGAAGGATAATACTTGATGGTGTATCGAGGTTGTCGATAGACGATTGAAATCCGTGAACTCGAATGGAATTCGAACCGCAGGCGGAAGTAGTAGTTTAAAGTTTAGTACTAAAAGAAAAAGAAGAAGAAGAAGAAGAAGGTTACAGAGTAAAACTTCGACGTGTAAGATTCGTTCGTGACAGGAGGAAAAGGGGGGGGGAGGGGAAGGAAGGTGGAGGAAAGAAAAACGTCGCAGTAGATCGACGTATAATAAATCTTAGAAAACAAAGCCAAGCATGTCTCCCTCCCTGCCAACGATAGGAGGTCACTCCTCGAAGTTACATAGATTTCCTCACACGATTTGTTCTCGAACTCTGGCAGGTGATTTAAAACATTGTTTTTAGTTCTCACCTGGCTTTAAAAGAGATCCGTTCATAAGAGAAACTTTTATACGTATAGGCGTGGTCGATCAATACTTCTCACAAGCATTGTTCTACAATTTATTTCTTTTTCTTTTTATAGATATACTTATCTGTATGAAAAAACAAAAAAAGAGAAAAAAAAAAACAAGATTTTTATATTCGTTAGATAAATCTTTCGAGAAAATAGATAAATAATAAAATATATATTTTCTTGAGTAATTCTACACTGTCACAATTATCTGACAAGAATAAATGACGATCGTACGATAATATTATTATCTTGATCAAATTTGAATCATCTTGAAGAAAATAAAAAACTATGAAGACAAAGTAAAGTCGGACCATTAGAAAGGTAAGACTCTAACTAAGCAAGGAACACACTTGTCAGACTTTTGCAAGGGATGCTTTGCTGTCCCTTTTAGTCGGCTCCAAGAGCCGGCTCTTCTTTTCTTCTTCTTCTTCTTCTTCTTCTCTATCTTCTCTACCTTCTCTTTCTTCTTCTTCTTCTTCTTCTTCTTCTTCTTCTTCTTCTCCTACTTCTACTTCTTCCAGGGAAATATTAATTCCCCGCCATTATCTGATTACGATCGTCCAATTAAAGTACACTCGGATGCACGGTGCACCACAAGAGGAGATAGGAACGTTCGCCCTGGTAATTCGACGTCGGTCAGCAAGAAGAAAGATCGCGATCTACTCGCAGGCTATTAGCTTCAAAACTCGTTGCCAGGACGTGTCGATGCGTCCTCTCGCGCCTTATTTCCACCTCTCATTTTCCTTTCTTATATTCTCTCTTTCTCTCTCTCTCTCTCTCTCTCACTTTATCTCATTCTTTCATTCTTTCTTACTTTCTTTATTTATTTCTCTTCTTCTTTATTCGTGTGGCCTTTTTCATCGACACTATAAGAATATTGCGTCGGCTTTATCGATCGAAAGAACCGACCGACACAACACACTACTCTTCTCTCCCTTTCGAACGTCCCTCTTTGAGAGTTCGTTCGAGCGTGCGATTGGTTCGTTGCTTGAATACCAAGCTAGCAACTTATCCTAGTTGTGTGTTGGTTACTTGGATGGCTGGCTAACTCTAGCAGTGGCCAGTTGTTCATCGCGTGGGAAGAAATGAACTTTCAATTTGATCAAAACAGAAACTCTCTCTCTCTCTCTCTCTCTCTCTCTCTCTCTCTCTCAAACTCTACTTTCTATTTATTTTGAAAAAACATTATTTTTGTCAATTCTTCAAAAGCTTACGAAATTAAATAAAATAATCCCGAAATATATATTTTCTTACAAAAAAAAATGTGTGTGTGTCATTCATAAAAGAAGGTAGAATTAGAAAATATATCGAATGAAAGTGTGATTTGCTTGATAATACATTAATTCGTGGAAAAGAATCTCACACACGCGATGAATAGTCGAGTCGTTTGCGTATCAGCGCGCGTGTCTCAGCAGGAGATCTATACCAGTTGGATTTAACTACATACATACGACCAGAATCCGGGATTTATTGCGTTAATCGCGCATTACACTTTAATCCGAGATAAATCTAAGATCCGCGTGCGGTCTTTCTATCTCTCTTTCTCTTTCTCTAACTCGTATTCATTTCGATCGTAACGTCGAAGATGATCAACGATCCAACTCGACGTCGCATCTTTATACTACGAGCAGCAGGTTTTCTTCTCAAAGATCGCAATGTCGTCTCTTACTCTCCCTTTCTGTGTGCAAGTTAAGCCGACAGGATCATTAAAATTATTTCTTCCCTTCTATCTAACTTTTACATGTACACATACACATACACATACACAGTGGTGTATGTATATCTTATACAGAATTATATGCATTAGTTTCTATCAAAGGGTTATTTACAAAGTATACAAAAAGATTATTAGAAAACTCAAATAATGTGTGATATAGAGATTATTATTTAGATAAATAGATACTTTGTCAATGTTTGAAAAAATGATTCTTGCGAGTTAATCGACTTTCATCGTTATATTAACGATGAATCCTTTAATAAATTACTAAACCATATGACCTTTTAATTAAAATCAATTTATATTATTTGTTAGACCAGGCCTACGATTAATGTTTCAAATAGACCGAATTTAATGTTTATTTCAAATGAAATCTACTTGAAATATGAAGTTGATAAATTGAAATAATAAAATAATATAGATAGATAGAGAAATGATCGAAAAGAGTATATCGTTTCGGTTGCACGAGCATGCAAGTAACTCGGAACATCGGCAGCAACCGAGAAACGACGACAACGACGACGACGACGACGACGACTACGACTACGACAAGGGGCTCTCACTTTCACAGAGTCGCCGTGACCGAGATAAAGATGATGGCAGCGCCAACACATGGAGTGACCACTAGCTTTACGTCTACCATATATGGCTACTGTGTGTATTCCGCACTGACACGTCGTATCTGACCATGTAGATACAACTACTTTACATTCATCTTCAATATAATTCATGTATTCATATAAATAATATAACTCGGTTTGATACACACATATACATCAATAAGTTTCATTCTTCAATACTATGATAAAAAAAAAAAACATATTCAAGATCGTAAAAAGAAAGTTGATCTTCATTTTACTTTCTTTTATGTGGTAATACATATTTTGATTTGCATAAGATTTTATTAGTGAAAATGGAATTTGATGGAAAATATGACAATTAGATGAATGTTTGATATTTAAAAGATGTATATCATAGAAATCGAAAGTGTGTGGATTTTTTTTTTTTTATAATACATTCACCATAGGCGGAACACCATCAGTTTCATTGCGTGAACCTGTTCGAACCCAATATGGACTGACATCAAGTAGTATATATCTATACCTTGCTTTTCTTTCTCTCTTATTTTCCTTGCTCTATTCCCGACAGTGATTCACTCGAAGCAACAAGCGTCTAACACTTCTTTTCTCTTCGCCACCATAAACAGAGAAAAGAGCAGAGAGAAAAGACATGAGTAAAATTTCATTCGAGTCTCACGATCGTTATCGTCACATGTATCTTTTTTCGTTTATCATTCCTTCATACTCCGAAAATGAATCTTTTCGAAAAATAATTAGTGGAACTTTCTTGATTTTTAAAAAAAGATCTCCAAGAAAAAAAAACAAATTTCAAAATGAAAGAACATTCGTAACAAATGTTATAATCAACAGAGTGACCGTATTTAAAAGACCACAAAAAAAAAAGAAAAATAAAGCAATAAAATGAAAATGTCATCGTTAACGCGTAAACGAGTTCAACCGAGTGAATATATGGAAAGATTATCATATTCCTTCGTTACAAGGATAACCACTTTCAGAAGCTCTTGATACAACGATGGAATGAAAAAAACAAAAAAACAAAAAAACAAGTCGACTGAAGGTAGTAGTAGGATCTTAACGAGACTAAAGTTAACTGTCAACGCGTCGACAGAACAGCTCGACTTTCCCCTATCGCTTGAGTATATCGTTGAAGATGGAGTTTTGATCGAAGTTACGCCCCATACGTATACATATACTACTACCGTTCCCTATAAACTCCCCTCTCAACCCCATTCAATCATTCTTTTTTCTATAGTTTCCGTGGAACGCGTCGAGTGTCAACAAGAAATTACAAGGATTACGAGTACTGACCCGTGGCACGGCGAACTCGAATCTCGATATAGTCGACTTAATACCGGATTAAATTCGCTCGACGTTCAGATAAGTGACGTGTGGTATTAGCCGAGTAACAGGTTACTTCCCCCCTTCCCCTCTCCCCCCGTCCTACCCTCCTCTCTCTCTCTCTCTCTTTCACTACCACCACCACCCTCTTTCTGTTTCTTTTTTCTCTTACATCGTAACACTCGCGAACGAACGCGAACGAACGCGAGTGAACGAGCGGTGCGGCCTTCCCTCTCAATGCAAATGCAATGAAAAAAAATCACGTTCAATATGATTTTCTCATGTAAAACGAATAACATGGTCTAAGCTTTGTGATTATATTAACCCGATGATAACGAGCTGTTATCGTTACACTCGGTTACGAACTATTGCATTACTTTGTCGAATAAATTTGCAATTTAAAACGTGTTACGTAGAATAAGTTAATGTAATATTATATTAATCATTCTATCGCGTGTCTGGTTTTACACATAATTATACGATCTTTAAATCGGTATAACAAAACAAAGATTATTGAAGTGAAAACTTCCTTAGAATGTGTGTGATTTGAAAAAATGTAACGGGGCGGCGGTAGGCGGTGGTGTAACAGAGCAGCAGGCGTCTATGAAACGAGAAAATGTTATAATATTATTATAATAATAATATTATAACAAATAAATCCTACAATTATCCTACAACCTGATATTCTGCATTCGTCTGATTTTCTCGAAACTTAGTTTTTTCAAGGTTTCACTTCTAACACGTGTGATCTGCACACACCTGTTGTTTTTTTTTTTAGATAGATTATTTATTACCATGATCGAATGTTACTGAATTATTTAGAAATAAGAATAAAATATTCTTGACTGGGACAGACACTTTTTCAAAGTATATTTCATCAGCATCAATAATTTTTATTCTACATTGTATATATATATAATTGTGCAATTATTCTTAATATTTTAATATCAATTGAAAATGATAGAGGAAACGGAATAATACTTTCTACATAATTATTTATAAATGGAAGGAAAAAATTAATAAAACAAATAAGTATGAGAAAATAATAATAAGGAATGAAAAAGGTAGGCTCCGTTCGCACGGTACAAGATTTGCGACAAACAAAACGGAACCGCACCACGGCGTGTACTTTCAATATTGCCTTCACCTGCGGAACGATGTTGGGCCTGGCACCGTTAGCAAGGTACCATAAACGGTGGCCCGTACCAACGCACACACACACACCGTTCGATGAACACTCGCTCACACATACACCGTTCGCCAACATGCGTTGAACACTTGGAAAGTTTGTGCTGAATTTTCTTGCATTAATATTCTTATTTAATTAATCAAATATACATATATAAAACAATTTAATAATACTTAACATAATCTTAATATATACAAATTACGTGAACGTTATTTGTCCACAATAGACTCCTAAACTACTGAACCGATTTTCATCAAATTTTGCACACTGTGTGCAGTTTAATCTAACTTGAAAGATAAAATAGTTAGTATCTCAATTTATAATCGCAATATTATTTTATTGCGTGTATTTATTTAAGACGTGTGTATCGAACTGATTGTGAGCCGCAGCAACGCGTGGCGAGGCACCCCTAGTACTTTTATAATTTTTTTTCTCATTTCTTTTTGATACAATCTAAAAAGGTTGAAACTTCGTGTTACGTCGATCAAGTCATAAGAGTAACTTGCTACACGTCGAATATATTCTGTCAATAATCATTTACAAATACACAAACGGGCGTGTACCATCATGTGTATACGCGTATTATATGATACGCGTGCATTCACGGAAAACTTACTACTTCAGGTGTATAATATGCGTGTGAATTGGTATTGGTAATAAAAAGAGAAGAGAGAGAGAGAGAGAGAGAGGGCACACGTTGAAAACGAAACCGATATCTCTGCAGGATCTACACGGAGGGCATAGGTCACCTACGCGGAGAATTGCTTTATTTAATAAGCCGCGAAGGAAGGACGTTAATAAAGCGGCCGGAGATAAATAATATGGAAAGGCGAGCCGTTCACGTGTCGTGCCACCTACTGCAATCTTTCTCTCTCTCTCTCTCTCTCTCTCTCTCTCTCTCTCTCTCTCTTTCGATCTATCTATCTATCTATACATCTATCTATCTATCCATCTATCGTTGAAAAGACCGCCGAGAGGAACCCAGAGGCACGATCCTTTTCGTCTGAATTACGAAGTATAACTTCGATGGACGATCAACAATCTCAAGTTGTTGGATAATAAAATAATCGAACTCCTTTCGAGAGATCCTATTACGAAACGTTAGCATCGGGTGGATTCCATTGGTGAGAGTAAAAGAATGATTGGTCACTTTTTATAGGATGATAATAATTATAAACGTGTACTTTGTTTACTTTCTTTTTCTAATGAGTTGGTATAATATAATTAATGCAAATGAATTTGAATAGAATGATGATGATAATAAATATTTATTAACCCATTAGCTGCCACGATACCCATTATTGGGGATTTTGAAATTTTACATACACCACTAGGTTTTATGTGGACTGTATGGAAAAATTGCATAATAATAGCTATTTTGTATGTATAAAATAATAATAAAAGAAATAAGTAATAGTCTCTTATTGGTTATTTTTTTTTTTTTTTCATGCAACCAGCCACAATCTTCATTTTAAGACTTTTCAAAAAAATCTAAATATTTCTAAAACGAAAAATAATTTGACAGTTAATGGGTTAATTAAATCAACGACAATTTTGTTCATTTTTTTTGTCAAATTATTAATAGTTAATCTATAATTTATTAGTTAAATCATCTAGAAATATTGTTGGCCCACCCAGAAACTTTGAACGTACACCCACTGTTAGTTTATTATTAGCATAATCATTAAAATGAATTTTCTTTCTCTAACGAGAATTTCATTTGAAGGAAAAAAAATATTAGAAAGGAGTTTCTCTCGTGAAATAATCACGAGCAAGTGGGTGTAACGTTTTTCTAACGGTGAGTTAAACGTGCGTTCACGAACAACACTAGGATAATAAGAAAATGAACGAGATGAAAGAGATCGTGGTAGTATTAGTTCTCGCTTTGGTTTGGCGTAAAAGGTTTCACGCATAGAAGAAGAGAATCGCAGGGTGGGTGTCCTATGTGAGAAATTGATTGCCCGTCGGTACCTAACGCCTGTTCACTCGAGAAATCTCAAATGATTCGAACACGTCTGAGAGAACGTGAGATAATCGTTAGACAAGCCCAACCACAAACAAACGCATACGTTAACTACCTATATATCGATATGTTTTTTTTTTCGAGAACTCGTGTTCTTTTGTTGTTCATTTTTTCTTTTATTTAAACTATTTTTAATTGTTTATAAGAATTAATCATAATTTGGATGCAATATCTGATTCACATCAATACTCAAACTTACGTTAATTACAAGTCAATACTTTTGTGTGAGTTTATTTATATGGTAAAACTTTTTATTTGGGAATGTGCAATTTAAAGTGCAACGCGAAAAGTGCAATAATATTATTGGTAAAAATAATTGAAAAAGTTGTTTCATTCAATAAATCTTCGATTGGTCATTTGTAAGAAACTTGTTGTTATAACGGATGAAATTATTTATAATAATTATTTATAAACAATTGTTTAATTATTATTAATAATTTCCTTTAATTATGGTTTTTGTTTCAAGTCTCTACGATTTTTAGTTTCCGAGATATTCGCATTTGAATAAAAAGTATTTACGTTCCATTGACCTATTTCATTTTCCTAATATGGCCATTGACCTACATCAGTTCCTGGAATTTACGCGAGAGGCGCATTGAGTAATTTTTTTCGCTACTATACTATTACTACGTAGTACTACGTAGTACTACGTAGTACAGTGACAAACGAATTATGAATGAAATATTTAAAAGACGATATCTCTGCAACGAAAAGTCGTAGCGACATGCAACCAAGATCATTTTTTAAAGGAAAAACTATCCTCTATTTGTTTAAACATTTAAATATTCAATTTTATAAAATTCTAATATCTCGCAAAAAAAGTTATTTTAATATCACCGTAATTATAAACTCTTCTCAATAATATAATCGTTTTGAACAATTATTAATATTATTTTATTGCAAATGCATTCTTTGTTAAACAATTATCTTACACGTACACTCGTAGGTTTATAAAAAAAAATATCTTGTTTGATTGGTGATATAAGTAGAAAGTGAAATATATTATTAAACTAACAAGAAATAAAAAAAAAAATACAACAATTTAATCCGACACGAAGAGACCCCTTTCGTTTTATATCGAGCTATGAAACAAGCAGGACACGACCTCAGTACTCTCTCCTGCACTCCATTTTAAATCAAGCATTCGCCTTGAAAAAGCCACCTACGCTATTTGCATACTTGACTCACTCGACACATCGAAGCTCTTATTATTAAACAATATCTTTATTAATTATTTTAAGTATTAATTTTAACAGAATAATATCATGTGTGCAGATCACACACGTTAGAAATGAAATCTTCAAAAAACCAAGTTTCGAGAGAACGAGACGGAATGCACAGTATCAAAAGTAGGCAAATTTAGGGTTTATTTATTATAATATATATATTGTTAGGATATAAAAGGAATAAAAAATAGAGAATAGGAAAAACTGTATAGATATATTCTATGTCATTCTCTCCTAGGCTTAATTCTAATATGTTTGTCTCTTTTTCTCTTCTTACTTAGTATCGTTGCTGTTTCATCGCCACGTTTCCTTTTTCAAATCACCCCCATTCTAAAGACAATTTTGCAATTCTGAGAGTTGGTCCATCAGTTGCAACAAACTCGAGATAAAATAGAATAAAAATAAGAAGAAGAATCGTTTGGAATTAGAAACGCGTTGCATACGCGCGCGTTAGAAAAGGTCAAAGGCTTGAATACTCTTGGTATAAGTAGACATTCAGATAGGAAAGGATAGTATAAGAAAGGTGAGGAAACAAAGAATATATAAGAGAAAGAGAGAGAGAGAGAGAGAGAGAGAGAGAGTCGCGAGATACATGTGGTATCATAGATATAGGAATACGGAAGTTACAAGTTCAGGTTCAACGTCGAGCGTATTTCCTTGGAGGTACGAGGAAGTCACCTTTGTAAAACCGAGCACGCACACACACACACACACACATATTTTATCATCGCAAAGACCATTTTCTATGCTCTTATCATATTCTTGTTAGTTGTCACAAACATAACCGAACCAAATTTCTACTTTACTTTATATCATTTCTTTTGAAAATCATTATTATCAATTTAAATGTGTTTCAATTGAAATGATTGAATAATAAAATCGAGTTATACAATGTGAGAAAGTTGTAGAACACGTGCGAGGAATGAAAAAGGGGAGGGCGAGGAGGGATGGGGTTTGGGAAGTAGAGAGAAAAAAGATAAATAAGAAGAAAATAGAATTTGGTGGTCAGAGAAGAAGTTGAACGGAATTTATTCTACTTATACGCATTGGATTCACTTAGGAAGAGTAGTACCACCACCGTGGCTAATTACAGTGGAGGCGCGTTTACACCGGCGTTCTTTCGTCATTTGGACGGCACGGCACGGTTTACGGTAGACCGACGAATAATGGTTTAATTAAACACCACGTATACAACCGCAGCCGCCTTATAAAAGCCGGCCACGATTGATTTACAATGGTCGGCAATAGCTGCGTGAGAGCACTCTTCCTCCATCCTTACCCCTCCTACACACTCGTACACTTTTCACGCACAGCTTGGAATAACCCTCGGGAGTCCATTCTATGAAAGAGAGAGAGAGAGAAAGAGATAGAGAGAGAGAGAGAGAGAGAGAGAGAAAACGCATACATTAATCCAAGTAGTCGCAATTAACCGTTGACATTTACTCCACTTTGCTGTCGTTCTGTTTTTATCTTTCTCGCTCCAAGTACCTTCGATCCTATCTCCATCTTTTTTATTTCATTTAATCTATCTATCTATCCTACTCTTGACTACACATGCCTTAAACCAAAGGTTTATTATCTTTATCTAATAGCTTTAGACTTGTTCAAGCGTTCGTTTATTCTCTCTATCTTTCATATATATATATATTTATATATTTTTAACAGTTTAATCTCGTAAATGTAAATCTTTATCCATTTAAAATATTTTCTTAATAATTTATTAATATAGTTGTTATGAATTAAATGTAAAATGGTTACATTGATTTCATCAGATCTAATGACGGAAAGGTTCTATCGTTAAAATTAATACTCGATGATATTTCTTCATATTATCAAATGAATATTGAAACTCGTTAATAAATGTTTTTCACTCTTACTCGTTAGTTAGTTTGTTTTTGGTTTTTTTTTGTTTTTTTTTGTTTTTTTTAATTTATAAAACACGTAAGTATATCTATCTTTTTGTCTGTTGAAATCATATCGTGTAAGAGAGACTCAAGTCTAACGTAATATCTTAACGAGAGATATACGTTATACAAAGAAAAAAAAAAATAAAGAAAAAAAATGAGAAAATATTGAAAATAAATGTGTAACATAGAAGAAAAGAAAAGAAAAGAAGTGGAAAAAAAAACTAGTTTAACTATACGAGCATATCTTAAAAAGGAATTAGACATTTCACGCGTTCCAAGTTGAAATCCTTGAGAGGTTCGATCAAGTTTTCGCGCAACGACCGACCGTTACGCTCGAAAAGTTTATACGTGATAAAAAAAAAAATTAAAAAAAAGAAAAGTACAAGATGGAAGGTAGGAGAGGAACGTTAACCCGATATCGTTGTCGTCTTAGTTGAGAGAGAAAAGACAAGCACGAAGAGAAGAGCGTGCTGCTTCTTCTTCTTCTTCTTCTTCTTCATCCTCATCCTCATCCTCTTCATCTTCTTCTTCTTCTTCTTTTCAAGATCCTTCGTCGAGGACGCGTCGCGATTTATGCGCTCTTGGAAATCGTGCTATACTTCTTACTCACTCTCTCTCGGTTTCTCTCTGTTTCTCTCTCTTTCATTTGACAAAGAGAGGGAGTACGTAAAACATCACGAGGAGGAGGAGGAAAAGGAGAAGGAGGAGGAGGAGGACGTGCCGAAGGATCGTCGTTCGTGGGACGACACTGGAAGCGGTAACGGTCTGCTCGATAAGGAACGATAAGTCCAACAACGGTGACAGTGAAATACGATCGCGTAAGGACGAACGTACCGATTCGTCTCACCGTAGACACAGATGTTACACGATTAATTGTCGCGATTAACGGTAATTAATAGAGCTGTCTCTTATTCTCCTAAGCGAGAGAGAATCAGAGAGAGAGAGAGAGAGAGAGAGAGAGTGAGAGAGAGAATTCTGATGTAAGAAAGATGCTTTTCTTTCAAAGAAGATCTTGTGGATCGTTAATGTCTTGACATATGTCGTCATTATTATCTCAGAGCGTTTATGTTAGTACTGTTACAGATAAGTTCTTTCTTATGCTAGTAGTTTCTTACTTTTTTATTATATTAATTTATAGGGTGTATCTTTCTTAAAAGGAATTGAAATATCAAGTCTTTCAATTTGAATCATGTCATCTATAAAATTATAAAATATTCTGATAGTAGCTTCATTGATCTTCTCGTATTACCTCGAGTGTTAATTATAACATAATCGTATATCATTATTAGTGTTAAATCAGAATAAAGAGAATATAAGTACGTAGAAAAAGAAAAAAAAAAAGAAGTTTTGACCCGATGATTATCGATCTACTCTCGTAATGTAATTTTATTCGACACTTTGTGAATGAGAAGGGTGGAAGGAAGGACGAGGGCGACGAAAGAGTATAATAATTATAAGAAGACACATATGAAAAAAAAAAACAAAAAGAGAGAAAGAGAGAGAGAGAGAGAGAAAAGTGTAAAGAATACAATGATACTAGGAGGAACTGTATCATTATGTCAAAGGGATTATTAACCATCAAGATCGAGAACGATAATCAATTACACGGCTTAGATAGGTTGCTCGCGATCCAGGGAGGAGGATCTTCGAGAGGCCTCACTTCGCATTGATTAATTTATTTCCAATTACCCGAGGTTCGTTACGACCGGCCGACATAAATATCGTCGACTCGATGCGAATATTGCACTCGTTAGCTAACCGTAAGCGTTCTCAGCAATACGGCACTTAATTAATCGGCTTCCGCAGTAGCTCTAGCTAGCTAGAGCATCGTCAAGCACCCAACGTAAAGTTCCTCAACTCAAAAGGATGATCTTTTACACGATGAAACAAAAGGAAAATAAGAATACTACTAGTGGCAACGCAACAAAAATGAAAAATTTATTTGACTTATAACGTTCATATCACAGCATCCTCCAACAACGATGACAACTACGATGGGTCCATCGTTTACTTACAACGTTAATTGGATTTTCTTCGAAGGGTTTCAAACAGAGGATAACTATAACAAACAAAAAATTACACGGAAGCTGGCAGTATATCTATTGAACTTAGATTTTTATATTCAATATGGGAGTAGTATTCATTAAACATATTGTTTTAATATGCGTCGTCAGCGTCGATGATAAAATTGTTGTTGCTTCGTATCGATTCCAGGAAATATTCTTACGAACGGTTGAGCTACTTGATTAGAACGAAACTTTTCTCTCTCACCTTTCTCAAATTACGCGGCTGCTACTCGATCAACCACGATGCAACATGGTTCATCATAAAACCTAAGTGTACGTGGAAGTTAATATATATAATATATTTTGCAATATATTGACGCGAGTTTTATCTCAGATGTTTAATCGATGATGATGACCAAAGAGAAAAGAAAATCATGAAAAAATCTTAATTCATGTGTGTAATTCAATATATAATATTAATAATAATAATAATGAAATGAAAATTGTGTTAGTAATTAGATAATTTCTTCATCTCTCTCTCTTTCTCTCTCTCTCTCTCTCTCTCTCTCTCGTCTGATTAAAATCGTAATAAAATATTGTATATATATATAAGAAAGATAAGAATTGATGTAATATCGTTGGTATAAATAGGTAACATAAAACGATTCGCGTGGCACGATTAGAGTTAAACGCGACCGATTAGATACGTCTCGCAAGAAGGAACGAACGAACGAACGCGGAAGTACTAGGAGACTAGGCGATAGCGTTTCTTCTTGCTTTAACGAGGGGTGATCGAAAATCAGTCGGAGCGCTCTATAATTTCCCACGTCCTCGAGAGACGTGCGTCTCTGAGTCGTCTTATCGCGGATCTGTCTTCGGTAATCCTCCTCCCTCTCGTAATTACGGGTCGCGCAGATTCACCAAGTAATTCGCGTTGGGCGGCTAGTTCTTAAAGCGATATATACATACCTACTATATGTGAGCAAGTACTTACACGCATACGTTATACATACCTATGCTCATACAGGGTGTCATTTTGTTCAACTACTCTTCTTCAACTTCTTTTCATATTTAACTTATTCAAAATCTAATATATATATAAATTACGTCACGTCACGTTGTTTATCCGCAATGGATTCCTAAATTACTGAATCGATTTTAATCAAATTTTGCACACTGCGTGCAGTTTCATTCAACTTGAAAGATAGGATAGTTTATATCTCAATTTATAATTCGCAATATTATTTTATTGCTGATTGTGAGTCACAGCAACGCGTGGCGGGGCACCCTTAATACCATCATAAAAATTAACTCTTTAAAAGTTAATCCATTTTGTTTTGTTTTATTAAATTTGCAGTAACGCGATGTGACATTTGTTGGAATTGGACATTGATAGAATCTACATCGAAATATGTTTTAAACTTATAGAAACACCCTGTATACATATATTCATAGTACGACCGATAATTATAATATTCGACAGAGGTCTATGGTATATAAGTATGTAAAATCGCGCGTGCGTATGCAAAGTTGCGAAGGAGCTTTGCAGAGATAAAATAAGGAAGAAGAGAGGAAGAAGAAGAAGAAGAAGAAGAAGAAGAAGAAGAAGAAGAAGAAAGCTCTGCCTCTTCTCGCGCACGCATAATTTCTCATTATGCAAATTTGTATGGGGATCGGTCGTATATATATATATATATATACGTGCCGCCTAAAGCTATGTCTATAATAAGTAAAGAAGGACCCTTTATCGGTAACATTCGTTTAGAAATAACGATCAAATTTTTGGCTTCTTCTTTAATATATAATAATTAAATTAATCTATGTGAACATTAACAACTTCGTTAGCTCGAGTTTCTTTCTAATATCTAGAGAAGTTTATGAACGTTTTTATTATTTCTATTAAGGATCAGTTCAACACCCTTTTTTCTACAACGTTTGTAAATCCTGTTCATTCGAATCGTACATAGCTGTGAAGTAATACACAAACAGGCTAATCTTAATATATATAAATTACGTCACGTCACGTTGTTTGTTCGCAATGGACTCCTAAACTACTGAACCGATTTTAATCAAAATTTTGCACACTGTGTACAGTTTCATCCAACTTGAAAAATAGGATAGTTTATATCTGAATTTATCACAGCAACTTTTGGCGGGGCACCCCCTAGTTAACTATAAACAAATTCCATATTGTAAATATATTTATTTAATTTAGATATTAATATAAGAGAAATATTGAAAATGTTTATATTTCCTGTTACATACATATATATTCGTAGGATCGTTATTATATCAAAGATAGATCGATCTCATACATAAATATATGTACATAGATAGATAGATAGGTAAGAAGCTTTACACGATAAACTCTTCCGGAATTGGAAGTGGTAAGATCGTGGTGGACGAACGAGCCGATGATGGGAGTTAGTATGGGGAAATAACGAGTCTCGTGATGCAGTCATTGGCTCAGGACAGTATTAATTAGCTATTCGTCCAGTTACAAAATAAAGTGACCGTGCAGGTGGCTTCTCGCACCGTTGCGTTCAAATGCGAGGATAATTATCGTCTCTATGAATCACGCGAACTACGATTTTATATTCATTTTTACTTGTCTCTTTTTCTCTTATTCTTATTCTTATTATTTTCTTTTATATTTCCTTCCACCATATTCGCGTTTTCATTTCACCTTTCTTTTCTTATTCTATGGTTATATGTACTAACCCAACTGGGGTTTTGAATATAGCATTGATTACGATCGATTTATTATCCTCTCGTGACAAAAATCGACAAGACTTTTTTTTTGTTTTGTTTTCAAGAAAAAACGTGCGTGTGAGTACATCGAACGAACACCCATTTCCTGTGGAGCAACAACTTTCAATATACGACTGAAGTAATTAAGCTGTCAAACAGTTATACCAGTGTTTAAAATGTTCTTCGATCAATTAAAATGTATATATATATAGTACATCATCATCTTTGTTAATCATTTACCGATGATGTTGTATAGTAGAGAGGAATTTATGCAATTATCGATAGATTCACACGTTTAGTGCTGCGTGGGTCACCGATGGTCCATATCATTTTCACTCAGGTTGTTATAATTATTTGATATTAAAGGAAACACGATGTTGACGTGTACTATAATATCATCAATTGATGCATAATTGTCATATTTTTTATTATCCATGGTTTTCACACGGCCTACTAATAAATTTAATTCTAAATTTGGTTACCTACTACTGGAATATTGAAATACATATACATCTACCCATGGATGTTACACAGTTGGATTCTTTTTCTCATCGATCGTTTATTACCATATGAAATATTAACTTATAATAAATTTATTAAGATACCTGCTAAAGGATATAACAAGATTTTGTTCATTTTAATTTAATACTAATTATATGTTTTATACTGGTATGGCGTGTATTTTACATATATCTTTTAATTTTGTTTTTGTCGGTTTTATAAATATCGTAAATCATATTTTATAAGGGTTTACAATGAATGCTATAACATTCGTGTAACAGATGTTCCATGATGCAGACCGGAAGGGCATTCAAACCATCTAAAAATAAAATGATCAATAAATTATGTTCAGGCTTTTTTTAGTTAATATAAAGAGAGAGAGAGAGAGATTAGTATCAGAGATAATAAACATGACAAATTTACATCTTTTTCAACATTTATATTATTTCTTTATTTATATTCTCCTTACTTGAATTACTTTAAAATAGAATCAATTGTTTTTAATGAAAGTATTTGTTATTTTTTTGTTTGTTTCAGGTAATTTTCGACGAAGAATAATTAAAGTATTATACATGTACTACCTTACACGAAGGAATTCTTCTAGTTATTATACGGTAAGATAAAAGTAACTATTAAGAAATATGGGGTATTAGTCGTTAATTCGAATAACTTTTCTCATAACGCAAAACTCGAAAGACCTGAAATTACATAGACGGATTAATTATTAAACTAAAATCAAGAGCAAAATCTTGAAACCAGTCTTTACCTGTAATTGAGTATTTAAAATCACGAAGGTATTTACGCGATCAAAGTTTAAAGAAGGGGGAATAAAATGTTACATTCCTCAGGCTTGCTTGCAGCTATCGAATCACTGAAACAAGACTTCTAAAAGATATGTGGTGTGCATGTGTGTTTGTGTATATATGTTACTCGGAAATACTTAATCGTGGTATGTTAATTTTCATCATTTAATATCTCACAAAAAAGTCCCATAGAGATATGATTTTATCTTTCGAAGAGAGAGAGAATTACAAAGTCTTGATCCTTTACCAATTTACTATGATTTTATTTCAATAATATTCATAATTATCAATCACAAATCATGAAACATTTTCTTCAACAACAACAAAAAGTAGTATCATTAATTTAGATGCAATACATATCGAATGAATTTAACTTATGCATGAGAAATCTCGTGAATGAGACTCACTCGTCGTCTTGGATTAAGAGAAAGAAGAGAGAGAGAGAAAGTTTTGTATGAACCAAATATAAAAAGGGGAGATTCAAGGGAAGATATGAAAAGGATGAAAAAAGAAAAAAAAGAAAAAAATACTAAAAGAGAAACGAAGTTCAAGTAGGTCGAGCAAAGTAATTCCACATGAGCGTGTAACACTTTTCGTAGCTGCACGGTCGCATTGCTCACTGGAATATTCTTTGACAGCTGACTTCCAGAAGACTCCGGAGTAGAATATATTAGTGATACATACACTTAATACAAACATAATCTTACATAGGGATATATAACCAACCAAGTTGCATACGTGGGCATCAACTTGTCCGAGCATGATCGCGTACCTCGAACAGCACCACGGACTCCATCTTGAAAGGAATGTCATTCCGAACGTAAGCGAGCGTGGGTCTCTTTCTCACTCTCTCTCTATCTCTATCTCTCTCTCTCACTCTCTTTTTAAGCGAAATATATCGGTGTACCTTAGCAAAGTCGGCCCACGCTCCCGCATCCGTGCAGTTGCTGCTGGTTTGCACGGTTACCGTCAGTGCCGTTTTAAAACGTGGCTACCTTGCGAAACTAACTTATAATTCTTGACGCAATCGAGACCTCCTCCCTTCTTCCACCCTTTTTTTTCATGCCGAGGACAATTACGAAAACGAACAACTTGTCAACCTGCTCTTCTCGGAAAATTTGTACAAATCTGATTTGTATTATTGTTGTAATAATATTATTGAATTTAATTATTAATAATTTCATGAAAATAAAATAATTTAAAGTTTAACCAGGTGTGTGATCTAATTTCATGGATAACGATAGATCAAGGAGAAATAGATCGTAGATCGTAGCAAAACCAGTAGATCTCCAGGTTTTATCGCTTTCCAATGAAATCGAGCTAGGTAGCAACCTTTCTCGAGATATATCTGCTACCAATAAAATAGTGCATGGCTATTCGTATATATATATATGTGTGTGTGTGTGTGTATGTGTGTTAGGATCTATGTAGTTCGAGTAGGATCGAGAAAATCGATCCAACTGGTTGCTTCATTATTGATGTTAAATCTTGAAAGAATTATATGCTCGTTAACTCGTATAGATAAGCATTGATAACAACAATTGTTACTTCTGATCTATCATCCTTCTAATTCAATTTATACACTTACTTTATATAACGGTATGGTAACTGTTAATACAAATATATTACACGTTAAAATCATTTTTATAGATTACAGTTATATTTATGAAATTTTGAGTGAAAGTTAACTGATTACTTGAAATTATTCACCGTGTATATTTACCTTTCTATTTAATGTTCAATCGAAAGTTCTGCTTACATTACATTATTGCATTATCTAAACACTTTATTATTCTAACACCATCGATAAACTTTTCCTACTTGTTTGATCTACTATTGAAAATAATTGAGACGTCATATACTCTTGTAAATTTCTCTATAAATACTGTTCAATAATGTTACACGTTGCATGAATTCACAATTTGTGTAATATACTTTATTGTGCAAAACAAAAAAAAATAGAATATCTAAAAATATGAGGAATAAAACTTGTGTTGTGTACTCTAACCCAGGGGTTGGCAAACTGCGACTCTTTAGTTAAAAGAGTAGAATAAATAGATTAGTTTTTTTTTTATCAGAAAATCAGAAAACTTTTTATTGTTGGCAAGAAAAAATTTGGTGGCTCTTGAAAAAACTTTGAAATTTTGTAAATTGTAATTTTTGGCACTTCCAACTGAAAAGATTGCCGACCCCTACTCTAACCCAATATTAATAATTTTGTATTTTTTTTGTTTTGTTTAAATGTCAGCTAGTAAGAATTTAAATGATTCCAACAACCTGTATATCGATCATACATCTGTATACGGTATAATATTGTGCTAAATCACGTATAGATCACGGCTTTACCACCATGATATGCTTTTTCACGTAGACATACATTTAAACTACATACCAATGTACACGTGTATATATACATTACTAACACACATTGTAGCAATCGATAGCGGATCGCAAGCCTAGAATCACGATTTAATCGCGATCGGGGATCGTCTAATTCGTTTATCGGTATAAGAGTCCGGGTATATGATCGACGATCGTAGATCGAGATGCCCGTAAAGAAGGGGAAATCGATCAGCTTTCTTTTCCTCCTACGAGTTTCAATGGGCAAGGTCAGGATAAGTTTTCGTGTTAGAAAACACCGCGTGTATTAACGAGCCACGACGGATGAATATAATTCCAAGTTGAAATTCACCTTTACAGGCAACACTCTATGGATGTGGGGCCCTGTTAGATAATTAGAGATCGTTAGGCGATCCTCGTGCAATGCTCGTCATTCATGCTTCATCGTGATTACCGTGCTGAATTGCGTAACGTATTGATTATGTAACGATCGATCATTATTGTTACCAGTTACAAACGTGTTCTACTCACTCTCTCTCTCTCTCTTTCTTTCTTTCTTTTTACAACAGCGTAGAATCCTAAACGAGATTTTATACCTTTTCAATTTTTACATTAATTTATGTGTTTGCAACTAGAAATTATTTTTGGTAAACAAAAATATAATTAACTATTTATTTAAAATTTGTATTGGGTGTCTCTGTAATCTTGTTATCAAATCTTTTCTAATAAAACCAACTTTCATATATATTATATTTTATTTAATAATATATTTATATATATATATATATATATATAAATATTTTTTATAATTATCAGTTTTACAATTCTATCTAGATATATTTTATTTTAATAATAGTATCAAGTAATTTATAACTCTCTCTATCGTAGCAAGAAAGGATATAAATCTTAAAGAGACATTTATATAGTTTAATACGAATAAACACCGTGACCTTTTACCAACGCGTATTATAAAAAAAAAAACCAAATGAGAATAACTCTCGTATAGTTTATTTTTTTTTTTTTATAAAAAATCGATTATACCGATCGACAAAATCGTGATCTTAACTTTTACAGTTCGATATCGTGTCCTTCGATACGAGAAATAAATGTTACAAAAAAAAAAAAAAAGAAAAAGAAGTCGCGCATGTTATTTTTGGGACGAACGAAATCGAAAGTCCACAGTCTTGTTCCTCGTGGAACATGGAACGTAGCGTATATATACAAACACACACATACACATACACACATACATATCTGTGGATGGACCACTTGTGGCAGGTGGGAAGGAAGGAAGGTTGCTCTCAAGGCAACCCCGTTCGAGTAAGTGAGAGTGAATTCGAAAGTAAGAGCGATCGCTCAGCCGCATTTTATTACGGCTACCACCATAACCAATAAACGATACCGTTAAATTGGTTTTGGCATAAAGGTACCACCAACCATCACACTTATCCACGAACACCCGTCCATCGATACATAAAATCATCGAACAATCCAAGCGTGGGATCATTGATGGGGAACAAAACCAGGAAAATTCTTTCTTTAATCGAAATCGAATTTTTTTTTCTGTTTTTTTTTTTTTTTTTTTTTCTTTCAAGATATACCACGATGGAAAGAAAAGAAAATTATTATGACGGCCGTTTTATCGATCGAGAAAGACAAGAAGAAGAAAACAAAATAATAATAATAAACGAGTGATCGTTAATAATACCCAATTTTCTCATCGATTTTCGTCGTTCATTATTAGTTCAGGGAATTTTTTTTTTTCCTTTTTTTTCTTTTCTGATCGAACACGTTTTGCTCGTAAAATTATCAATCGCAATTTTTTTTTTCTTTTTTTTTTTTTTTCCTTAACGATCCATTCGTTTTTATTTCAGAAGATAATTTATTTTGTATCTTTCCAAATTCTTTCTACGGGGGGTCGACATTTAAAGTGTGATTCTCATTAATTTTTTTTGTTGAAATCATTTAAATGTGCAAGAACAAGAACAAAAATAAAAATACAAAGATCCAATTCAACGAAATATTTCTTTAAATTGTCAAGGATGAAGGAGTATTAATCTTTTTCACAAACGAGTTTTATAAGATACAAAAGTAAGATAATATAATTAGTCGACCTCGATTTATAGATTGTAATCTAACGAACAAGATAAATCGATAATTGCAAATTAGATCGATCGTGTAATTATTTCATTTCAAAGACTACTTGTCTTGATGAAAATCTTTTTTCTAAATGATACCTTGACTAACAAATGAACGAACGGAATGAAATAACGAAATCAAACGACACACAATCGCAAATACGAGATAAATGAGAGATAAAAAGAATAGAGAGAAATAAAAGGAGCTAGGAATGTCGAGAAGCGTGTGTCGTAGCAAAACGATTGGAGAAAAACCTTTAACGCGTGTATATTTAAACTAACACCCGTACCCATTTTACTTTTTTTTTCGTTCCATTTCCATTTCCATTTTTTTTCTTTTTCCTATGTAACCCATTGTGAGTCGAGTGAACCGTATCGTAAAATCTCACGGAGTGGCAATAAACGTGAGCTCTGTGACGTCATAGTTGGCTTAGAAAACCATACGAATGCGGTCCCGAGCGAATTTGCAATTGAATTTTTCAAATGCCTCGAAAGGACTAACACACAGAGAGAGAGAGAGAGAGAGAGAGAGAGAGACATGCTGAAAGTGCTACTACCATTGCACGCATATATGCATACATTTGTAGAAGAATTCAATAAAAAAAAAAAAAAAAAAAAAACATACAGATACAACGTTGCATCAGAGAATTCGTTTTATCTCGACACTAATCTCATTCTCAGTTACGCATATCACAAATACAATTGTAAATTATTCGAATAGTATTGGATCCCTTTCTCTCTCTTTCTCTCTCTTTCATCGAGAAAACAATTTTAAACAATTATTTCATTTAACAATTTTACAAATTATATAAATAATATTCTACATCTAATCTCATAAAATTCGTGATCACCTATGAAGCAAGTACTATCAAGTAATTCATTAATAATTTCTATTTATACACTTCTAATATTATATATAACATACACACACGAATAATCAACATTATCAAGAATGTTAATAAACCCCGTATTCAATTAAGAAAAAAAAAAAAAAAAAAGAAGAAGAGTATAGTAAAGAGATAAATGAGAACACGCGAAGAGGGGAAAGTATATCTAAGATCATTTTATATATATATATGGTATTATTTCTTAATAAACTTAACTTAAGATGAGTGTAAATTAGTAACGGAAAAGTTACTGAATAAGAAAATATGATGATATTATTATCTCTCGAAAATTTCTTTAACTTACTCAACGAACGTGCAGTGGACTTTCCAACAAACTGATATAATTTCAAGTAATCTCTTTTACGTTACTTTCAACAAATGTATTAGTGTTACAGATACACACATATATCAGTACTACTAGCACGTACTACATATATATATATATATATATATATATATGTATCTCACTCTCACTCTCTCTCTCTCTCTTTCTTTATGTATAACGCTGTACGTCGAGTCATCAGTAAGCCGGCGATTGCCAGCTTGTTATTAATCTTAATTGCCATCTGGAGACTGCCAATTAACAACGCCTGTCACTAGTTTTTCCTTCGGACTTCTACTATCTCGCCGGCAAGGGCCAGGGCCCTCTTTCTTTCTTTCTTTCTTTCTTTCTTTCTTTTATTCTTTTATTTTTTTTTTCTTTCTTTCTTACTCTCTTTACTCTCCGATCGAGATCCTTTTTCATCTGTGAGATCGGTGCGTTGCTATTTTATAATTATTACTACCTATAGAAAATGCAATTATTCGAGGTATACCACACTAGCTACAAGGTGGCCGATTTCTTCGATGCATTATCGGACTCTCGGTGATACTTAAATGCAACTTCTTGTTTAATCGTTTTCGATTATTACCAATCACCTAAACGATCTTTACAACTAGTCCATTCAATATCACGCTATTGTACAATTTTTTATCAATAAGAGAACCTTTTGTTACCTCTCGAACAAATTTCATTGAATTGTAAATATGTTTGCAACAATCTAATTGGAATATGGTATTTGTGTGCCATGTTAGAATCTGGCATTCCCTTTCTCTCCTTGCATCCCGACATTATCGTCGTCATCATCATTATCATCATCATCATCATCATCATCATCATCATCATCATCATCATCATCATCATCATCATCATCATCATCTTCTTCTTCTTCTTTTTCTACTTGCTCCCTCCGTATTAAGCTTTCATTGTATTATTTACGTTCGTCGCGTAAAATCATAAAGTCACGCCGCTAAAGGGAGCATCGTGGGCAGGTGCCGTTAAATACACACATATACATTCCCCCCACACACACACACACATACATACATATATATATATACATTCGTTACGAAGTCATTGCCGAGCGCATTATCGTGAACCGTGAAAGTAACAAGCGAGAAAGGCCGATCGTGGGGGTTAATGTTTCTCGTGGTGCAACACAACACGTCTCCTGAACTCTCACAGATGATTACGCACTGTTAAGATCGATGTCTATGGATGGATCTTCCTTTCTAAATTCTAGCAAAATAGTTTAAGCAGAAAATTCTAGTTTGTCAAGTAATTCGTGACGAATCAACTGTGGTATTTCGTTTTAAACGATTTCTTGTCGTGTTTAAAGGCACTTTGCCAACTTAAGATCTTCGCAACTGATCTTATACAGGATGAATCTGTAATTATCCTTTAACTCGGAATGAATAATTTTACGTTTGTTCGTTTTACAAGAAAAAAAAAGAAACAAAAACAAAAACAAAAACACAATTCAATAAAATATTGAACAATATTAAAATTATCCTTGATCTAAGCAATATTTAAATTTTCAAACAAATAAAACGAGAAATGATTATTACTTCATTTTTTGTTTGTTTTTCTTTTTTCGCCATGAAACCAATTAACAATTGGTAACCCCGTTGTTTGTAGGAAATATTATTACGTAAATTAATGCAAATGGATTATAAAATCGTATAATCATCGTTCATTCTAAAAAGAAACATTTTATCGTCACCCACCGCTCCGTTACATAGCCGCCTACCGATCGTTTCATTTCTTTTTTTTTTCAAATCACACCCATTCTAAAGAAATTTCCACTTCAAAAATACTTTTCCATTTGTTTTTCAAATAAGAGATCGTAGATATATAAAAGAAAGAAAAATAAAAAGAAAAGGAAAACGCGAGAGGCATGCACCCATCGCGAGCCAGTTCGTGGAACGATCTTGGCAATCTGCCGAAGAAAGGTATCCCTGCGAACGGTATTTTCCGTTGGGTTAGCTACCTCATCTTTCTCTCGGGGCTTCTTCTCTTCTTCCTCTTGGAATCGACGAGCCCGACGGGTGTACCGTTTCTCCGGCACCGACCCCGATTCTTTCGCTTATACGCTGTTATGATGGTTACGGTGGTTACGGGAGCGTTAGTAACAGAGAGACTCTCGATTTTACCGGAACAATTCTCACTCTCGTAAAAGGGAACGTACTAAACGGTTAACAAATCATTCATTTATAGATAATATATACACTTATATATTTTATTCATTAAATAATATATTTTTTTTAATCGATTCAATTTCGTCACCCTATTAACATACCTTGCACGTACAGGTTTAAAGGAAACATTTTTATATTTAATATTAAAAATTGATCTCCGTTCTTACGGAAGTAACATAAGTGAGTACGAGGTGGTACGTCGAGGGAAATTGAATTCTCGGGAATGAAATTTTTTCATGAAATGAAATGAGGAATGGGTGTACGGCGTTGTAGAGGAAACGCGTGCAAAAGAGAATAAGTTAGGGTAGTGTAAAAGGAGTTAGGGGGGAGGGAGAGGGTAAAAGGAAGGCGTGGATCGTTACAGAACGCGCGGCGGTAAGGCCCCCAGGCCTCGTAATTATAAATTCAGAAAAAAGGGTAGCTGTAAAGGCTCGATTACCGCGGACCGTGTGAGAGAACGCGGATTCTAATTGACCAGCTGCGATTGCACGATCTTAGAGAGAAAGAAAAAGATAGAGGAAGAAGAGAGTAGTACACGGTTGCTGCACGTCTTCATTCTATCTGGCAAGCACGATAGGAACGGGGTACTCTTATAACGTGGCTTCGATCAAAACGCAAGGTGCAACGTGCGAGAAAGACTTGTGCAACGAACAAGAGGAAGAGGAACAGGAGGAGCAAGAGGAAAACGACAACGACGACTATAGGGCGAAACGATCCTGGTGCAGATTCTACGGATACCGCACGTCATTTAACACTCTAAGGACTTTAAAGGCCGATCTATCCGACGATAAATTTGCCCCTCGGTCAAATTCCTCTTTCTTTATATATAAAGATCTGTGTTTTATATAAAATCCCTTTCGATTTAAACTATATTCAACTAAATATATCCTTACTAAGGGAACAATACACATTTGTTTTTAAATTAATATTAGCAATACTCGAAAAAAAGGACAATTAATTTGTCTATTATTTTAATAAGCAGCAAATATTTGTTAAATGTTGAAATTTGGACATAGGAACAACACCCTTATGTATATACAAATAATTTCAACGACAGACACATTTATTTCTCCGTAGCTTGAAAATTCTATCAACGTTAGCAATTAAACGAAAACGACAACTTTCCTCTTTCTTTTATTTGATATATTCTCGTTTTTCTTTTATCTGAAATACCACTCTAACGAGAATTCGAACGCGATCAGTTAAATAATTTTGCGATTCTCGCGAGGAATTCTGCGTGGTACGTGAACGAGTAACGATAATTACTTAAGATGCGAGAACTGAGGGATACAGGGATGGAAAAAGGGAAAGTTAGGAATTAACGTGAAATATGTTCGTCGTCGTTCTTCTTTAAATCTCTGTCGAGCATGAGAAATCGATTAGGTTTCTCTACTTTAAACTATGAAAACTTTGCAATCTATTTATATATTTTCATACAACATACGATGCATTTAGAGCTTTAAGATACCATTGCCATATTAAAATACTTACAAAATATTAATAAAATCAATATTTTGTTATTAAAAACTAGTTGTTCTGTCTACCATCATACCGGAAATGCGTTGATATCTCCCCACTGACATAAACCATAGTTATTTCACGAACGAAAACCGGTATCGCTAGCAAAACGAGTCCAAGTCCTTAGAGTATTGCTCGGGACATTTATTTTTTTTCTCTCTCTCTCTCTCTTTTACTTTGCAACATACTCGCCACTTTCTCCTTTACCCGGTTTTCATTTCGACCAGTCAAAGGAGAAAATCCCGTCTGCGATTCGAGGGCTTTCGATTATCGTGACGATGATATTATGAAAGAGAAGCAGAACACGAGGATCATGGTGATTTTTCTTAATACGTAATCTGAAAGAAAAAAAAAGAGAAATTAAATAAGAAGAGAAAACGTAAGTGAAGTCATTTCCATAATCACTGATAAATATATAAAAAAAAAAATCAATATATATATATATATGTAAGTAATTGATACCGAAAGGAATAATAATAAAAAAAAAAATAGAAAAAGTAAGTATGGGGTTAAGGGAAAATCGAACTAAAATAGAAGAAAGAGAAATATAAGACTCGTGAGATTAGCAGCTGATGAAAAGGTGGAGCTCCATAAGATGACGTTTTAAGTGCCGATGAAATCGTATGGCGATAAGTGCAGGCTCCGATCGCTTAAACGTGGGGTTATATAGAGCTCGTCGATACCACTAACACACAAGGAAGAAATAACGCGGGCGAGTGCGTACATGCTGTGTGTGTGTGTGTATGTGTATGTGTACAATACTCGAGCATATCACGCTCTGGAATATAATGCCACTCTTTTCCATTGGCTAGAGGCATGAGAACCGATTCACCACGGGAAGTTGGTATCGTGTATCGATTGATCCAAAGGGAGGAAAAAGGAAAACAAAAAGGGAGAGAGAGAGAGAGAGAGAAGGTTGGGAGGAACTGTGCTTAGAGGAAACCCCCGAAGGAATGGATCTCCCCAAGGTTTTATATGGGCCCTTTACGTAGATTTATCGCCATTCGTACGACACTGGGGGAAGGTAAAAGAGAGACTGAAGAGAGAGAGAGAGAGAGAGAGAGAGAGAGAACACGCGCGTTGTACTTTACCAGGGATAAGATATTTCGCGGGACGTTAACGTAGGGCCGCGCGGCTCTGTGATCAAGGTGAAAAGGGTTCGAGACAATTGTCGGCCGTTACTGGATCGTAATAGACCTTCCAAAGGAAGAAGAAGAAGAAGAAGAAGAAGAAGAAGAAAGCTTTTATAGAAAACCTATTGTTTTTCTTATTTTCTCACCTGCATACTCGAACGAACCATACATACAAATATGTAAATACATTCTTGGAATAATTGTACAAAATGTTATAGATAAAATATAGGTGTCATTCATTAATACACGCATCATAAAATGCATCAAAATTGATACGATTCGTCAAAGTACGCGTAAAACAAAAAAGGTGAAGAAGAAAAAAAGCAAGAGAAATAAACACATAAGAGAGTTTCGTGCCAATGGCACAGAAAAGATGTAAAGGTGCCGCTGCTGCACAAGCACTTGGCACCGGTTGGCACCATATGGCTGGCCGTGCCACCATGGCCATGCCATGGTCGTTGGGTTGCATAATCTCTCCGTAGGCTTCTCGAGAACGAACTGCGCGATAGCTGGTGCTCGTGTCACGCATCTGTCCGTTCACTACAGAGCAGACCGCGTTTTACAGCATCTCCCACCACCCTCTTTCTTCTTACTCTTGTATACACACACACACACACACACAGACATATAGAAATAAAATGCACTACTAGGGGATCCGTGTGAAGCACGCTTTATGGAAAATGCGCGCGCATACCAACGGTTATCCAGGATAGATACAAGCATTGCACACCACCGTTCACCGCGCTCTACCTGGACCCAATGAGATAGACAGAGAGAGAGAGAGAGAGAGAGAGAAAGAAATAAAAAGGAAAGAGAAAGAGAGAGTTCACGAACAGCATCCGGCGAAGTCGATGGGATGCGATGCGATGCGATGCGAGTCACCGTACCCGACGCGAAAGTAAGTTTCTTCTTCCGACGCGGTACCTTTGTCGCGAGTATCGATCTATCTCGTCTCTCTTCGAGATATCACGGTGAAAAAGAAAAGAGAGAGAGAGAGAGAGAGAGAGAGAAAGAGATACCGAGTAGTGGTTTGTTACGTCGCAGCAGCTTTATACCTTGACACGTACCACTCTAGTTGACAATCGACGTGACAAGAATACACTTTTTTCTCTCTCTCTCTCTCTCTCTCTCTCTCTCTCTCTTTCTTTTTCTCTTGCTTGCATCTCGTAATTACACGTCTACCGGATAAAATACTTTCCTTTACTTTCATACTTTCCCACCACTTTCCCTCTCATATATCTTTCCCCCTAACTATTCCAATTTTCTTAACTATCTCGTATGCATAATTTCATTGTTGTCTTACAACGGGTGTGCAAAGAGAAACGAGGGGAGACTTTCCTCCTCCTTCACCTCCTCCTCCTCCTCCATCTCGTACTTCGTCCTTCGTCGTAGTCTTTGTCGTCCTTAGTAGTCGATTTTTGCCCTAAAGGCTTTACGATCCATCATTACCATTTGTTCGCGATTCTTTCGCGTCCGCAGCATACGCCGTTAAAAGTCATTAAAGAGGATTTAATCGAAGGGCTTCGGAGATATACGAGAGAGAGAGAGAGAACGTTAGCAGCACCTAAGTTGAAAAGAGAAACTTCCCTTTCTTTATAATCGAACGTCGATGTGCGTCCTCCCTCTCTCTCTCTCTCTCTCTTTCTCTCTTACATTTTCTTATTTATTCGCTCGTTGCATCGTCTCGATTCAGCAAGAAAGCATCAAGTATCCGGCGCTTTTGAAAGGAAGGTCGGCCTCCTCCTCCACCTCCACCTCCACCTCCCGCACCACCTCATCTTATTGAAGAGAGCTCGAGGCTTCGCTTGCTCGTGTGCGCGCGCGCGCCTTCTACATCTACTTCTACTTCTTCTTCTTCTTCTATTCACGCGAGTGCTCGTATGCAAACAAGATGTTATCTTGCGAGCAAAGCGTGGCTTTTCATCGTCTGCCCGAAGCACCGGCGCAAAAAGAGATACAGAAAAAGATGAATATATATATGTATATATGAAAGAGAGAGAGAGAGTAGAAAAGAGCGAGTGAGATATGATGATGATGATGATGATGATTATGATGATGATGAGAGAATTCCGTGATGAGGTACCCCGATGTCAGAGGTTGGTTGGAAATTAGGCTAAGGTCAAAATCAAACAACGTTCTTTTTATTTTATGCAAAGTCCAATCGAATTGTCCTTCGTGACGCCTCATATGGAGACGAGAGTTGCCCTAGTTGCATTGTGTATGAAGAACATTTATTTTATCCTTCGGACTTTTGTAAAATTGAATCAGCAATGAAGTTCATAAAAAGTTGACAAAGGCTGAACATTGAAAATTCTTGTACATCGTTTAAGATCCTATCGAAATAATAATACTTACGAAATGGTTCTACGGGTTTAGAAATGAAAGATAAAGGAAAGGATGAAAGTAAAGTCAGTATACCCCAAGTATGATTAGGATGATAGATAAAAGAAAAAAAAAACAAGAAAAATATAAAGGAAAAAAAGAAGAATCGTCGTCGTCGTCGTCGTCGTCTCTCGTTTCTAAATACTTTCCCGTGGGACCTCCGCGTGGCATTCCACGGCTGTGTATAAACGGTCGACACAGTCCGCGGCCGGTGCCCTCCGAAGAGAAGTAGTAAATTATCACCATAATAACCCCCATGGAAGAGGATTGGACTTCTCACACAGACTCCCTTGGCAGCTCCCTCCTCCTACAACCACGTTAAGGGTGGGAGAGGAAGGGAGGACCTTCTTCTTCCCTCTCTCTCTCTCTCTCTCTTAGTTTTTCTCTTTCTTGGTCGGCACCGTTTACGCCATCCGCGGTGTTTACACGCAGCCGGCGGTTTTATGGGAATGTTAATGGGTGACATTCCACCCTCCGTGGATGCTGAAGAAGATGGTGGTGGTGGTGGTGGTGGTGGTGGTACTGGTGGAGGAGGAGAAGGAGAAAAGGTAAAAGACTGGAAAGTCGGGGGCCCATCTTACGATAGTCGTCATTTCATGGTGAGTTTATTCCACGACCACCACCACCGATTACCCAGCGGGCTCCCGCGAACCCGACTATCCTCCTTTCTTTCTTTCTTTCTTTCTTTCTTTCTTCCTTTCTTTCTTCCTTCCAACTAAGAGAAACGAACAGTATTTTCCTCTTTCTCTCGTGGGTACTCTTTAATCGACGCACGCTGTTCATCCGAATCGTGATATTACGTGCACCGATTGCGAACAACTACTACTACCGATTGTATATTCCTTTTGTTTTTTTTTTTTGTTCATTCCTTTTTCTTTTACTTTTCCACGCTTTTAGCGCCAACTTAACGAGACTACCACGCCTGGGATTCACCGAGGAGAAACGTGCGCGTGCGAGGAAACCGTATCACAGTATCGCTGGAACGGATTCCGACACGCACGAACGATTCAACCATTTTACTTTTTTATTTTTTTTTTCTTATATATATATATATATACGTATAGAGTTGATACTCACATTTGTTTCATTCTTACTTCTCGTTTCTTCTTCTTCATACAGTTAAAAATGTTTGCTTAAATAGATACGCGTATCTACGAATTTTCTTTAACTTCGTTTAATAAATTCTAATCAATTTCTAAAAAGAAAAAATTACGATTCATTTCTATCTAACGAATTGTACAAACCTACACACAAATTTACGGATTACTTAGGAATAACAAAAAAAGATCGTAGAAACACTTAGATCTTCCCTAATTAGCCCGATATAATAATTTACGCTGCTGGTTCGATTTAACCGAGGGAAGAAGAAGGGAACACCAATAGGGGTGTACAAATGCTCACTCGCATAAGAGAGAAACAGAGAAAGAAAGAGGGAGAGAGAGATAAAGATAGATAGATAGATAGAAAAGAAGAAAGGGAGAAAGGGGAGGATGGAAGAGAGAAAGGGAGGGAGGCAAAGGTTAATTAAAATTTACTGTAATGCATTATCGCGTGTAAAAACTCGACTCCAGATGCAGCCTTAGCGTCTTCCGCACACGTGGAATCTCTCTTTCTCTCTCATTCTCTCATTCTCTCT